>NW_006262139.1:17253065-17287670 GCF_000493195.1 Citrus x clementina | reverse complement strand
GAAAAAGATCGACAAGAAAAAAACCCCCTGGTCCTTTCTACACCACCCCAAAAAAAAATGGGCTAGCTGAAAGTGTTTTTCCTTTATTTTTACGAAAAATTTGTTCCACGGGAAAAAAAAACCTCGCCCATCCAAGTTGTGCCCCCACTACTCCAAACAAACGGGGGGGCGGGGGGGGGGGGGGATAATTATCAGTCACAATCGGGGTTGGCTTTGTCCCCTGTTTTACATTTGATTGAGTTGCAGTTTTGTCAGCCAAGCTTCTAATTTTGAAATTTATGGATATTATTTATTTATCTATTTACTTACCTGTTTTATTTTAGTATTGGGCAGCCGCAAGTACAAGTATGATACTTATATTGTTCCTTTTGACATCATTCCAGGACTCCTTGTTTGATTTGGACTTCAATTCAAGTCTCTCTTAAAATATGAAATGACATGTTATTATGTTCTCTTATATGAATAATTTTGTTTCCCCAAATAATGTCATAATATCGTATATTAATTATATCAAGCTTTGCGTTCGGTGTTGTGATGTGATGTATTAATAAATCACCCATTAGGCCATTATAAAATTGATACCATGACAAAACATTTTTTATGGGGACATTATTTTTACAGTTAAGTGACGCTTCCCATGTGTTGTGAGGAGATATATAGCAAGAAAACTATTACTAATGGCCTAATATTATTCATAGTGCAAGATTTTTTTGGAGGTGTTTTTTTATATTCTCCAAAGTATTTAATTCATGACAAAATATTAGATATTTATAAAATTTGTAAGTGGTTGTTTTGGATATATACCTTTATTTAGTTTGCAATTGAATCGTTTCAAAGATTACGGAAAAGACGAATGCAGATGTTTACCAATGTGTCGTAAATAGGCTCATCATAAAACTCCTTTTCTTTGGGTCCATAATTATAAATTGAAGACTTTTATTTATTTTTTAAGTTTCTTTCTAGATTATTATTTTCTTTATTTAAGTGGTTATAATTTTATTATATTTTGGTAATTTCATGCGTTGAGGTTTTATTATAAAACCCTAAGTCAATTTAAGAAAAAAGTTAATAAATTTTATATATTTTGTAGTGTTATTTAATTGTATAAAAAATTTATTTTAATATAATTTGTATCATTATGATAAAAAATTTTATTTTGCCCTTAATGAATTACTAGTTAATGGCTTTACAATAACGGTGAGTTAACGGAAAGATATTTTATATTATTATTTAAAAAGTAAAGATAAAATAGACTATTACATTATACCCTAAAGATGAAAATAATTTTTTCCCCTTATCTTTATTTTGCTTCTGTTAATGTCTCTCCCAGCATGCTAATAGGTCAATGGTTTGTACTTTGTTGGTTGTAACGGATCATTTGAAAGTAAGTTTAAATGGACTCCTTATTATACGCTTTCGAGTTGAATCCGTATGACTTTTCTTCCTCTTTTTTTTTTCCCCGAGAAATAATAGGAATATGAATGAAAATTGTGCTCTTATTTGAGAGAGGAGGGGGGGGGGGGGGAATTACAACGCAATCATTTTCATGCCAAACGACACGTAGCCAATACCATTTCTTTTTCGTCATTATTATTAATGAGGTAGAGTGAGCGTATCCAATCTTTAGAGTAATAATTAAAGGGCATGAAAAGATGACACATGATTTCTTGCAAAATTTTTCCACTCGTTGAGTAGTGGGAAATGATAAAGATGGCTACTTGTAGCGGGCAAGGGTAGACCATTGACTAGACCAATTAATTAATCAATTTGCTCCATTCATCATTCTGCTTTTAGTCCATCTTATATCCACTAGCCATATCTACATCCATTCATTTTATTCATTTTTCAATCTTTTGCTTTGAAAACGACAACGTATATTGATTAGTATGGGTTGCCCCCATTTCCAACTTTTGGACAAGTCATCACCTGAAGGCTGAAATCATTCCATTGGGTTGCTCTAATCATTGCGTGTGCCATTTCTACGGTGTCTTCTAAACTAATTAAAATTTTAACTTTCTTCAAAATTATTATTTTTTCAATCATTCCAAGATTTTTAAGTATAGCCTTGCTCGTTTGAATTTACTTGCACAATTCATCGATCCTTGATTTCTTGTTCGGAGAAAATTTGCACCTCAAATAAGTAAAATACATAGTTCGATCGTGGATTTCTTTTCTTTCCTCTCTAGTTAAACGAGATTTTATCAATTTTAATATTTAATAATCATGCTTAGAAAAAAAAAAATTTTAACTGGAACGAGCGTATAATGTCAGTTATGTCCTTATCCAATAAAATATTTTCACACACATAAAATAATGATATTAAGAGAGAAATTGCAATAATTTCGCATAAAAATACGTTCATTGCAATTTGTAAGGCAAAAGATGTCGGCTCTTCCAAATGAAATAAATACAGATATCATTTTTTTTTTTTAATACAAGATAAAATATATATAATATCATTTCAATACATGCAATAAAATTGATACAACTTCTAACAATAGATACACAACTGATCTTACTAATCACAACGTGAAAACATAATTACACCACTCCGTTACAAATTAGCCAGAAAATATCGCACAAAATCGGCTCCAATATCACCCACCACCACCACTACTACTGGAACTAGAGCTTGCACGATTAATCTCATCAAGAATCACAATTAGCGCCACAATGAATGCATAATCAACGTTGGGATGCACCGTCACCATAAAATTGTCCTTGCCCAGGAAAAAGCTTTTAACTGTTTGCTTCTCGTGCATCTGCATATATATTCATTTCCCACGAATCATTAATTTCAATTAATCAAATAAGTACTTTTAGAATGCAAATTGCCATGTTAATTAGGATTTAATTCGATGCACATATTATTATTATGATACCTGAGCGACGATTGCGGAAGATTTGCCAGCATAGATTGTACAGGAAGAAGGCTCAAATAACCAGCTGCTGCCTTTGACGACTCTGAAATCGCAAACATCCTCTCGTGTGTTATTTGCTAAAAACACATCCAATTTAGTTGTGCTGGAAAACCACCCTGATCGAGCTATCTTAGCACTGAAGATCAAATGACGACGCTCTGTGCTTTCTCCTCTGAACACCTGCCACCTGTGATGCTGAGAGATTGCCTTTTCTCTAAGAGTAACGATGGGATTCCCGGCACCGTCGAGTAAAACTCGACGCCGACGCATGAAAGCGAATACATCTTTAACTTTAAAAAGAATGTTACCATTTGTGTCTTTGACATCAAAGCCGCCACTACTAAAGATCATTACTTTCCTCACAATTGCTAGATCAATAGGGTGAGGGCTGCAAAACTGAGGGCTAATCACAGCCACCGGGTTAGCTGCTGCGCCACCGAAACTTGGCTGCTGTGCCATGGCGGGTCAATATCATTAGTCAACAACAGCTTAATTTTTTTTTCTTGAATTGGTGAGAAGTTTTCAATTTGTACTTAAGATATGTATACAGATCGTCGAGGAGGATAATTACAAAGTCATGCGTCTTTCCAAGAAGTTGCAAGAAGAACAAGTCAAATTAATAATTTTAAGGCCGTGTTGATTAATTACTTCATATTTGACTAAGTTAATGAATTTTTGCACTTGGTTTCTTAACTTGTTGTCCCATGGAAGTAGATGTTCCACTCAATAGGAATAGATACCTTGTTGACTAGATAATGTAAGAATTGAAGACTATACAAAAAGTGTGGAATTAAATATAAGTTATTAGACTGCCAAAAGCTTTGTATGATGGATGGATATAGTAAGATGAGAACCGTCATCATCACCATCTACTGAACATGTGTCGAAACATAATTGGAGTTTGTGGCGGCGGTTGCGGTGGAGATGGAGCAAAAGTCCAAATGGTGACGGGTGCTAATTAAACCGAAAAATTGAACAGAAGAAAGATAGAATTAGGAAAAGGACAATATAATCAATAATTATTATAACACCCTTCTGTTTCTTGAACATCTTTCGGTAGTGAAATTTACTTCAAGCTCTTCATGTGCCACTAATTGAAGGGATGGCTTAAAGACCATATATATGCAATAGCAGCTTCTTCAGCAGCGTCAAATTAATTAATGTGCCTAGTCAATGCCTTTCTTTACTATGTGGTTTCTAGTGTCGGCACTCGGTAGCTTATCTCCCCTATGGCCGTCGCCGGACTCCGAGGTACCTACTGGATTGCCTTGAGCTTCTCTTTGGATTCCTGAAAAGCAACTGAGGCAAAATTTTCCATTTAAATGATGATAATTATGTAGGGTTGAGATGCATAGAAAATAAAAGAAATGGTCGGTTTTATATACGAATATCGTATAGGACAGTCTGAAGTGGCCCTCGTTTATTAAAGTTATAAGAAGTCATTTTTTTTTTAGTTTAAGTGGGGCAGTTAAGATTTTATGTATGATACAATTAAGAAATCAATAATGCTATGCTTAGTTAGTTGGAATACTTAATTACTAAGTATCTCCACTAATGTGACAAATTAAAATGATATGATATTATTTAATTGACTCAAGTGATATTTAATTATTTAGTCTCATTATTTTTTAATCAAGCGGTGAAATTTTATTAGTAACATATCATTTGAGATAAAATCTAAGTATCATAACTAAGTATTGCACTACTCTTAAGCAATACATATATAATGCTTATACACATATTCTGTTTGTGTTATGGTTGGTATGGTAAGGTGTTACCTACAATTGATAAGATTAGGGTGACAAATTGCGAAAATTGATGCAGTTTATTGTATTAATATACATTTTTTTGGTTTAAATTTTATATCCAAGTTTCAATAAGGATACACAGAAATTGTTATTTCTACTTGTAGATAGGTTTAAATCCTGCCATTTCCACATGTCTTCAAAAAAAAAAAATTTCAATTATTTCAAGAATTTTAAGTATAGGTTTGTCCGTTTCAGTTTTACTTGCACAACGCATATTGCTAAAAGAAATTTATCAACTCAAATAAATTATATACAAAGTTAGATCATGGAATTTTTTTTAAAAAAAAATCTTAAACATTTAATTCAACTTATGCGTCTCAATTAATTAAATAAGATTTCATCAATTTTATATTTAATAATTATTTTTAAAAAAATTTTAGGTGGGACGAACGTGTAATGTCGTTTATGTCCTCATCTAATAAAATCTTCTCTCGCATATATGTATTCACTTTAAAATTAACCAATAATCGGAGTAATAATGATGTTATTATAACATACATAACATGATTTTCTCAAACTTGACCCTTATTTTTTTCAAAATTGAAATACAACTTTGGGATACCATATTTACCATGTAAGATTTTTTTTTTACAATAATTTATTTTCTAGGATAAATGGTCGATAAAATCTATATAATCATTGTTACAAGATGTTATAGCCGTTTTAGTACTTGGAATATTTAGAAGCATCCGAAGCTATATTAGAGCTGTGGCAAAACAAATTTCCAAACCCACCATGGCTTTGTTACTGTCGATGATACGATGGCACAATTTCCTATAAAATTACATTAACTGCAATTTGTAAGGCAAAAGATTTTCGGCACAGCCAAATGAAATTGAAACATATATCAATACTAGAGCTGGCAAAATTTGACACGACCCGATTATCCGACACGAACACGATATAAATAAATAGGTATGGGTCGTTAAATTTAACATGATTATTAAATGGGTCGGGTCCGGGTCAATACGATTTTTTTCTGTGTCGGGTTTGGGTTAAAATTCTTGACCCATTTACCCGATAATGACCTGATTATATTTTCTATTTTAAAATAATTTACATATTCTTATAATTAAAACTCAAATATTAGAGATGATTTTCTTTTTTTTTTATTCTTTAAAAGGTGAATATAAACACAATGTTTTATTTATAAAATTTTACATACATTTAGAGCTTCAATAGTGTAAATGTGTAAAAATTGATAGACATGTATATTTTATAATATTGATATATAATATTATATATATATATATATATTTACATATTCTTATAATTAAAACTCAAATATTAGAGATGATTTTCTTTTTTTTATTCTTTAAAAGGTGAATATAAACACAATGTTTTATTTATAAAATTTTACATACATTTAGAGCTTCAATAGTGTAAATGTGTAAAAATTGATAGACATGTATATTTTATAATATTGATATATAATATTATATATATATATATATATATATATATATACATATTCTTATAATTAAAACTCAAATATTAGAGATGATTTTCTTTTTTTTTTTATTCTTTAAAAGGTGAATATAAACACAATGTTTTATTTATAAAATTTTACATACATTTAGAGCTTCAATAGTGTAAATGTGTAAAAATTGATAGACATGTATATTTTATAATATTGATATATAATATTATATATATATATATATATAAAATTAAAACCTCAATAGTGTACATGTGTAATATATTAGTAGATATGTATATTTTATAATATCAATAAATGTATGTATGTATGTATGTAGAGCTGGCAAAACGGGTCATCGGGTCGTGTTCGTGTCGTGTCAAATTTAGGTCGACTCAAACCCGACCCATTTAATAATCGTGTCAAAATATTGAGACCCAAACCCGACACGGAAAAATAATCGGGTTACCCAATAATCCGTTTAATATCTATATATTGAACAAAAGTTACATCAAATATTTACACACTATCATACATACGTATGTACATAAATACATACATACATACATACATTTATTGATATTATAAAATATACATATCTACCAATATATTACACATGTACACTATTGAGGTTTTAATTATATATATATATAATATTATATATCAATATTATATATCAATATTATAAAATATACATGTCTATCAATTTTTACACATTTACACTATTGAAGCTCTAAATGTATGTAAAATTTTATAAATAAAACATTGTGTTTATATTCACCTTTTAAAGAATAAAAAAAAGAAAATCATCTCTAATATTTGAGTTTTAATTATAAGAATATGTAAATTATTTTAAAATAGAAAATATAATCGGGTCATTGGTCGGGTAAATGGGTCAAGAATTTTAACCCAAACCCGACACGAAAAAAAACCGTGTTGACCCAGACCCGACCCATTTAATAATCGTGTTAAATTTAACGACCCATACCCATTTATTTATGTCGTGTTCGTGTCGGGTAATCGGGTCGTGTCAAATTTTGCCAGCTCTATATGTATGTATGTATGTATGTATGTATGTATGTATGTATGTATTTATGTACATACGTATGTATGATAGTGTGTAAATATTTGATGTAACTTTTGTTCAATATATAGATATTAAACGGGTTATTGGGTAACCCGATTATTTTTCCGTGTCTGGTTTGGATCTCAATATTTTGACACGATTATTAAATGGGTCGGGTTTGAGTCGACCTAAATTTGACATGACACGAAACTGACACGACACAAACACGACCCGATGACCCGTTTTGCCAGCTCTAATCAATACAACAAAATTGATACAACTTTCAACAATAGACACACAATTGATCTTACCAATCACAACATGAAATTATTATATAATTACACCATTCTGTTACAAATTAGCCTGAAATTATAGCACAAAAATCGGCTCCGATATCAGCGCCCACAACCACGAGTGGAACTGGATTGGGCGTGCTTAATCTCATCAAGAATCACAGTAATCCCCACAATCAATGCACAATCAATGTTAGGATACACGTCACCATGAAATTGCCTTTGCCTATGAAAATGCTTTGAACCGTATGCTTCCAGTGCGTTTGCATATTCATTCCCACAATAATTAATTTTAATTAATTAAAAAAGTTATACGTTTCAAATCCTGAGTAATGATTGTGGAAGCGTAGATTGCACAAAAATGCTCAGACCAGCTTCCTTTGACTAATCACAAACATTCTCTTATGTGTTGTTTGCTAAAATCACATCCAATTTAGTCCTTACATTCCACATTGAAGATATCTTAGCACTAGTTAGCAGTGAAGATAAAATCGCGAGGTTTCGTGCTTCCTCCTCTGAACACTTGCCACCTGTAATGTGCGGTCCTTGTCTTTTCATCTGAGAGTAACATGGAATTCCCGGCGCCGTCGAGTAAAACTCGACGCAGGTACATGAAAGCTAGCACACCTTTAACCTTAAAAAGAATGTTACCATCTGTGTCTCTGATAACATAGATGCCACAAGTAAGGGCCATCTTTTTCCTCACAGATGCTAGATCAGCAGGGTGAGGGCAGCAATACTGATAATATAACGCCGCTAGCTTGGCTGAAACTTGGCTGCTGTGCCATGGTATGTCAATAATTAGTGGAGACTGTAGATGATCAATTGTCAACCAGGGGCGGACCCAATAATTTATACTACCCCGGACTAAATTAAAAATTTATATTTTGAAGTGATCATAAAAATTCATCAATATGAAGAAGTATATCAAATAAGGAGAGATGAAGAACCTTGTCCTTATGAATACGTACTCAAAACAAAAATAATTATAAAAAAAGAGAAGAAAATAAGGGATAATTCAAATATAAAAACCCTATTTTTCAATTATAGAATCCAACATTACAACCTATAATAATATGTAATTATAATAGGATTAATAAATCAATTAATAATTTTAAGCTAAATTAAATCAATACTTGTAATTATAATAAATTAAAACTCGCATGTAAAACTTTAATGCTTAAAGTCAAGTACTTAACTACCAGACTTAAATAAATTAAACAACTAAAATTTATTTATCTTTTAAAATTATAAATATATTATTAATTAAAATTTTCAATAATAAACTAAACCCATCCAAAAAAAAATAAATGTATCTGAGTACCATTGTTTCTTTGGTAGACGCTCTGACTTTGTTTGAAGTATCATATGCTAATAATTCTTTTATCAAAAACTCCTCAAAATACTCAAATTTTATTTTCTAACTTATCCTCTTAGTTATTATAACTACTAAATGAAATCTCAAAATTCACATAAAAAGTTTATGAAAAATGTTGATAATTGCTATTACGCGTTGTTTTTGTAAGTACTTTAGTACTAGTAATAATTTTATATTATATTGACCTAATTTTTTCAATTAATTTTTTTTAAAATAAAGCAGTAGTAACCTTTTAGCCCCCTAATATTTTCAATCTATTTAATAAGTGTATAATTTCATCATTTTATAAAGTAAGTTATTATTTTCAATTGCAAAAAAATATAACTAGATTAAGGACATATTTGAAAATAAAATAAAAACTCTACTATAATATAAAATTGATGAAAAAATAAGAGTGATTTATGAAAGCAAAATAAAAACTCTATTATTACATAAACTTAATGAAAACATAAAGGATATCAATGATGTTTTCCTAACTAAGACCGGGCTACAGCCCGGGGTAGCCCACTTACAAGTCTGCCACTGTTATCAATTTAATAATTATTATAAAAGTTATACTTATATAATACATAAAAATTCTCGGGTATGAGCTTCCTACTTTTTTGTGAGCGTACGTTATTGAGTCATATGGTTTTATAGTTAATTGAACACTGATTCTATTAAAGTATATGATTTAATAGTGAAGTAAATACTAATTCTATTAAATTGTATGATTTAATAATATGTCCGTATAAAACAAAAATAAGGACACAAGAGACAGAGTGTGCGTGTGTGTTGACTTTGTTCCGAAGAAGCTACACGAAGAAAATGTCCAATAATATAAGGCCGACTAGTTTCATATTTACGTATGTTCACTGTATTTTCTGGTTAATTTCTTATTTGTTGTCCTAGATACGTTATTGACTGGATAATCTAATAATTGAAGACACGTTCTGAAATTAAATTGTGGTTTTGATTAATTCATCGGATAGGAAGAGCTACCATATAGCCTTCATTCATTTCCAACAATTGATTGAGAGGAAGGACTTGGCGTTCAGTCGAAGTCATGTGAGGTCTTTCTATTAATTCCTCTTTTGTTATTTCTTTTAATATAATTATATACATTATGGGCGGGCCTATATAATGACAATATTAAAAAGCAATAAATAATTATTAGTGATTTACAGGTTCTTTATTGGTTAAACTGATGTTGCAAACCTCTTTTTTATTATTTTTCTATGTATAGTTAGAGTAGACTTTTAAAAGCTAAAAATTAAATTTTATTTTTATTGGGAAAACTTCAAATTTGCGTTTTCTAATAAAAGTTTTTATTTTTTATTTTATTTTTGGGGGGAGGGGAGGGGTTTAATTATTTTAATATTTATTTATCTTGTTCTTATTTTTATGTTTTTCTAATAACTTTTTTTTTTTTTATTTCAACATATATACTGTTTATTATTTAGTATTATCATTTTTCTTACTTTACACTGGATAAAACTGATAAAAAATATGAATTGATTTTTTTTAAGATGAGGCAGCCTTATAAAAAATAAAAAAAAGCTATTAGCCAGCAATACAAATAAAGAAGCAACGCAAGATAAAGAATAAAATGAGAGAATATATTATAGAGTGATTTTATTCATTCCAATTATGTGTGTACAAAACAAAAAGATGAGCTCTCCTATTATAGTTACATAATCACTCCATGAAATTAATGAAAAATTATGGATCATAATTCCTTGTGAGATAGTGGGAGTTATAGGGAAGCTAAATGTTGCTAATGGGAGATAGTGGAGAGACTAAGAGATATATGTTATGAACATTCACATTTATTTTAATAAATGTATAACACTCCCCCTTGGATGTTCATTACAAAGAATATGCATCATTAAAACTTTTACATAACTGTTATTGTGTAATAACAATTAAATTAATTATGAGAAGATGAAAAGCCAAATCTAAAAGAAAATTTATCTATTTATTAGATAATAGAAAATATAAAAAGATGAGAAATAGTGATGCCACATCACCTCTTGTAGTCCCAGCTTTATATATATATATATATAGAAGCTATTAGCCAGCAACAAAAATAAAGAAGAAACGCAAGATAAAGAATAAAATAAGAGAATATATTATAAAGTGATTATATTTGTTCCAATTGTGTGTGTACAAAACCAAAAGATGAGCTCTCCTTTTATAGTTATATAATCACTCTATGAAATTAATGAAAAATTATGGATCATAATTCCTTATGAGATAGTGGGAGTTATAGGGAAGCTAAACGTTGCTAATGGGAGATAGTGGGGAGACTAAGAGAATATATTGTGTGTGTACAAAACAAAAAGATGAGCTCTCCTTTTATAGTTACATAATCACTCTATGAAATTAATGAAAAATTATGGATCATAATTCCTTATGAGATAGTGGGAGTTATAGGGAAGCTAAACGTTGTTGGTGGGAGATAGTGAGAAGACTAAGAGATATATGTTATGAACATCCACATTTATTTTAATAAATGTATAACACTCCCCCTTGGATGTTCGTTACAAAGAGTATGCCTCATTAAAACCTTTACATAATTGTTATTGTGTAAGAACAATTAAATTAATTATGAGAAGATGAAAAACTAAATCTAAAAGAAAATTTCTCTATTTATTAGATAATAGAAAATATATAAAAAGATGTGAAATAGTGATGCCACACACCTCTTGTAGTCCAGCTTTATATATATATATATATATAGAAGCTATTAGCCAGCAACAAAAATAAAGAAGAAACGCAAGATAAAGAATAAAATGAGAGAATATATTATAGAGTGATTTTATTCATTCCAATTGTGTGTGTACAAAACAAAAAGATGAGCTCTCCTTTTATAGTTACATAATCACTCCATGAAATTAATGAAAAATTATGGATCATAATTCCTTGTGAGATAGTGAGAGTTATATGGAAGCTAAATGTTGCTAATGGGAGATAGTGGGGAGATTGAGAGATATATGTTATGAACATCTACATTTATTTTAATAAATTCATAACACTTCCACTTGGATGTTCATTACAAAGAATATGCCTCATTAAAACCTTTACATAATTGTTATTGTTTAATAACAATCAAATTAATTATGAGAAGATGAAAACCCAAATCTAAAATTTTTTTTACCTATTTATTAGATAATAGAGAATATACAAAGATGAGAAATAGTGATGCCACATCACCTCCTCAAGTCCTAGCTTTATATATATATAGAGATTATATAATTTCTTTTATTAAAGTAACTGTCATGTGGTTTAGTTGATAAAATCTCTTATGTGAAAACAAGAGATTTAAGATTTAAACCTCACTCATATATATTAAAATAAATTAAGTCGTTGTTGGGCTATAATAAAAAAAAATAGTTTCATTTATTTTATAGATGAGGTGAAGATCCTTTCTGTGCAGCAGACTGATTTTCAGCAGCACATTCTTGAGCAGCACCAGCGCTTCTCACAGCAGCATCAGCAACTCATTCATGGACAGTGCCTCATCTTTAAGCACTTCGTCATTCCATATCCATTTCCACCTCCATCACCACCAACCTCACCACCTCAGTAGTCTCTTATGCTTGTCTTTGGACACACCAACATTTACTTCTTCATGCTCTTTCATTTTCTATTTAGATTATGTGAATGATTATGCATGTTTGTTATAATTTTGGATTATGTGTTTGTTTTAGATGATATGGATTTAATATGGTTGTTGTTATATTTTTCTCTTATATTTTGGATCATATGGAACTAATGTGCTTGTTTTGAGATTTTAATGATTAGTAGGGGGAGCTTTTTACTTTTTTTTTATGCTGAAGGGGGAGATATGATATGTAAATGGAAAATTTGTTTGTTATGAAAAATATTCATATGCATTTATGCGGGGGGTATTTAAAATTTTCAATTAGTTTTTAATCCTGCACTTATTAAGGGGGAGCTTTTCATAACTAAATCAAATTTTTATAATGTGTTTTGTCATTATAAAAAAAAAGGAGATTGTTAGTCTATATGACTATAAATGTTAATTTTGATGATAACAAATCACATATTTTGGAAAAACAACTAATCATTTATTGTGTTTCTATAACAAGATAATGTTTTTTGTGAAATTTTTGTTTTTCAAGATGTGGACTAAAATGAAAGAATTTTGCCATCTTTGATTTTAATAAGTATTGTTTTGAATTCTGGATTTGGGCCTATTTATAAATATTTAAAACGTTTTCGACCATATTATAATTTCCACATATTTGGCTCATATCATAATTTCAAAAAGTTTTAGGAATAACAAGCATTATTTAGAAATTCTGAAATTGGACATATTTGAAACTATTCACAACGTTTTGGGTCATAATGCAGTTATAGAAAGTTGTGGGGGTGAAACTATAATTTTAAAAAAAGTTCATTGTAGTCGTTACTGTAACAAAGCGACTAATTAAATTTTATAAAGCGGCAAGCCGGATTATGGGCAATAGCTCACTGGAATGAAAGCGGCTAACCAGATTCTGAAAGCAGCATGCCGGATATTCTAAAATTCTAATATTTGCTGTAATGGTAACATAAAAGCAGCTAACTAGGTTCACAAAGCGATAAGCCGGTTATCACCAGAAAGCTATAACGACTAGTTTTTGAGTTAAAACTATATAAATTCAAATCCAATTCATTTTTAAGCTCTCTTGCAAGCAAAAACAAAAAGTACGCAATGTATATTGAGCTTCCATTTTCGCAAATCATTATACCTTGAATTATTATTGAGTTATAATTTGTAAATCCACGTTTAAAGAGAGTTTTTGTTGTAATCTTCATTTTCTCATCAATTTTGTGAGTGTATAAGTGTGAGAAATACTTGTGTGAAGAGATTATGAGATAATCTCTTGATTGTAAGGGTCCATTGACATCTTAGAAGTTAATTGTAAGCATTTGAAGCCTTGGAAGGCTTGGGTAGTGAAATATTCAAGCTTGGTGTGCTTGAAGGCATGGACGTAGGCGAGGATTGTCGAATCATGTAAAAATCATTATGTTTGTTTTCTCTTCCCTTACTCATTTATTATTGTGCTTTTTTTGAATTTATTATTTTCGAATTTATTAAGGCATTAGATTGATTGTAAGGGTCCATTGACATCTTAGAAGTTAATTGTAAGCATTTGAAGCCTTGGAAAGCTTGGGTAGTGAAATATTCAAGCTTGGTGTGCTTGAAGGCATGGACGTAGGCGAGGATTGCCGAACCATGTAAAAATCATTGTGTTTGTTTTCTCTTCCCTTACTCATTTATTATTGTGCTTTTTTTGAATTTATTATTTTCGAATTTATTAAGGCATTAGATTGAATTGTTATGTGATTTGCTTAACTTAATTTTATAAAATCTCAATTCACCCCTCTCTTGGGTTGCATAACTTATATTTCACAATGGATAAAATTCTCAATACCGCTGACCATGGACATGAGCCATCATCGCCAAAGACGTTTCTTGAACCATCGAATCGTCATCATCCGACATTCTAGTCTCATCAACTCCACTCATTAGAACGACATGATGAATATGAGCATTATCAACTTCGTTCGCAAGAGAGGTATTGTGATCATTTGAAGGATTAACTAAATGGTGGGGGTTTGGACCCTGACGATCTCGATGCTCCGTAACCACACCCCTTACATCTTCCTGAGAAAGAGTTTGGGAGGAACAAAAGACTACAGTGTGCTTAGTGGGGTCCAGAGTGGTAGCTACAAGAGAAACTGGTTGATTATGAGAGCCAAACTGGGGAATAAGACGTGGGTTGTTGCTAGGGTTTGCATGAGGTGTGGGATTAATACCCGTCTGTCTTGTGTGAAAAGTATTCGACTGGAAGGGGTTTCGGGTAGGGTTCATTGAGAGGGTTGGTATCCTATTCTGAGGCTTCGTAGCAACAGTTTTGGTATGTTGCTTACGTTTGGCAAGAGTCTTGACTGTGGTATCATTATTGAAGATAAATGTAAGGTTTAAAATGGGTGTAAGTGGTTGTCTTTTATACTTATGTTAATTGTAACAGATTATTTGAAAGTAAGTCTAAATGGACTCCTTTTTATTTTTTTTGGAGTTTAATCCATATGATTTTTTTTTTCTTTGGAAAAAAATAAAAATAAAAAAAAAAAATGTTGTTTTTTTTTAAAGGGGGGGGGGGGGGGGAATTACAACGCAATCATTTTCATGCTAACAACACGTAGCCATACCATTTTTTTTCTTCATTATTATTAATGAGGTAAAGTGAGAGTATTTAATAGGGATGGCAAAAGCCGGGTTGGGGTCCGGATCCGGATTTAAACCCAGATTTATTGCATGCAGGTCCGGTACGGGTTTAACCCAGAAAAATTCAGGTTTTCGGATTGCGGGTTTTAAACTCGGATCACTTAATCAACTAAAAAATTAAATAAAACAAATACAAATACAAATACAAATCCCAATTCCAAAAAACATGCACAAATACACAAATACAAATCCCAATTCTAATTTCAATGATTCAAAGCAATAAAACATTCACAAACACAAAGCCATAACACAGATCTACAATCCAAACTGATGATTTATGGATTCAATATTTACGAACTTTAAGGATCCGCATTTGGCGAAGCAACGAATAGAGGGTGATGATAATGGTGATGATGAACACAACGCCACAGCCGCGATTGCAATCGTGAAAGCGGACAAACGTCGACCAAAACTCATGAAATAGATAGACAAGCTGCGGCCGGTGATGATGATGAACATGAAACACAGTGAAGGTGGCGAAGCGACGACGAGTGACTACAATGATTTGATGAAAAGAAGAGTTGAAGAGAGAGAAAAAGAATACTTCACTTTGGATAGGGCGGCTGTGAAAGTGTGAAGATGAAGAAGATTAAGATGAAAGAGAAAGAGTTGAAGAGAGATGAAAAGAATTAAAAGAGACGAAAAGAATGTCTTTTGGTTTGGACTTTGGTGGCTGCGGCTGTAGAAGTGGGAATTAGGGCATGGCTGATTTTTATTTTCTATTTATATTATAAAAATAATTAAAAAATCATATTAAGATAAACATATCCAGGTTCAGGTTTCGGATTTTCGGGTTTACCCAAACTCGGAACCGAACCTGAATACATGCAGGTTGATGAAATCAATTCCCGATACCGAATTTATTTTATTCCGGTGTGGGTTAAACCCGATTTGGATTATTCGGGTTTGTCCGAGTCCGGGCTAGGTCCAGGTTAAATTACCATCCCTAATTCCCTAGTATATAATCTTTATGGTAATAATTAAAGGCCATAAAATGATGACACATGATTTCTTACAAAATTTTTTCCACTCGTTGAATAATGGGAAATGATAAGGGAAATTTATAAAAATAGCCAAAAAGTTTTTGATATTTTCACAAATAGTCATCCTAAGTTTTTCTATCATATTTAGCTATATATGTAATTTATAGACCTAAATACCCTTAGACCTATTAATAAAATGCCTAACAAATCTCATCAAAACTAATCTCACCAAAAACCACCACCCTCTACTCACCCAAACTAACCATTTGCTACTCATTAAATCATCAATTGGAAAGCAAGAAGTTAAGGTTAGTATATATTTTTACACAATATGTATTTTTATCTTTGGATTATTTGAAATTTATGCATGTTATTTTGAGTAAAAATGAGTCGGGGGACGAACTCAGAAAATGTACGACAAGCACCTGTCGCACACAAGCTATCGCATGTGGGACATGCACCTATCCAACGCGCGACAGGTGCCTGTCCTACGTGCCACAAGTGCCTGTCCCACATACTTTAGCTTTATCTTTTTTTTAATTAGTGATATTTTTGTTTATCTTTCCTTAATTATTCAGGCTTAATGGAGACAATTGTTCTCTAAATGTATTTTGATAGATCATGGGAGGAATTGACAGATGGTCGTTTTGAGTATAGAAACGGAAGAAATAGAGCTTTTTTGGTTTCGAAAAACTGTACGTTTGCTGTATTTCTTGCAAAAGTATATGAAGTTTTGTAAATAAATTCGAACGATTATAACATCACATTAAAGACAACTTTACAGTCGAGATGTTCTACCTAACATGTATGTGCACTACCTACGGATGTATATGATGATGAAATGATAAGAGTTCTGTTACATATGAGCTCTAATTCGGTGAACGAGCGATGCATCCCTATTTTTGTTTCAAAATCTCCTAAAATAAAAAATCAAGAGCCTGTTGAAGAAGAGAACGGTGTTACACTGGCGGCTGTTGAAGAAGAGGTGTTCCCACTGACGACATCACCGCAACAAGGTTACTCTTGTTTTAATACAATAATGATCCTGTGGATGACACAAATAATACATTAACAGGTAGCATTATTGCTGAATCATACCATAGCCCGATTGATGATGAGGATGATGATCTTTTCAATGCTTGTATTGATAATGGTGATGACGGTCATCTAAATAATACTTACGATGATGAGGGTCTAGTCAACAATAAGGAAGAGTTGCCTGACTTTCAGAATGAGCAACAACTACCCTAAAGTTGTCCTGTTATTCCAAGGCTCTATTCGAAGGGTGCAACAGTTGACCCCCTTATAAGTATTGCACCAATTTTGCCTTCAGATTTGATTGCTCTAGATTTTGTTAGAAACATTGGGTCCAATGATATTTGTGTGGGTAAGTTATTTGATTCTAAATATAATTTGATATTGGAATTGCACAAAATTTCCTTGAGGGATAAGTTCGATTTTAAGGTTGCAAGGTCTACATTGACACGTTTCGAGGCGCACTGTACTTCAATGTCATGTAAACGACGACTTCGAGCAAAGAGAGCATCAAATCAAGAGAATGTATGTTGGGTAGTGATGAGATGTGACAACACACACACTTGTCGTAATGGGCCTGGGGGCCATCGTTAGTCAAGAAGTCGGGTTATTAGTCGTATCATCGCAGACAAAATTATTCAGGAGAAGCGGATATACACTCCAAATGACATTATATCAGATATACAATAAGAATACAATATTCGCATATCATATCAGCAAACATATCGAGTTAGAGAATTAGCTCTGGAGGTGATAAGAGGAAGTCCATCGGAATCATATAATTTACTCCTTAAGTACTCTCATGTATTGGAGAAGGAAAATGAAGGTACAGTAACTGGTTTAAAGTTGGATGAAAATAATAATTTTTTGTATTATTTTATGGCCATTGGATATTGTATCAATGGTTTTCTACAATGCATCAGGCCAGTGATTGCGGTAGATGGTATTCATCTTAAAGGGTTATATCATGGAACAATGTTTGTAGCAACATGCTTTTATGGAAATAATTAGTTGTATCCGCTAGCTATTTGGATTGGAGATTCAGAAAACAGTGACTCATTGGAATGGTTTATGAAGAATTTGCATGCAGCAATTGGTGACGTGCCAGATTTAGTAATTATCTTCGATCGATGCACTTCCATTTAAAGAGCTGTTATGAAGATATTTTATAGTGGCATCCATGACATTTGTTTTTACTATGTCAAAGGTAACGTGAAGTCGAAATTCAGGATATCAAAAGCTCTTTGGGATAAGTTTGAGCTGACATTTATAAACACAGCAAAAGAGTATGAATGCGAAGAGTTTAGAATACAATTTGAGGGATCGTGGGGGATGCATTCGGGAGCAGCTGATTACTTAGAGAACAATGTGGGCACGTGTAACTGGGCACAATCTCAATTCGACGGTAGGGGGCACAACATTCTAACCACCAACATTGCAGTGAACGTGAATTCTTTTATGAGAGAACCGCAGAAATTTCTTATAACTCATTTGGTTGACCACTTCAAAAAAACATTGCAACAATAGTTTTACAATAGGAAAAACGTGATAGAATCGATGAGCACTCCCTTAACAACGTGGACAGATAGAATAGTAGCTAACATAAAAGATCAAGCTGAAAGAATGAATGTTCGTCTAGTGTCTAAGCATAAATTTCAAGTTTGGGGTGGCAGTGTGAAGGAATGGTTAGTTGACATACATTGTAGGACTTGTAGTTGTAGAATATTCCAACTTGATCAACTTGTTTGTGCTCATGCAATAGCTGCCTGTCTACATGCTTGAGTGGATTACATATATCTCGGTTCTCACTTTTACTCCAAGGAATCATTATTGAAGGCATATGTTGTACCAATCAATCCAATTGACGACATTGGTTCTTGGAAAGTTCCACCTCACATCCAACAATTGAAGGTCAATCCACTAATTGAAAAACCACCTCCTAATTGTCGTCCGGAGCTGAGAATACCATCAGCTGGAGAGGATGTATCACGAAGAACTGTGATGTGTTCTCAGTACAAGGAATGTGGTCATAATCAAAACAAATGTAAGAATCCTATTGCGTCGAATCTAAATTAGGGCCAATTAATGTTTTGAACTTTTATATTTATGTATTCCATAATTCAAATTAACAACAAACTAATTTTTGAACTCTTATGTTTATATATTCGACAATTCAAATTAGTTGTCATAACAAGTGTTTGAGAATTGTGAAGCCCAACATAAGAGGAGTTAATTCATATAGCAATTGTTTAAATATGTCATTTATAGCCTAATATCCCCATTAAATATGTCAACAACAATCTTCCTCCTAAAACATCAATCCAGCCCAGCAACGTTGCTTTTGGAGTTTTGGGTGACGAGTGCTGTTGCCAGGGCGATGGGCCAAAATTCCAACAACGTTGCTTTTGGATTTTTGGGTGACGGGTGCCTCTCGCCCCAAATTCTAGCAACAATATTGCTTCTCACTCGTCGCCCAAAGTTCGAAAAACAAATCACGCAATCTTGATTGGGCAACGGGCGCCTATCACCTGAGCGATGGGCTAATTCTAGCAACCCGATCCTCGCACTGTAACGCATTGTTTTCGGAAACAATTGCAATGCAACAATTCCCCCATGCCACCATCAACCCGTAATACCTTAATCTATAAAAAATGAGACAAATAAAGTCTAAGAGGCATTTTATCAAACACCTAATGTGCCATTGCTAATAGAAAACTTAAAACAAAACAATATTTCCCAAATGTTCATCTATCATGAAATATACACAAATATACACCCAACTACATCCAATTGATGATTTAACGTTATGGAAAAGAAAAAAACACCTTGCTTTGATGTCAAAATCTTGAGATGTAACCGTCAAAAGCCCGTCTTACCGGAGTAACATTTAATGTTATGAAAAACAATTGTCCAATCGCTGAAAATATAGCCGCGTCTCACTGAAATTGATGCTGTCATCAAAAGCCTGTCGAGTCACTATCGATCTTGTCAGAAAAGCGCCGACGGTGGAGGATGATCAAGCCGCCGACGGTTTTGAGAGAGAAGAGAGAGTGAGTTGCTACTTTCAAAGGTAAGGGTTGTTTGGTAAAAAAAATTAATTGACTACTAATGATAGAAAAACCTAAGGTAGTTATTTGTGAAAATGCCTAAAATTTTTAGGGTATTTTTTAAAATTTCCCAAATGATAAAGGTGGCAACTGGTGACGGGCAAAGGTAGACCATTGACTAGACCAATTAATTAATCAATGTGGTCCATGCATCATTCTGCTTTTAATCCATCCAATATCCACTGGCCATATCTCTATCCATTCATTTCATTCATTTTTCAATCTTTTGTTTTGAAAACGACAACGTATATTGATTAGTATGGGTGCCCCCATTTCCAAACTTTTGGACAAGTCATCAGCTGAAGGCTGAAATCGTTTCCATTGGGTTGCTCTAATCATTGCGTGTGCCATTTCTACGTGTCTTCTAAACTAATTAAAATTTTAACTTTCTTCAAAATTATTTTTTTCAATCATTCCAAGATTTTAAAGTATAGGCTTGCTCGTTTGAATTTACTTGCACAATTCATCCTTGATTTCTTGTTCGGAAAAATTTATCAGCTCAAATAAGTAAAATACATAGTTCGATCATGGATTTCTTTTCTCTTTAGTTAAATGTGATTTTATCAATTTTAATATTTAATAATCATGCTTAGAAAAAAAAATTGCAACAATTTCGTATAAAACTACGGTCATTGCAATTTGTAAGGCAAAGGATGTCGGCACTTCCAAATCAAATGAAAACAGATATCATTTTTTTTTTTTTATACAAGATGTCAAGATAAAATATATATAATATCGTTTCAATACATGCAATAAAATTGATACAGCTTCCAACAATAGATACACAACTGATCTTACTAATCACAACGCGAAAATATAATTATACCATTCCGTTGCAAATCAGCCGGAAAATATAGCACCAAAATCGGCTCCAATATCACCCACCGCCGCCGCCGCCTCCGGCAACACCACCACTACTACTGGAACCAGAGCCTGCACGATTAATCTCATCAAGAATC
The DNA here is from genome assembly GCF_000493195.1 of Citrus x clementina. Classification (NCBI taxonomy): domain Eukaryota; kingdom Viridiplantae; phylum Streptophyta; class Magnoliopsida; order Sapindales; family Rutaceae; genus Citrus; species Citrus x clementina. The sequence continues at coordinate 17,266,420 of NW_006262139.1, read as the reverse complement.
ACAATTAGCGCCACAATGAATGCATAATCAACGTTGGGATGCACCGTCACCATAAAATTGTTCTTGCCCAGGAAAATGCTTTTAACGGTTTGCTTCTCCAGCATCTGCATATATAATCATTTCCCACGAATCATTAATTTTAATTAATCAAATAAGTACTTTTAGAATGCAAACCGCAATGTTAATTAGGATTTAATTCGATGCACATATTGTTATTATAATACCTGAGCGACGATTGCGGAAGATTTGCCAGCATAGATTGTACAAGAAGAAGGTTCAAATAACCAGCTGCTGCCTTCGACGACTCTGAAATCACAAACATCCTCTCGTGTGTTATTTGCTAAAAACACGTTTAATTTAGTAGTCTTGAAACTCCACAGTGAAGATATCTTAGCACTGAAGATCAAATCCCGAGGATCTGAGCTTTCTCCTCTGAACACCTGCCACCTGCGATGCCGAGACATTGCCTTTTCTCTGATAGTAGCGATGGGATTCCCGGCCCCGTCGAGTAAAACTCGACGCCGACGCATGAAAGCGAATACATTTTTAACTTTAAAAAGAATGTTACCATTTGTGTCTTTGACATCAAAGTTGCCACTACTAAAGATCATTACTTTCCTCACAATTGCTAGATCAATAGGGTGAGGGCTGCAATACTGAGAGTTAATCACAGCCACCGGGTTAGCTGCTGCGCCACCGAAACTTGGCTGCTGTGCCATGGCGGGTCAATATCATCAATCAACGACAGCTTAATTTTTCTTTCTTGAATTGGTGAGAAGTTTTCAATTTGTACTTAAGATATTTATACAGATCGTCGAGGAGGATTATTACAAAGTCATGCGTCTTCCCAAGAAGTTGGAAGAAGAAGTCAGATAATAATCTTAAGGCCGTGTTGATTGCTTCATATTTACGTAAATTAATGAATTTTTTTACGTCCATTCTTATCTTGCTGTCGCATGGAAATAGATGGTCCGTTCAATAGGAATAGATTTTTTATTGACTAGATAATATAAGAATTGAAGACTAAAAAATTGTGAAATTAAATATAAATTATTAGACTGCCAAAAACTTTGTAAGATGAGGTAATAACATGAGAATCATCGTCATCACCGTCTACTGAACATGCGTCGAAACAAAATTGGAGTTGGTGGCGGCGATGGCGGTGGAGATGGAGCAAAAGTCAAAAGGCTGACGAGGTGCTATTTGAGCATAAAAATTAATCTGAAGGAAGATAGAATTAGCTTTAACACCATAGATAACATCCTTCTGTTTCTTTGTTTCGGCAGTAAACTTTAGTTCAAGCTCTTCCTATGCTACTGATTAAAGACATGGCTGAAAAATCATATGCAACTGCAGCTTCTTCAGCAGTGTCAAATAAATTAATGTGCCTAGACAATGTCAATTCTTTAGTATGTGGTTTCTAATGTCGGCAGCATATCTCCCCTGCGGCCTTCACCGGACTCCGAGGTACCTGCTGGATTGTCTTGAGCTTCTCTTTGGATTCCTGTAAAGCAACTGAGGAAAATTTTCTATTAAAGTGATGATCAATATGTAGGGTTGAGATATGCTGAAAATTAAAGAAATTGTTGGTTTTTATATGAATATGGTATAGGACAATCTGAATTGGCCCTTGTTTATTAAAATTATAAGAAGTCATATATTTTTGGTTTAAGTGGGGGCAGTTAAGATTGCATTGTGTATGATAAATTAAGAAATAAAAAATGTTATCCTTACTTAGTTGAGATATTTAGTTATTAAGTATCCTAACTGTTGATGTCGAAAAATGACCTCAACAGTTGAATTTTTTGGGGGGGGGGGGGGGGTGGTGTTGAATAACAGCACGAATCCAAACTTCAACGTCAATCTAACCACAAGTTTCTACACATGCCAACCACAAAACATAGTTATGACACACCGATGGAGTTCCAGCATAGATCCTTCGATATTTAAATCATATGTTTTATATATAAGGAAAGAAAATGAAAAGGAGGAACTAAAAATACGCTAAAACCCAAGAATTCTTTGGTGGTGGTGTTGTAAATCTTGTAGGAGATAGAAAGATTTTAAGATTGATCACTTGTAGATTTTAATATGATTGTAGAATTTGAAGTATTGAAAATTATTAAATTTTATATAAAGCATATTAGATTATAAAACATAAAACTAAATGTCTAAACAATTAGTTACAATAATATATATTTCTTAGGGTAATTTGGTTATTTATATTATAAGGGTAAATTAGTTAAATTAAACTTATCTTAAGCAACATTAAATTGTTAAAGATTGTTAAAAGACAGTAAGAAAAAAAATATTATAAGAATAATTTAATTAATTAATTATTCAAACTTATTATTAATTTGTAATTCTGTGAAATAATGTGAACTTATTGTAATTATTTTATGAAGGTGGGTTGGGTTTATAAAAATAGTAGGGTGAAAATATCCACACCCTTTAAGTTTTTTAAGTTGAAAAAAATAACTTAATATTTATTTTGAGAGATTCAGACAAGAAAAACAAACATATTATTTAAATTCAAACGTTCTGGTCTATTTAGATTTCAGATAAAAAATAAATGCTACCTAAGTATCCCAATTAAGTATCGCATTACTCTTAAGCAATGTATATGAAATATTTAAATACGTATTTTCTTTGTGTATTGGATGGTATGCTAATAAGTTCCCTCCAATTCCCTAAATTCCTCGATCATGGCTCGATTGGGGTGACAAAATGCATAAATCGATGCAGTCCATTGTATCTGGTTCTGTGGATTTTTTTTTGTTTGAATTTTTGGGTATAATTTTATATTTAAATTTCAATAAACATACACAAAAATCGTTATTTCTACATGTAGATAGGTTTAAATCCCGCCATTTCTGCATGTCTTCAAAATTATTTTTTCAATTATTTCAAGATTTTTAAGTATAGGCTGGTTCATTTGAGTTTACTTGCGCTATACTTGTCAAAAGAAATTTATCACCTCAAATGAATTATTTACTAAGTTCGATTTGTGGATTTTTTTTCTTAAATTTCTTGAACATTTAATTCAACTCATTGCGTCCCAATTAATTAAACAAGATTTTATCAATTATATATTTAATAATCATGTTTTTCAAGAAAATTTTAGGTGGGACAGAGCCTGTAATGTTATTTAATAATCACGTTTTACCATTTGTGTGTGTGTGATAACAAATATGCCACCAGTAAGGGCCATCTTTTTCCTCACAATTGCTAGATCAACAGGGTACCGGCGGCAATACTGAGGGCCAATTACAGCTACTACCGGGTTAGCTACCGCGGCGCCACCTCTGAGACATGGCTGCTGTGCCATGGTGTGTCAACAATTAATTAACGGAGAGTGTAGGTGATAAATTTGCAGCAACTTAATTTTTCTTCCTTGAATTGGCGAGAAATTTTCAGTTTGTACTTTTATATTTATACAGTGTTGATGATTATTATTATGAAGTCCCGCTTATATAATATATATATATGGACTTTGTTCCGAAGAAGTTACAGGAAGAAAAAGTCAAATAATATAAGGCCGACTAGCTTCATATTTACGTGGATTCACTGGATTTTTTCATTGGAGAATTTCTTGGATACGCTATTGACTGGATAATCTAATAATTGAAGGCACGTTCTGAAATTTAATTAAGGTTTTGATTAATTCATTGGATAAGAAGAGCACGAAGCACTCATCGCTAACAGTCTACTATATAGCCTTCGTTCATTTCCACATGAGGCCTTTCTTTTAATTCCTCGTTTGTTATTTTTTTAATATAATTGTATATATTATGGGTCTATATAATTACAACGTTAAAAAGCAATTAATAATTATTAGTTATATATAGGTTCTTTATTGGTTATAAGATTTTCTTTTTCCTTTTTTTTTTAACGTTGTAAACCCTTCTTTATTAATAGATAAGTTTTTTATAAGGTATAATTTAGACAATTCAATCCCAAAAAATTTAAAAAAAAAACCTCAAAAACTTTTATTAGAAAGCCCAAACTTTGAACTTCTCTCAATATAAATAAAATGTTTTTTTTATCTTTTAAAAGTCTACTCTAACTATTTGGTTTAGTTGATATAGTTTCTATTATCAAAGTAAGTGTTATTTGATTTAGTTGATAAAATCTCGTCTAAAAACAAGAGATTAAGGTTCGAACCTCACTCATATGGATAAAAAGAAATTAGATTGTTGTTAGACTATAATAAAAAAGAAATAATTTCTTTTATTAAAATAGATAGTAAAAACGTTGTTAAACAAGAAAATAACTATGTGTTGGGTAAACTATATTATTGCAATTGATGTGAGTTTCAAGAGCAGAATATATGCATTCAATAAATTTTCTAGAAATATTAAAAAAAAAAGACACAAAACACAAATTGAAAAAACTCAGTTAATTAAAATATAAGGAAATTTGTAATATATTATATAAAATATAATAAACTTCACAGTACCATATATAAATCTATATAAAATTAAAGGTAATATGTAGTTGTAGTAATATGGTAGGCTTACCATTTTTACTGTAGTGTCTATAGAAAAATATGAAATAATTATCTTTTTTGTTTTAATAATATGGTTATGATAAGAATTTTAAAAGTGTGTGGTAGTTTATTTAATATGCTATTTTTTAAAAAATAACCCTTACATTCTTCTATAAATTGCTGTCAAAATAAAAAAAAAACTTTTTAAATAAATATCTTTTAAAAAAAGTTTACCAAATTTTTTTAAAATTTATAAAACAAACCGCTTGTAAAGTAAACACAAACAAGACCTTAAGTTATGAGTTTTAATTTTGACGCATAGCGACTTATCTACACAATTCTAATAGAACATTGCACACACCGATTGTAAGAGAAATTGTAACATTTTTAAATTTTGGTTTGACATTCTGGAATAAAACGGCTTGCCGTTTTTGGATGAAATGGCTAACCGTTTAATTCTAGAGAGCATGTTTTATGTTTTACATAAAATGGCTTGCCGTTTTGGAGAAAACGGCTAACCGTTTGGAGAAAACGGCTAACCGTTTATTTCCAGAGAGTAACTTATTTTTACATTATGGAATAAAACGGCTCATCGTTATTGAGAAAACGGCTAACCGTTTTCTTCTAGAGAACATATTTTCGAGTCAACTGGAAAAACGGTTAGCATGTTTAAAAATTTCAATTGTAAATGATGCAATTTTCAAACAAAAAAAAGAGTGTCTTTGAAGAAGTTTCATTTTCTAATGGTTGTATTCTTTCAAATAAAGATCTTCTTCATTAAAAATAGACACACACATTAGATTAATATCATATTTTTACAGATTTCTTGAGTGTTCTAGAATACAATCTTATTTGCTAGAGATTGTATTCAGGATTTGTTATATCTTGGGGGTAATTTGCCATTAAACTCAATAGCAAACCAAGAGTGGTGAGGGCAAATAAAACCTTAAAGGAAAGTGTGCAAACACGTCTCAAATCCTATCAAATTCTCTTGCTGTTATTTGCCTTCATATCCGAAAATCCACCAACAATCTTTAAGGTTTTATATTTTGCATATGGAGCCTGAGAAGAATCTGACTTCATTTCTTAATCCTAGTGTCCATCTTGATTGTTTTGATGGCACTAATTTTACTCGCGGGAAGGGAAAATTGTTCTTCCTTCTCACTATTATGAAAATTGCATATGTTCTTGATCCAAAATTGGAACCATTTCTAGAGCCAAAAGAAGATGACACCGAAGTTGTTAAGGCTGCAAGGAAAAAGCGTGAAGATGATGAATTGATGTGTCGGGTGTTGAGTGTTAGAAAATGTATATTTATAAAGGAGAAAACCGTCATTTTACATTTTAAGTCTTACTAACAACCCTTACTTTTATATATTTAACCTTCTTGTGATTTAATTACATGTGTTTTATTTTAATTAAGTATTTTATGTATTTTAGGGGCATTATAGTCATTTCACAATAAAGGAGAGATCAGACGGCAAAACAGACATCACTTTTGAACTCAGGACGGTCGAAAACCTTAGGAGGAGCATAAAAGGAAAAATGGCACTATTCCCATGTACGGTACTATTCACGTGTACGGTACTGTATACGTTACTGTTCACGACACTGTTCACATAGACGGATGATGACGTGGCATTGACCGATGATGTGGCATTGACTGATGAGGTGTCACGATCCTGTTGGACTAAAATTCTTATGTACTGTTGATGGTGACGTGGCAGCATATCAGTGGACGAAAAATCTCGCGTACGGTGCATGCATCACACAGGATTATTTTCAACCAAACCGCGTTACTGTTCATCCGGGTCAAACCGTGTTACTGTTCATCCGCGTGGTCAAACCGTGGACTGTTGACTGATGACGTGGCGCAATCCTGAGCGTCCAAACTGTTTTTAATCCGATGGCCATGATTTACTCCATGTATCTATAAAAAGGGGGCCTCCCCCCCCTAATTTGATATCTCTGAATCCATTTTTGGGATCCATTTTCTGTAATTCCCTCTCCATCTTGTATTTTCTTCGTATTTTAATAAATTCCTATTTTGCCCCTAGTTCAACTATGAGTGGCTAATTTTCTTTCAAGCTTGGGTTGAAGGTGAAGTCTCAACATGTGTCATGGGCTTAATTTGGTAAATTTATTTTCTCTTCCCCTCTAATTTTTGTGGATGTTTTGACTTCTCGTCGACAAATAATAATAGTCTTGTCTAGATACCGCCTTGGTTACACCGGCTCTCTAGTATAAGGTTATTATTATTTGGCACGATAAGCCCTTAGCACCATATTGATTAGAGCGTGGTTCATGAGGCGTGGATTCCCCCCTCATGATTTAATTGGCATTAATACGGATTATTTAGCCCATGATGCATGTTGATACGGATCCAGATACCCAAGTACGTCATTTCAATAGAATTATCTTCAATTTATTCTCGCCATTGCAATTCCAATTTTAGAATTTATTCTCGCCATTTTAATTTAAGTTTTAGCATATACCAAATCATTTCCACCATAAATCCAACAACCCATTTACAAAATTAATTCTATACACAATTAAAATCCACCTCCTCGTGGGATCGACACTCGTCACCATAGATCTATACTACAATAGATTCGTGCGCTTGCGAGTACATTAGAATTTGCACAACAAGTTTTTGGCGCCGTTGCCGGGGAGGTAAGTAATTTTAATTCATAGAACTAATTTTTGTGAATAATTTCTTTTATTTGTTTTCTTGTATTTTTTTATTATTATTATTAAAAAAAAAAAGAAAAAAAAGTGAATCTAAAGGTTAGTATTTCTTTTCTTTTTCTCTTCTTTAAAATTCTGTAATTTAATTTTCAATTTATTTTTTTTTCTTTGTAATTTTCCTTTATTTTATTAATTTAATTTTTAGTTAATTCATTTCACGTATTTATTTTTGTGTGTTTTTATAGAAAGGTTGTAATAGCGCAATCAGGTTAGTATCGTAATTTCTCCCTCTTCTTTATTTTTATTTATTTTGTTCCCATCTTTATTTTTTATTTTATTTGTTTTGCATGCATGGTCGAAGGTCATTATTACCCAATCTTGAACCTATAGACCTTGAACTTGAGAAAACTCTTCGCACACACAAACAAGTAAAAAATAAAATGGATTTGCAACCACAGGAGAGGCCATTTAAGGATTATTTCAGTCCTTTAGCAAATTTGAGCACATCATGCATAAGATACCCAAATGTAGCTGCTAGGAGTTTTGAACTAAAACCTAGTGTGCTAAATTGTCTCCCCACATTCTATGGCTTAGAAAATGAGGACCCATACAATCATCTGAACGATTTTCATGCTATTTGTCAAACTTTTAAATACGAGAATTTTTCAGACGATGATGTCAAACTTAGACTATTCCCATTTTCTTTAAAAGATAGAGCTCGTTCATGGTTAAATACTTTACCTGCTAATAGCATTTCATCATGGGAACAAATGGTAACTAAATTTTTGAATAAATATTTCCCAGTGCATAAAACCAATGCTATTCGCAGGGAAATTTCAGAGTTCACACAAAGAGAGGACGAGCAGTTTTTCGAAACTTGGGAGCGATTCAATGGGCTACTCTTGAAGTGTCCACATCATGGGTACGAGAAATGGCACCAATGCCAATACTTTTTGGAGGGATTACTACCAAATGTGCAAGAATGGCTAATGGCAACAAGTGGAGGAGAGCTAATGTCAAAAAGTGCATCAGAAATTTGGGAATTCTTCCAGCGACAAGCGGATAATTCCCAACAACGGAGTCGATCACTCAGGAATACTAGAAGAATTAAAGGAGTGAATGAGGTTCAAATTGGCGAATCAAATTCAGAAATCAAAGAAGTCAAAGCGATAATTGAAGGTCTCTCTCGACAAATAGCATCGTTATCGACTGCTAAATCAACAGAGGCACATGGCCATGACTCATACTCAGATCAAGCCAATGCCATAGGTGTAATGAGAAAACCATCGAATTACAACCCATACTCCAACACATATAACCCTGGATGGAGAGACCACCCCAATTTTTCATGGTCTCAAGGATTCCAACAGAATGGACCAGCAGCTCCAGCTCCACCAATGCAACAAATTGCTCAAAATTCTCAAGCCTCTCAGCCCCCATTTAGACCATACAATCAAAACCAGAATTACTCTCAACCCAGACCATGGGAGGATTCATTCCAGAATCTCAAGAATGTTACTCACTCCACGATTGAGCAACAGAATCGCACCATTGATGGACTACGAAATGAGTTGAGAGCAGGCTTCAATTCACAAGCCCAATCAGTTTCAAGCCTCGAGAAGATGGTGGGACAACTTGCTTCTTCAGTTCAGACCTTGGCAATGACCGTTGAGAAAGGTAAGTTTCCAAGTCAACCAGTGCCTAACCCTAAAGGAGTACATGAAGCAAGTACCAGTTCACCACAGCAGCATGGAGAGGTCAAAGCAGTAATGACCTTGCGAAAAGGAAAAGAAGTCGACAACAAAGTGGAGATGCCGGTGACAAAAGAAAATCAAATTGTACCTGTGAATGTTGAAGACTCATCACCGGAGGAGAAAGAAGAAACCAACCCACGAGAATATGTTCCGAAAGCTCCATTTCCTCAGAGGTTAGCGAAAGGAAAGAAGGGAAAATCCACAGGTGAGATTCTTGAAATCTTCAAACAGGTAAGTGTTAACATCCCTTTGCTTGATGCTATAAAACAAGTTCCATCTTATGCCAAGTTTCTTAAAGACCTTTGTACTAAAAAGAGAAATATGCATGTTCAAAAGAAGGCATTTTTAACAGAAAACGTTAGTTCTATACTCCAACATAAAATTCCTTTAAAATGCAAAGACCCAGGCTCCCCCACTATCTCATGTAGTATAGGGAACCACACAATTGAGAATGCTTTGTTGGATTTAGGAGCTAGTGTAAATTTGTTGCCTTACTCTGTTTTCGTGAAACTTGGACTGGGAGAATTACACCCAACTCCAGTGGTGTTACAGCTTGCAGATCGGTCCACGAAAATACCTCGTGGTATTGTGGAGGACGTGCTTATCCAGGTAGACAAGTTTTATTTTCCTGTTGATTTCATTGTAATTGACACTCAACCAATACAGGATTCAAGGAAGCACATCCCCATTATTCTAGGCCGACCTTTCTTGGCAACTGCGGATGCTCACATTCAATGCAGGACTGGAAATATGCAGTTGTCCTTCGGCAACATGACTATGGAACTGAACATCTTCAACATTGCCAAACAACCTCACAGTGCAGATGATGGAATTGTTGATGTGGATTTAATAGAAACAATAGTTGATAATACTTTTCTTTCAAACCTTAGTGATGATCCTTTACAGACATGCTTAACTCACTTTGGTTTGGATTTTGATATTGACAGATCGGTTGATGAGGTCAACGCCCTGCTTGACTCAGCACCATCTATGGACACTAATAAATGGAAGTCAAGAGTTGAACAACTAGCACCATCAGAGAAGCAACTCATTCCATCATCAGAATCACCACCGAAACTCGAGCTCAAACCATTGCCCAACACTTTGGAATATGCGTTTTTGGGAGAAGAAAGTACTCTGCCGGTAATCATCTCATCATCCCTAAATGACGAACAAAAAGGTAAGTTGTTGGATGTTTTAAAAGAGCATAAAGGGGCATTAGGATGGACCATAGCAGACATCAAAGGTATAAACCCAGTAGACTGCATGCATTACATTCACCTTGATGAAAATGCTAAATCTACTAGGGAAATGCAACGTCGGTTAAATCCTAATATGAAAGAAGTTGTTAGAACAGAAGTCCTTAAGCTATTAGATGCTGGTATCATTTACCCCATTTCTGATAGTTAATGGGTTAGTCCTGTGCAAGTTGTCCCCAAAAAGTCAGGAGTCACTGTAGTTACCAATGCCGATAATGAATTGATACCCACTAGAGTAACTACAGGATGGCGTGTATGTATTGATTATAGGAAGTTGAATTCTGTCACACGTAAAGACCATTTTCCTTTACCATTTATTGATCAAATGCTTGATAGATTAGCAGGCCATGAATTTTATTGCTTTCTAGATGGCTACTCAGGATATAATCAGATTCCCATAGCACCAAAAGATCAGGAGAAAACTACTTTCACTTGCCATTTTGGCACATTTGCATATAGGAGAATGCCATTTGGATTATGTAATGCACCTGCTACATTTCAACGATGCATGTTGAGCATTTTTTCTGATATGGTTGAACGATTCCTTGAAGTCTTTATGGATGATTTTTCTGTCTTTGGTGACTCGTTTGATCAATGTTTACATCATCTAACACTAGTTCTGCAGAGATGTATCGAGAAGAACTTGGTCTTAAATTGGGAGAAATGTCATTTTATGGTAAAACAAGGTATTGTTCTCGGTCACATCATTTCGAGCAAAGGTATTGAGGTTGACAAAGCCAAGGTGGATCTCATTTCTAATCTTCCTCCACCCAAAACAGTCAGAGAAGTAAGATCTTTCCTTGGGCATGCTGGTTTCTATAGACGTTTCATTAAAGATTTTAGCAAAGTTTCTAGACCCTTATGCAATTTACTTGCTAAGGATGTACCTTTTATCTTTAATGATTCATGTCTTATGGCGTTTGAAAAATTAAAACAGTTGTTGACATCATCACCCATCATTCAGGCCCCAAACTGGAACTTACCATTTGAGCTAATGTGTGATGCATCTGATTATGCAGTAGGAGCAGTATTAGGACAAAGAGTTGATCGAATTCCCCATGTTATTTACTATGCTAGTATGACATTGAATGATGCACAGTTGAACTATTCAACTACTGAAAAAGAAATGCTAGCAGTAGTGTTTGCATTGGAAAAATTTCGATCATATCTCATTGGTTGTAAAATAATTATATTCACAGATCATGCTGCTCTTAAATATCTTCTCACAAAGAAAGATGCAAAAGCCAGACTAATTCGTCGGGTGTTACTTTTGCAGGAATTTGACTTGGAATTCAAAGATAAGAAAGGGACAGAAAATGTTGTGGCGGACCACCTCTCTCGTCTGCATTTTGACACAATTACAGAGCCATTAATATTGAATGAGTCATTTCCAGATGAACAATTAATGAATGTGGAAGTATTACCTTGGTATGCTGATATAGTTAATTATCTTGTTACAGGTAAACTTCCAGAGCATTGGACCAAGCAAGACAAGGCTAAATTCTTTGCAGAAATAAAGAATTTCTTTTGGGATGACCCGTATTTGTTTAAGTATTGTGCGGATCAAATTGTTAGACGATGTGTCCCAGAAAGTGAAATTCAGAATATCCTTTCATTCTGCCATGAACAAGCTTGTGGAGGCCATTTCAGTGCTAAGAAAACAGCGACTAAAGTTTTACAATGTGGTTTTTATTGGCCAACTATATTTCGAGATGCTTACACTTTCTGTTCTTCATGTGATAGGTGTCAACGAATGGGGAGCATTACGCGAAGGAACATGATGCCACTAAATCCAATTTTAGTGGTTGAGATTTTTGACGTATGGGGTATCGACTTCATGGGACCTTTTCCCCCGTCTTTTGGTCATCAATACATATTGGTTGCTGTTGACTATGTATCAAAATGGGTAGAAGCTATTCCATGTAGGACCAATGATCACAAGGTGGTGATAGCATTTTTGAAGAGCAACATTGTTTCACGCTTTGGATTCCCTCGAGCAATAATCAGTGATGGTGGTGCCCACTTTTGTAACAAAGCATTCAAAGCACTTTTGACAAAGTATTCAATCACACACAAAGTGGCGACCCCGTATCATCCGCAAACCAGTGGCCAAGTTGAGATCTCCAATCGAGAAATAAAGCACATATTAGAAAAGACGGTGAGGCCAGACAGGAAAGATTGGTCATTAAGACTTGATGATGCATTATGGGCATATAGAACGGCTTTCAAGACCCCGATTGGGATGTCACCCTACAGGCTAGTGTATGGAAAAGCTTGCCACCTACCTGTGGAACTCGAGCATCGTGCATATTGGGCCATCAAGAAATTCAATTTTGACATGCAGCAAGCCAGCTCAGAAAGAAGATTACAGCTGGCAGAACTTGAAGAAATTCGCAATGACGCGTACGAAAATGCCAAGATTTACAAGCAACGAATGAAAGTCTTCCATGATAAGCAAATTATGAGAAAATCGTTCACTCCAGGTCAGAAAGTGCTTTTATTCAATTCTCGCTTGCACCTATTCCCAGGTAAGTTACGCTCTCGTTGGTCTGGCCCATTTATTGTTCATACTGTTTTTCCACATGGGGCAATTGAAATTAAAGACCCAAAGAATGGTGTCACGTTTAAAGTTAATGGTCAAAGATTAAAGCCATATCTAGAGTACCAACCACATGAAGAAGACACCGAAATAAATTTGAGTGACCCACCAAATTTGAATTGATTTTTTTTTTCTCTTTTCGTTGATTTGATTTTTCTTTCTTTCTTTTTATTATTATTCTTTTGCTAATTGAAATTGTTTTTGCATAAGTGTGTTTATTTTACCATTAAGTTTTCTCTTATCATTGTTAATCATGAGTCTCATACTTAGACCGTTCCTCCTGAACATTCTTAAACCACTTCAACGTGTCAAAACTCATCTCAAAAGGCAGATTCAATTTTGTAAAACACAACGCATTTGGGCTCTACAACCACCAGAATTAGTAGCCTATGTTGAGGGTTTAGAAAGCCAACTCAGAGACATTGAGAGAAGTGTTTACGACATCCAGTTGGAGCTTGAGGTAAATTCAATAAGAGGACGATTTTAATTTTCTTTGTGTGTTTTAATTTGTTTTTCTGTTTATGTGCTTTAGTTTGTTACCCCGGTGAAGTGGCGGATAACGGTAC
>NW_006262139.1:17225616-17252965 GCF_000493195.1 Citrus x clementina | reverse complement strand
CAAAATTTGAATGATTTTTTTTTTCTCTTTTCGTTGATTTGATTTTTCTTTCTTTCTTTTTATTATTATTCTTTTGCTAATTGAAATTGTTTTTGCATAAGTGTGTTTATTTTACCATTAAGTTTTCTCTTATCATTGTTAATCATGAGTCTCATACTTAGACCGTTCCTCCTGAACATTCTTAAACCACTTCAACGTGTCAAAACTCATCTCAAAAGGCAGATTCAATTTTGTAAAACACAACGCATTTGGGCTCTACAACCACCAGAATTAGTAGCCTATGTTGAGGGTTTAGAAAGCCAACTCAGAGACATTGAGAGAAGTGTTTACGACATCCAGTTGGAGCTTGAGGTAAATTCAATAAGAGGACGATTTTAATTTTCTTTGTGTGTTTTAATTTGTTTTTCTGTTTATGTGCTTTAGTTTGTTACCCCGGTGAAGTGGCGGATAACGGTACTCCGTGACAATCAAGTCGGTTACTTCAGTTTCCCATAATAACTGATATTCTGAGGCGAAAGTATGGACAGAAACGAGATTCTAGCAAAGCTTCACAAGCGATTCCCTTCACTTCCTCAGAATGCCCTCCTTACGATCTATAAAGCTCGGTCCGAACGCATGCGATTACTCATGAGGAATAACATACCTGCTGACATCCGTTGGTTAATCGAGGCTAAAGTACGATCGGCAGGTGAGTTACCTCCAAAATTTATTGCATTCATGCCTGGTTGTGGTAAAGGAAATTATGCAAGAAAACGACGAGCTCGAAGAATTTCTGTTGCTTGTCGTAAGTGTGCCAGAATGAGTTGCAATAAAAACCCATGTTCTTTAGGAATGATGTCTGATAACAGGGAAGATAAGATTCAATTCATTAGGGATGGCTTGAATAAGGAGTCATTGGATGATATCCTTTTGTCTCTTGAAACGCATCCCAGTGGATATGTGCAAGGAGCGATTCTCCAGTTATGGCCATTATTCCAGAAAGAGCATGCACGATATAGTCTCGGGAATCTGACTATAAACGACCCTGTTTGCCAGTTTATAAGAAAACTGGATAGGAAGCCTATCCTCGACCCATAGAGGGCGTTCAAGCCGTTTCTGGACGTAAAACCAGAGGAAGATGTGAGCCACAGTCGCAACTACCTGTAAATATCCTTTTACTTTATTGTTATTTTATTTCACTATTGTCTTATTGTTTGCATTATTGTCTTTAATAATTTTATTACTGTTTGCTTTTTCCTTTTTACTGTTTTCTTTTTGACTTGCGAGCACGTGCTTTACGCGTTATTTGACACTGACATATTACCTCATACACAACCATGACCCACTATCACCAAGACTCTTAAATGTGATATCTTTTGTCAAGCACTCACAAATTATTTTTTAGAAGTATCGCAATGGCAGCTACTCCCAATAGACAATTCAAGAACATTTGTGTGCTTTCCGGTTTTACCTATGGCAAACATAAAGAGTTCGTTGAGGCAGCCATAGATCTTGGTCGAAGCATAGCAGCGAGAAAATTACACTTGGTGTATGGAGGAGGTAACCGAGGGTTATCCAAAATGGTCTCAGAAGCAGCTTTTATCAGAGGAAGTCAAGTGTTAGGCATCATCCCAAGAGCCCTAAAACCTTTGGGCAGTTCGTCTGACTCATCAACTGGAGAAGAGTTAGTCGTCCCAGGTATGCAAGAAAGAATAACTGAAATGCTTAATCATGCTGATGCTTTTATTTTCCTTCCAGGAGATCTTGCAACACTAGAGGCACTTATGACACTAGCATCTTGGGCCCATCTACACATTCACCAGAAACCCATCGGTTTGTTAAATGTCAATAACTTTTATGATGGCTTTATCGCATTTCTTAACCATGCAATAAAAAACTATTTCATTCCCTCTAATGCGAAAAAACTCTTTATTTGTGCTCACACTGCTAATGAGCTACTTGATATGTTACAAGCTTATCGACCGGAGCCAGACCCCTGGACCTTTGTGTTGGAGCGTCCAAATAATGATGGTAACAGTAGCCGCAGTAAGAAGTACAAATTAGATTTAACTCTCCGCCTGTAAATATTTTCTTCTGTGTTGCACCACCCAGGTGATGTCTTCTAAACTCTACTTCTTTCATTTCAAACATTGAGGACAATGTTTCGTTCTGGTTGGGGGGAGGGAATAGTCGACAATTGTGAATTTTGGTTAAGTTTTTACTAATTTTTTGTTGTAGAAACTAATTGTTGCTAACTTTTTGTGTTGAAGATGGCTGAATATGGAGTGTAGTTACTCTAGAAACGCATCTTCATTGTTTGAAAAAAAAATTTCAAAAAAAAAAAATTCAGACATTTTCTTTTTCTTTATTATGTGTTTATGTTTATTTTTCTTCTTTAATTTCTCCTCTATAAATATACATTTTCCAACTTTTGAGTCGAAGATGGCTGAATATGGAGTGTAGTTCCTCTAGAAACGCATCTTCTTTTAAAAAAAAAAAATCATTTTCGTTTTCTATCATTTTACGTGTAACTTTTCTAATTAGTTTTTATACATCATTTTCACATTTCTGCATGCATATTTTCCTTTCATGTTTAGAATAGGTTGGGGGGGTAGAATGATGTTTAAAAAAAAAAATGTGTGATTTGTTTTAACATTGGATGACATGATTAATTTCAAATTTTAGTATTTGTATTATCTTTGGTCTTAAGTGATGTTACGCTATGTTTGCTACTTTACATGTTGATGTCGGAGACAAATGTGAGTTGCTTGAAGGAATGAACATGTCATAATAAGTACCAAGTGAGTTTTTGAGCCTATTATTTTTCTTGGAGAATAACCCTTTTGCCCACTCTTTATACAGCTTAGCAGTTTATTATTTTATACACGATCTCTAAATTACTTTTGAGTTAACCCTTAAAAAAAAAATTGTAAAATAAAAAAAAAGAGAAAAAAGAAAAAGAAAAAAGAGTGTGTTGCTACATTTGGAGGCCCATCTAACTAGTAGATATGGAAGATTATTTAGAGCCCTAAAAGACGATGGAGAGGCCATCTTTGATCCGTTTGAGTCTTTCAAGCCATCCCTTTTATTTAATATCCATAGTTAACCCTTTTGAGCCTTTAAAAAAAAAAAAAAAAAAAACCTTTTCTTTGTCAACTTATCATCTTGACCCACTCCGATTTGGAGTATTACCCGATATCTTATAAGTTCCATCACCTATTTATGTTTGAGAAAATGTAAATAATTATTTTGTTCAGTGAAGTTATGCCAAATAAAAGCAAAAAAAAAAAAACAAAAAAAAAACAAAAACAAAAACAAAAACAAAAGTTGTTGTTTCAAAAGAATAAAAATAGGTGAAATCCACCTTGCAACTTCCAAAAAAAAAAAAAAATTCTCTGCATTTTTCTCAAACATACACTTTGTTTTCCTTATTTTCCTTCTTTGTTAGCCATGTCCCTAGCCTACGTTTCGTCCTAATAAAAGTCCTTCTTGATTTTAGGGAACTATAGTTTGAAGTAGAAGCTAGTTATATGGGCTAAAAAGATGTAGTGATGCATAATTAAAAAAAAAAAAGAGATAAATAAAGTGGGTTGACTAACATTTTATTTGACTTGAGATCGTATTATTTCTAAGCTGAGGGCATATTTATTTCATCTTGGTGAGAGCATGTGATATCACTTCTTTATTATTTTCTCTCTCAATTACCATTCATTGGAGTGACTATTTTTATTGGGATTAATTTATTTGTGAGAGTGTCACTACTTCCAGTGAGATTTTGGGGTTTGACATGTCATTCTTGAGAGTAGCTAAAACAAAGTCTACTGGGCTAATTCATGTGGATGGTTGATGTGGGTGTGATGTTGCTTTAGACTGGAGATAATGCTTATACTTTTATTTGATTGCTATCATTAATCTGATGGAATAAATACGAGTGTTTCTATTAAAACAAAAAAAAAATTATTTTGAATTTGAATTTTGTTTTCGCTTTATTTGCTAGGGACTAGCAATAAGCTGGTTGGGGGGTGTGTTGAGTGTTAGAAAATGCATATTTATAAAGGAGAAAACCGTCATTTTACATTTTAAGTCTTACTAACAACCCTTACTTTTATATATTTAACCTTCTTGTGATTTAATTACATGTGTTTTATTTTAATTAAGTATTTTATGTATTTTAGGGGCATTATAGTCATTTCACAATAAAGGAGAGATCAGACGGCAAAACAGACATCACTTTTGAACTCAGGACGGTCGAAAACCTTAGGAGGAGCATAAAAGGAAAAATGGCACTATTCCCATGTACGGTACTATTCACGTGTACGGTACTGTATACGTTACTGTTCACGACACTGTTCACATAGACGGATGATGACGTGGCATTGACCGATGATGTGGCATTGACTGATGAGGTGTCACGATCCTGTTGGACTAAAATTCTTATGTACTGTTGATGGTGACGTGGCAGCATATCAGTGGACGAAAAATCTCGCGTACGGTGCATGCATCACACAGGATTATTTTCAACCAAACCGCGTTACTGTTCATCCGGGTCAAACCGTGTTACTGTTCATCCGCGTGGTCAAACCGTGGACTGTTGACTGATGACGTGGCGCAATCCTGAGCGTCCAAACTGTTTTTAATCCGATGGCCATGATTTACTCCATGTATCTATAAAAAGGGGGCCTCCCCCCCCTAATTTGATATCTCTGAATCCATTTTTGGGATCCATTTTCTGTAATTCCCTCTCCATCTTGTATTTTCTTCGTATTTTAATAAATTCCTATTTTGCCCCTAGTTCAACTATGAGTGGCTAATTTTCTTTCAAGCTTGGGTTGAAGGTGAAGTCTCAACATGTGTCATGGGCTTAATTTGGTAAATTTATTTTCTCTTCCCCTCTAATTTTTGTGGATGTTTTGACTTCTCGTCGACAAATAATAATAGTCTTGTCTAGATACCGCCTTGGTTACACCGGCTCTCTAGTATAAGGTTATTATTATTTGGCACGATAAGCCCTTAGCACCATATTGATTAGAGCGTGGTTCATGAGGCGTGGATTCCCCCCTCATGATTTAATTGGCATTAATACGGATTATTTAGCCCATGATGCATGTTGATACGGATCCAGATACCCAAGTACGTCATTTCAATAGAATTATCTTCAATTTATTCTCGCCATTGCAATTCCAATTTTAGAATTTATTCTCGCCATTTTAATTTAAGTTTTAGCATATACCAAATCATTTCCACCATAAATCCAACAACCCATTTACAAAATTAATTCTATACACAATTAAAATCCACCTCCTCGTGGGATCGACACTCGTCACCATAGATCTATACTACAATAGATTCGTGCGCTTGCGAGTACATTAGAATTTGCACAACATCGGGGACACATACTCAATACGCTTTTTGACAGGCTCTATGATCTTTACAATTCCATGACTTCTCCGGTGGAAATTTGGAAGGCTCTTGAATACAAATATAAAACGGAGAAGGAATGTACTTACAAATTCCTTGTCTCTAAATATTTTGAATTTATTATGGTAGACATTAAATCCATTCTTGATCAAATACATAAATTACAAATTATAGTTACTAAGCTTCAGGATTTGAAAGTTAAAATTTCTGAATCATTTCAAGTTGGGGCTATTATTGCTAAATTGCCTCAAAGTTGGAATGATTATAGAAAGAAACTTCTTCATAGTAGAAAGAACATAACTTTAGAAGAGTTACATAAACACTTGGTGGTTGAAGAAGAGACAAGGTCTCGAGATTCCAAGTATAAGCATGATTCTACTAAGGTTAATGTTGTTGAAGCTAGTAAATTTTCAAAGAATTTCAAGGTAAAAAATGACAAGAAATTCAAGAAGTCCAACACACAAAAGTTTTCTGGAAATTATTTCTTTTGTGGCAAGAAAGGTCATCGCCAAAGTGATTGTAGATTTAAGAAGAAAAATGAATAAGTGAATTCTCATAAGGCCAATGTTGTTAAAGACAAATCTGAAGAGATTTGTGCTATGATTTATGATATGCAAATTGGCATGATTGTTGAAACCAATATGGCTTAAACTAAGTCCTGCGATTGGTGGCTCAATTCGGGTGCAACCATTCATGTTTGTAATGATAAGAAATTTTCTTATCGTACAAAGAAGAAACAAAAGGACAAAAGGTTCTCATGGGGAGCAATGATGCAGCCATAGTAGCAGGGAAAGGAGTAGTTGAGATTAAATTTACTTCTGGAAAGAAAGTTACATTTTATAATGTCTTTCATGTACCTTCTGTTAGAAAGAATCTTGTTTCTACTAGTTGTATATGTAAGCATGGGCTTAAGATTGTGCTTGAGGGTAATACTTGTATTATCTCAAAAAATGGAATATTTGTTGGGAAGAGGTATTCTTGTGATGGAATGTACAAACTTAGCATTAATAATAATGATATCAATTTAGCTTATATTGTTGAGTCTTGTGATGTTTGGCATGCTAGATTAGCACATTTGAATTTTAGATCTTTGAAATACATGTCTAAGCATGGTTTGATTAATTGCAATGATGTTAAAAGTCATAAGTGTGAAATCTGCATCCACGCTAAATTAACTAAGAAACCTTTTCCTAAAGCCGAACGAAATACTCAAATATTGGATTTAATACATACCGATATTTGTGAGTATAATGGCATTTTAACAAGAGGAGGTAAGTGATACTTTATCACTTTTATTGATGATTGTTCTAGATACACTTATGTGTATTTACTTAGAACAAAAGATGAAGTTTTTGCTAAATTTAAAATTTTCAAAGCTGAAGTTGAGAACAAAAAAGATAAGAAAATCAAAATGGTTCGAAGTGATAGAGGTGATGAATATTTCTCAATTGAGTTTGATAATTATTGTGAAGAATTTGGAATTATTCACCAAAGATCAGCTCCGTTTACTCCTCAACAAAATGGTTTAACTGAAATGAAGAATATGATTTTTACGGATATGATAACTTCCATGATCCTTAATGCAAAACTACTAAACAATTTGTGGGGGGAAGCATTACTCACTGCATGTCATATTCATAATAGAATCACATCTTTGAAAACACCTGTATCTCCTTATAAAATTTGGAAAGGAAGAAAATCAAACTTGATGTATTTAAGGGTCTGGGGTTGTTTAGCTTTTTATAAAATACATGATCATAAATCATCAAAGTTAGGTGCTAGAGGTATGAAAAGTGTTTTTGTAGGATATGCTGAAAATTCCAAGGCTTATAGATTGTTAAATTTAGATTTTAATGTGATTGTGGAATCTAGAGATGTTGAATTTATTAAAAAAAAATTTCAACATGATTCAAATATTGAATTAGAATCAATCATTGATCAATTATGTGATAATACACCTGGTACCTCAGTTAATAACAATAAAAAGAAAGAGTCTATGACATATTTCGAATCAAGGAGGAGTCAACGCGAAAAGAAAGAAAAGAGTTTAGCTCCAGATTTTATTTCATCACATGCATTACTCTTCTTAGTTGAAGGGGATAGAAAGAATGTACTTAACAAAGTACCATTGTTGTTAAATGTTGAAAAGGATCCAAAGACATTTAGCGAAGCTATGTCTTCTAGAGACGCTTCCTTTTGGAGAGAGACGGTAAATGATGAAATGGATTCGATCATGTCAAATCGAACATGGGTATTGGTTGATCTTCCTTCAGGATCTAAACCAATTAGCATCAAATGGGTGTTTAAAAAAAAGTACAACAGTGATGGTTCTTTGCAAACTTTTAAGGATAGATTAGTAACCAAAGGGTTTAAGCAAAGAAATGGTATTGATTATTTCGATACATATGCTCTGGTGGCAAGATTAACATCTATAAGAGTGTTATTTGCAATTGCTTCATTGAACAATTTGTATATGAATCAAATAGATGTTAAAACCGCTTTTCTTAATGGTGATCTTGATGAAGAAATCTATATGGAACAACATGAAGGATTTGTTTTGCCTGGAAATGAGAAAAATGTATGCAAGTTAGTCAAGTCACTTTATGGTTTAAAGCAAGCACCAAAACAATGGCATGAGAAGTTTGATTCGGTAATCTTATCTCATGGTTTTAAGCATAATAATGCTGATAAATGTATATATTTTAAATTTACGAATGATTTTAGTGTGATTATATGCTTGTATGTTGATGACTTGCTTACTTTGGAACAAATATGCAATGAGTAAATAATACAAAAAAGTATTTAACTTCACAATTTTAGATGAAAGATCTTGGTGAAGTAGATATTATCTTAGGTGTCAAAGTGAAGAAATATAGTGGGGGTTACTCGTTATGTCAATCTCATTACATAGAGAAAGTGCTTCTTAAATTCAATTATTTGAAATTTAAAGAAGCTATACCCCATATGATTCTAGTATTAAATTATTAGAGAATTCAGGCCGAGTAGTAGCACAACAAGAATATGCTAATGCTATTGGTAGCTTGATGTATGCTATGCATTGTACGAGGCCTGATATAGCTTTTGCGGTTTGTAAAATGTCAAGATTCACGAGTAACCCTAGTGTTGAACACTCGAAAGCAATTGGTAGGATACTTGATTATCTTAAAAGGACCATAAATTTGGGTTTGTTTTATAATGATTATCCTGAAGTACTAGAAGGATATTCGGATGCTAGTTGGATGACCAATACAAGTGATAATAAATCTACTTCTGGTTGGATTTTTACAATTGCTGGAGGAGCTATTTCTTGTGCTTCAAAGAAACAAACGTGCATAACTCATTCAACAATGGAAAGTGAGTTTATAGTACTTGTAGCTGCAGGCAAGGAAGCAAAATGGCTGAGAAATTTGTTGTTTGACATAGTGTTATGGCCACAACCGATACCATCTATTTCTTTATACTGCGATAGTGAAGCTACATTGTCTCGAGCTTATAATAAAGTGTATAATGGAAAGTCTAGACTTATTAGCTTGAGACATGAATATGTGAAACAATTAATAACATATGGTGTTATTAATATTGTTTATGTTAGGACTAATAAAAACCTAGCGGATCCTTTAACAAAAGGTCTTTCAAGAGATTTAGTTAAGGATACATCTTTTGGAATGAGATTGAAACCTTTCATTAATAAAGTCACCAACAACGGTAACCCAACTATGTAATAGTTATACCGTTATTCCATAGTTAAATGGGTAATAACAAGTTGTTGTTATGTGACTGGTTTGGCAACGAAAATAAATAATCTCATTTGAGATGTTCGGTGCAAATAGCTACGAGATTGAGGTTGAGTATTTACTCTTAATGAAGTTCAAGTCTTATAGTAGCTAATGACATGATTTGAAGCTTCACCTAAATGAACATAAGAAATGGTGCCGTTTCTAACAAGATCATGGTTTAATCTTGTAAATGTTCATGAATCCAAGATAGAGCACAAAGCCAGAATAATGCTAAATATTGGAACATAACTTTGAAATATGGGATAGCTTATATGTGATGTATTTCCTGTATTTACTTAAGAGACAAAGTTTAATGCTTAGCACACTATTGTCTTGTAAATGCTTTGAATTTCACTCACTAATTAAAGGTTAAAATTGAAAGATACCTTTTTGTATGTATAAGTTTATCATTAATAAATCTGAAAAATATTATAATCTAGTAGGGGATTGTAAGAGAGATTGTAACATTTTTAAATTTTGGTTTGACATTCTGGAATAAAACGGCTTGCCGTTTCAAGCCGTTTTATTCCAGAGAGCATATTTTATGTTTTACCAAAAACGACTAATCGTTTAATTACAGAGAGCATGTTTTATGTTCTACAAAAAACAGCTAACCGTTTATTTTCAGATAGCAACTTATTTTTACATTCTGAAATAAAACGGCTCACCGTTATTGAGAAAACGACTAATTGTTTTCTTCCAGAGAATATATTTTCGCGTCAACTAGAAAAACAGTTAGCATGCTTGAAAATTTCAATTGTGAATGGATGCAATTTTCAAACAAAAAAAAAGAAGTCTTTGAAGAAGTACCATTTTCTAATGGTTATATTCTTTTAAATAAACATCTTCTTCATTAAAAATAGACACACACATTAGATTAATATCAAATTTTTACAAATTTCTTGAGTGTTCTGGAATACAATCTTATTTGCTAGAGATTGTATTCATGATTTGTTATATCTTGGGGGTAATTTGCCATTAAACTCAATAGCAAACCAAGAGTGGTGAGGGCAAATAAAACCTTAAAATAAAGTGTACAAACACGTCTCAAATCCTATCAAATTATCTTGTTGTTATTTGCCTCCGTATCCGAAAATCCACCAACACCGGTGTCTACATATTTGTCCAAAAATATTATGCGAACTTTAATGGCACATGGCATAAATGGAATTATCAACTAACCCTCTAGCTATTGCACCACGACAAATACCAACAATGTTTTTTGCAGCAGCATGTGGTTGTGAAGGTTGCGCAATATGCTATTGGGTGAATATGTAGACACAGCGTAATAATTGGTACCTAAAAGCTAAGTAGATAGAATTGGACTATTGTCACTCTCTAATTACCTTAACAAACCCGTCATGAATACGAATTAATTTTCAACCCCACTTTGATTCCAAAATTGACCCGATTCATCTTCTTCTTTTCCACACACCCAGTCTCTCTGTTACTTTATTTTATTATTTCTCTAAGTATCTGTTTTTTGCATCATATATATAAGAAAATTTTCAGTTAACCAGAAAATAATGTTGAAATACTACATCGAATTTATCAATTTTTGGAAGTAAATTATGGTTGAGTATGATGGAGAACGATTACTCTGACTGTAAAGAATAAAATTTGTATGCAATGCAATTTTTACAATAAGAACTTGTAAATTCTTGTAGTCTTACGAACTCGATGCTGTATAGATGGTGGTGCCTTTTGCCTTTGCTTGCTCTTTCCCTCTTTCTTAAACCACTGCTTTTGCTGCTCGAAGCAGCCTCCCAGATCTGCATACGAGTGGTGTGACAACGACCGAGCCAGAGATAAATTAATTAATGTTGGATTTGCTGCAATTGTAAGGCAAAAGATTTTCGGCATTTTCCTAAATGAAACCAAAACAGATATTAAATCATTCAAATTCTGACATATTTCCACAATAAATAGATATAAAGCTGATCTCGCTAATCACCCCTTTATGAAATCGTTCATTATATAATGAGACCACTCTGTTACAATCAGCCTGAAAACATAGCACCAAAATCGACTCCAACATCAGCAGCACCACCACCACTGGAACTAGAGCTGGCGTGATTAATCTCATCAAGAATCACAATAAGCGCCACAATGAATGCGTAGTCGATGTTAGGATACACTGTCACCGCGAAATTGTCCTTGCCAATCAAGATACTTTGAACTGTATGCTTCTTGTGCATCTGCATAATAAAATTTTTAACTAATCAAACAAGTTTTACGTCTCAAATCGCAAAGAAGTTAATTAGTACTGATTAGTTCGATCCACATGCATATCATTATATATACCTGAGCAATGATCGTGGAAGACTCGCCAGCATAGATTGTACAAGAACGCTCAAACCAGCTGCCTTTGACTCTGAAATCACAAACATCTTCTTTTGTGTTATTTGCTAAAAACACATCCAATTTAGTCCTGACATTCCACATTGAAGACATCTTAGCACTGAAGATCAAATCCTGAGGCTCCGTGCTCTCTCCTCTGAACACTTGCTGTTGGGGAAAAATCAAGTTTTTAAAATTTTTATAAAACCTTTTGAAGATCGCTCTCATATAATATATAAGAATTCGTATTCTAGAAATCGTACCTTGAAAATCCGAGTTGGCTTTTCCACTGAAGTGATTTAGGCTCCTAGATCACGATCTGCCACCACCACTCCTGTTAGATCACGATCCGTCACCACTACGCTTGTTAGATCACGAACTGTCACCAATGATCTTCCAGGTTATGACTCAGGTTCGATCTGCACTTGACGTGTGGGCGACTTTATCACTACCAAAGCAACTAGCACGAGAAGATTTTTCTCTCAACAATGGAGAGAAAAATCTTATTCTCTGATCTGTATAAAGTGGCTTCACTTTTTTCTTTAGAGAAAATAAGCCTTATATATCTCCTTTTTGTGAAAACCCTAGGCTCCAAATAATGCCCTAAATAAAACTCACGTTATTTTCTTTTTCAATAGGGGACCCACCTTGTAAAATAACATAAGGCCCCTTATACAAAAGCTAATTAAATGGAGCCTCCCACTAAATGATATATTTAGGCTTTTGACCCAAATAGCTAGTTATCTTACTTATTAGTCCAGTAGTGGTGCAGTCAATTAAATGAGCTAACCCGGGGATCATTTGGGAACATACAATAGTGGCTACAATAATTAGGCATGTAATTAAACTAGCCCAATTATTTAATTCCAAATCTACTCCACTAAAAAATTGGAACTGACTTCCATAATTGTATGCTCGAATAATAATTCGTCTCAAGCCATATTGATTTCTTTACTGCACAATCCTTTGTACCACATCGTTAATTAAATTGATATCTCAAATGTCCAATCAATTTAATAACATCTTATTCCTTGATCCTTATTGGTTTTCTCTACTGATCATTTTCAACATACTAAATATGTTGACACACTCTGGCCAGAGAATTCTATGATCAAGTGCCGAAAACCCATCAAGAGATGTGTTGTACAAATTCTATATTGTTAATCTATAACTCCAATACTCATAATTGCTCCCACCAAGATACCGGGTAATCTTGACCACAAGGATGTGTCGTGCCCATTGGTAACTCAAATGGAATAACAATTACAATCATGAAATCATAATTAACTCAAGATTAAGAGTACAGTAAAATCAACGCCTATGAGATTTAATAAGTCTGACAGTTATTACAAAGTTAATTAAATCTCATATGTGATCCTGTTCAATGTAGTCGTACTACATCAATAAATTCATACATGATTAAGACAAATCATTCAATGAATTTATTACAGTCTATACCTAAATAAAGTGCCCAACTTTATTTATCAACTGCGAACTAAATTTATTTAATCATAAGATAACTTGTATTTATATCTTCTATGAATCCACATGGTGATCACATAAATACATATAATATGATTAAATGGACTTTAATACAAGTATTAATGCAATTAAGATATTTGAATAAAATACCTCATTTATTTTATTAATTAAAAAAATAATTTATTACAATTAAATAAATACATATGCTTTTAAAGAGCATATTTTCCCAACACTTGCCACCTGTGATGTGCAGTCATTGCCTTTTCTCTGAGAGTTAAGATGGGATTCCCGGCCCCGTCGAGTAGAACTCGACGCTGGTGAATGAAAGTTAAGAACACACCCTTAACTTTAAAAAGGATGTTACCGTTTGTGTCTGTGACAACAAAGTTGCCATCAGTGATGGTCATCACTTTCCTCACAATTGCCAGATCCACAGGGTAAGGGCAGCAATACCGAGGGCTAATTACAGCTACAGCCGCGCCGCCGCCGATGAGACTTGGCTGCTGTGCCATGGTGTGTGTCGAATGGTGTGTGTCGATAACTAGTGGAGATTAATTTTGGATGGTCAATTAACACAACTTAATTATTCTTTCTTGAAATGCTGAAAAAAATTTCAGCTTGTGCTTAGATATTTATGCGGAGTTGAGGAGGATTATAATAAAGGCAGGCTTTTGTATAATTTTTATGGACTGCGTTTCTAAGAAGTTGCAAGAAGAACCAGTCAAATGATAATTTTAAGGCCGAGTTGCTTCAGGTTTCTTAATTTGTTTTTCCCTGTGGATGGTTCAATAGAAATAGATACGTTATTGACTATAGATAATAATTGAAGACACGTCCTGAAACCGTGTCCACAGACTATAGAAAGTACAAAATAAAATTTGATTACGTACGTTTTGAATTCATCGGGTTCTTTTCATTAAGGCCACGCCGTTCTTTCTTTTTCCTTTTATTTTTATTTTTTTACTTTTTTCTTTTTTAAATATAAATATTTGCATGTTCTAATCACTTTCATTTGCACTGATATATTGGTTAAAAGATTTTTTTTAATTTTTTAAAACCTTTTTTTATAAATTACTTAAGAGTAGACTTTTAAAAGATAAAAAGATATTTTATTTTTACTGAGAAAAGTTCAAAATTTAGACTTTTTGAGGGGTGTTTTTGGGGGTTAAATTGTCTAAATAACATTTTTGTTATACTTGAATAATTTTAATTCATTCTTTTCAAAATATAATTTTATAAAGCTTGTCTATTAAGCAACCAATTTATATATTTTCTTGGGAAATCGCTAACCTCCCCTCTACTGTAATCAATATATATCATTTATCTCTTACTATTTTTATAATAGTCAATAACTCCCCGACAGTATAAATTTACAATATTACCATTATTTTCAAATACACTTTTATTCATATTTATTATAGATTAAATAAATCACATGAATGGAAATTTAAAAAATTAAGTATTAAAAATAAGAAATATATGTTTTGATGTAAAAAAAATTAATAATAAAATATTTTTCTTGTACTTTTTTATTTTATAAACATTTTCTTATAATAAAATTATAAAAAAATTATTAAAAAAATATTATAAGATAAATTATTATAAGATAAATAATAAAATATTTTCCTTGTACTTTTTACATTTAATTTTAAAATATTATAAAATGTTTATTATAAGAAAATGTTCACAAAATAAAAAAAGTACAAGAAAATATTTTATTATTAATTTTTTTACGTCAAAACATATATTTCTTATTTTTAATACTAATTTTTTATTTTAATTTCCATTCATATGATTTATTTAATCTATAATAAATATGAATAAAAGTGTATTTAAAAATAAAGATAATATTATAAATTTATGTTGTCAAGGGGTTATTGGCTATTATAAAAACAATAAGAGATAAATGATATATATTGATTACAGTAGAGGGGAAATTGGCAATCTCCCTATTTTTCTTTTAGTAAAGTGGTCATCTACTTTGATTGGTAAAATCTCTTATTTATAAACAAGAAATATGGGGTTTGAACTCCATTCACATGGATAAAAATTAAGAGTGTAAATTTTAATAAAATTAATTAAGATGAATAATGTCTACGAAACATGTTACAATGAAGAGATTTCATTGGATCAACTATGTACAGTTTGAATTTGGGAAGTCACACCAAAGATTCCATCGGATCAACTCTAAACAATTTGAATGTTGTACATTTTGAGGCAACTGCTAAGGTATAAACACTCCAATTGTTTGACAACCAACAATTGAGTCATAAAGAAAATTAATTTTAGGTTTGACAACCAACAATTGAGTTATATAAAAAAATAAAATGATATTATGCTCATTAATGCTAGTTACGGATGATATGTATAATTTAGCAAGACCATATTTTGAACGTGTACTTGCATAAGACCGTTGTTTCATAGGAAATTTCCATTTTGGTAGCGAGTTGCATAATTAATTCTTTTTGAAAGGGTTTAATTAAGTAAGTTATGATTTTAGATTAATTTGACGCTTAACAACTTACCTATGCAATTCTGATGGGACGCTGCATACACCTAAGCAAAACCCTAATAGCATATGCGCGTACAAATTCTTCCAAACATATTGCACAAAGGATCTCTCTAAGTTACATGCATGTAACTTAGCATTAGCCTTGCACAAATTTTAATGTCACATGTCATAATAAAATTACTAGGTAATCTCTAGGTAGATATGGCATCAAGACTCATGCCAATTAAGTTTTTGATTTCAACACGTGACAATAAAGTTTGCACGATATGCTTGGGTGAATATATAAATACATATTATAATAACCAAGACGTAATAATTAAGTTTATTTACTTTGGTTATTAGCCTATTGCGGTTTTATTGTTAAGTTTTGCAATCCAAAATAAGTCTACTTAATTAAGAGAACTTAAGTCTTATAAAATAGTCCAGAAACTCGATATGGGATATTTCCTAGAACCTCATCCTCTATTAACACTTTGCACTTTCATGAGGGAAAGGGAAATAGAACAAAATAATAACATTTATCCATTTGTACGTTCGGTCACATTAATTCTTGAGCCAGATCAAACAACTTAGTAGATGTTATCTACTTTGAACATTTAGCCCATCATAATTTTGTTATTAAATATTTTAACCCAAAGCTTCTAAAAACTAGCCAACGTCCTATCTCGCTAGCAACGCGACGTTCATATATATACATGTTAGTTCCATAAGAATTGTATGAATAAGTGGCTGCGCGTCAAATTCTATAACAGCCAAACCATCTGATAACACCAACAAACCATGCATTAGACCCGTACACATAACACGATATTTAGTTATAGTAGAAATTTGCTGAACTTTCAATCACATCAGCCGGTATTGTCGACTTGTTGTCACCGTTGATGCGTTGGGGATGCATGGTCAATTTTAGAATAGACCGCCAGCGCGTATCTTTCCTTGTTAAGCTCCACGCTTCCAGTTGTTTCCTTATCTGCATGTCCAACGAAACATATGATCAATTAGAGTAGTTAGGGTGAATGCTTCTTTAATCTATATGATTTTAGGCAATTATTCTGTTAATTAGTATTTGTGCTTTTAAAAAATTATCTAAAACGATTTTATATCAATATTCACTAAATCTACGTAATTATTCACTAAATTTGCTTGAATTCTACGTTATAAATAAACAAAAATACTATTGTAATCTAAAAATTAGAATCAACAAACTATGAAAAAAAAAAAAGCAGAGACGCTTTGAGTAATTTTTCACAAGACTAACTGAATAACTAATCCTAACTCTATGGATCAAAGGGGAAGTTACCCTAATCAATTATTTAAAATGCAAATTTTGCTTTGCTGGCCCATACATCGGCTTTAACCATTCGATCGCTCCTGATAATTAATTGTTGAAAAAGAAAAGAATACGCAAATCTTAATTACATGTTCAACGCCCGGTAATTGAAACTAGATTGGAATAATATACAGCTGTGCTGGAATAATTGGCTGCTGTAGAATTTGTTGTAGGTTTGGTTGCTGAGGCAATTGCCGTGGGGATGTGCTGGGTATTTAATTGGTCGCTACATGATGATATATGAGCCTTGCTTGCAATATGCTAGTTGGCGAAGTTTGAAGACATTGTTGCATGAGGGTGCAAAGAAGGGCACTGATCATTTGCGAGTGGGAACAATTGACATGGCAGTAGCGTGAACCAGACAATGGAAAAATCTAAAGATAATAGCTTAACACAAATAATGCATAAGTTGATGATGATGAGGAGGGAACAAAAAAATAAATAAATAAATACATGTGCAATGAGATCACATAATAGCAACATAAGACTAAGCAATGCAACTTGCTCATTGTGAACAAAGTGGGTTGTGCTTTTGCGCAGTAAGATTGTGCGTCTCATCATTACTTACGGATCGTGTATGTTGAATATGTAGATAAAAAGTAGCACAAAAAAATTACAAGATAAAAAATAATATCTCTATTTTTTATTTTTACTTTTGTGTTTTTTATATTAAATTTTGTACTATTTTCAGTACATATAGCATTTTTCCTGATTATTAAAGGTAAGTTTTTCCAACACCCATTTAACCTCGACCGTGTATTAATTGCTCTAAACACCTGGTTCATTATGTTTTTTTGTTAAGTATCACGGTTGACTGCTTTCACCGAAGAAAAATGAAATTAACGTATGGTCAAAACGACTGAATTGCCCATTGTAACTAGTAAATTTATAATAATAAAAAAAACACTTAATTTTTATTTCTTTTCAAATTACATTTTTTGCTTGGTTTTTTTTTTATAAACACTTAATTCAATAAATGTAGAAAAATAAAGAGACGTTCTTCAATTTAATTTGGAAAAAAAGATTTATGTGCCTGATAAAAAAAAAAAAAAAGAATGGGTTGCTAACTCATAGAAGTCATGTATTTGTGTTATTAACAAGAAATAGTTTCTATTGTGGAAAATAGCTTTTCTACATTATTAATAATTATATTGATAAAAAATTCATTTGAGGGGCACAAAAAGTAATAACTTTGAAAAATTATATAAAATAAATTTTGAAACAATTCACAATGCTTTTTTTTTAAGTTTTTTATTTGAATTAATAAAATATTTTCAATTTTGGTATGTCAAAATTCTTTAACCCAGTCAAATCTAAAATAATAGAATTAAAATTGTCAAAATTTATAACCAAAAAAAAAAAAAAATCAGAGACAAAGATTTGTCGAAATTTTTGACAAGACCGAAATCCTCTCTCAACCTCATTTTTCTCTAGTCTTTTGAGGATCAATGACATTCTAAAATGCCACAATTAACTATAATTTAATACAAAATTAAGCTATAATTTAGTATAAAACTTTAAAACGTGTGCATTGAGAAATAACTAATCTCAACAATGTTGAACAAGTCTCAATCAAAGATGAACGCGGCCGTTGCTTTAATGCCTTTCACTTTCTAACAGCAATCTTCGTTTCAAAAAAACAATTGCTCACTCTTTGCTCAAAAACTCACATATAATGGCGAAAACAATTTTTTTCCCCTGACAAAGCGAAATATATGTAAAAAATTACACTCTTAAACAAGCAACTAGAGCCACAACATTTTATCAAAATTAAGCCAATACTGTACAACTTACTACATACAAATTAGGGAAATTAACGTAGCAAACAAGGAATACCTTAAAATGCACAAACATTAAACCGAACAGAATATTTACTTTTTATAGAGGCAATTTTGAAATCTAAACTAATACTCTCATCAATCATCGTCGTCATTGTTGATTTCATCGAGGATCACGATCAGGGCTACTACAAATGCATAATCAATGTTAGGATAAACTGTCACCGTGTACCTGTCCTTGTCAAGCATGACGCTTCCGGCTGTTATCCTTTTCTGCATCTGCGTTTATGTCCAACATTAAGTAATTATAAATCAATGAGATTAAAGAGAATCAATTATTATCGATAGAAGCATATGTATCTTAACTAAGTAATTAATTTACCTGGGCAACAATTGCTTTAGACTCTCCAGCATAAAAAATGCAAGATCGTTCAAGCCAGCTGCCTTTGATCTTAAAATCACAAACATCTTGTTTATTGTTACTTGCCAAGTAAACATTCAAAGTAGTCTTCAATTGAATCATTTTAGATTTTCCCACAGTAAAAAGAAGATCTTTAGAATCTGTGCTGTTTCCCCTGAATACATAGTGCTTCTCGTGCGCAGAAATCAACTGCGACATGCATAATAACCAAAAAGAACAAAGAAAAAAAAAATTAAATGAGTCATTCTCAAGTCTCCAGTGCGTATATCCGAATGAAGGTGCAATAAATAAGTATGTATTTTGTAAAATACGGAAATGACGACGATGAAAGTGAGTGTACTTTCTTTGTAACGGTGACGATGGGATTGTCATAAGGGTCAAGCACAGTCCTCCTCTTATGAAGGCTTATGAGTTTTTCTTTGACTTTGAACATGAGATTGTCGGCAATGTCGTTGACAACGAAAGTGCCATCGGTGACGCTCATAAACTTTCTAACAATGGCAATATCAACGGGATATGGGACGCAGTACTGAGGGCCGATTATCGGATACGGTCTGGTATATATTTCTGGACTTGCCTCTGCAAATATTGGCTGATGTGGATTTGATTGCCCCATTATGTAAGCTTTAATTCTGTTTTGTTTTTCTCTCTGAAAATTCTCAGGTTTGGGTATGTCTATGTATACGAGGAAAACCAAAAATAATAATAACTTTCAAAAAGAAAATGAGGGGAAAATTCAACAAATTAATTCCTTCAGGATATTTGAAATCTCAAAATGAACGAATGAAGAGAAAATTTTACAATTCCTCTCGGGGCCGGGGTATTTTAATAACTGCAAAAATAATGAGACACGGAATTCAATAAACCCACTTTGATATTTGAATCCTGAGAAAGAA
Organism: Citrus x clementina; assembly: GCF_000493195.1. NCBI lineage: Eukaryota > Viridiplantae > Streptophyta > Magnoliopsida > Sapindales > Rutaceae > Citrus > Citrus x clementina. The sequence continues at coordinate 17,233,033 of NW_006262139.1, read as the reverse complement.
TAAGGGGAAAATATGCAAATCCTCTCAGGATTTTTAAATCTCTCAATAGAATGCAGGAAAATTAAAGAAATTTCCCCGGCCAAAACGATGCCCGCGGGAGAAATTAACCCTTAATGGAAGGCAGAGGGGGAAAATAATGGAACTCTCAAAATGAACCCACACTCAAAAAGAAATAAGGGTGGGGCTATTTAGACTGCTTAAACTGGCTGCGATCTTGACAAATGTCAGAAGTGGATGTTGTCACATGTCAATGGTATTTTACAGTGAAGGACAATTTACCTCGTATCAACGTTATAATTAATAATGGGTAGTACGAAATAAACTGAAACTACATAACTTTTAGGAGTCATTATTAGTATTCCCTGCTCCGTCCGCTGGTTTGTAGAAAGTCAAGAGCCAATGTGTAAAATCATACCTAACTAGGTCCCTCTCCATTAAACATCACACCAATTTGGTCTCACTTCATTTATTGCACGTGAATGAACAAAAATCCCCTTAGAAATAATGCACAGAGCAAAAGAGTCAAATTATGCATTCATTTAAAAATATCTCGGAGGTCTTGGTACTCTTGTCTTTTTGTGATTTGTTCACAAGAGGTTAACCATACGAACCCCGCAACAGCTTCGAAAAAGCTTTTAAAGACTCAGTCATCTCAAAAGGTCGTTTTGAGTGTCTGCAAATGCATCGTCAAGAGATTACGATCGTATAACTAATGATCCGGCCATTTTCTAGTAGCAATCTTTACTTTAAATATGGACAATTAATCTGCTTACTCAAAAAGTCCAATTCTTTTTATTATTAGTATTATTGTTGTTGTTGTTGTAGCAGTAGTAGTTATTGCTGCTGTTCTTCTTGTTGTTTGCCAACAACATAACCTATGTTCAAATGTTAGAAACGATCGAGCAGCTACAGCAATCACATTTATCAAAAGCAAATACTTTGACAAGTTATATTGCACAACTTAGGACACAAGGGAAATTAATGTAGCAACTGGCAAACAAGAACATTCTTAAAATACATAACCACACACTTATTTACGTGATTTATAGAAGCAATTCCGAAATCTGAAATATGAGTAATCTCATGCAGTGTTGTCACCGTTGATGTCATCAAGGATCACAATCAGGGCTACTATAAATGCATAGTCGATGTTGGGATAAACTGTCACGGCGAATCTATCCTTGTTAAGGAAGAAGCTTCCAACGGTTTCCTTTTTGTGCATCTGCAAGTTCAACATTAATTGTCAATTAGATTATCAAATTGAAAGAACTATTGTTGATATGATATAGCAGCAATTATTTATTTATCTAATTAACTACCTGGGCAACAATTGTGTTGGACTCTCCTGCATAAACAACACAGGATCGTTCTGTCCAGCTGCCTTTGACCTTAAAATCACAAACCTCTTGTTTGGTGTTACCTGCCAAAAAAACATTCAAAGCGGTCTTCAATTGGAGCACTGAAGATGTTCCCACAGTAAAGAGAAGATCTTTGGCATCTGTGCTTGCTCCCCTGAATACAAAATGCTTCACGTGCGCAGAAAACAACTGCATATAAAAAGTTAAAAATTAAAAACGAAGAAAAGTGAATTGGCAAGATATACTGATCAATTGCTAATTATAATTGTACAAAGTCTGTATTTTGTAAAATACAGAAATGAATTAATTGAAGAGGCTTACTTTCTCTGTTATGGTGACCACAGGATTGCCGGCAGGATCGAGTAGAGTCCGCTTGTCATGGAGGCTAAAATGTTTCTCTTTGACTTTGAACATGATGTTGTCGTTGATGTCAGTGACAGTAAAGCTTCCATCTGCGAGGGTCATAAACTTTCTAACAACGGCAAGATCAACCGGATAGGGAAGGCAATATTGCGGGCCGATAATGGAAACCGGATTGGAATACATCGCCGGATTTGGTGGGGGAGTTGGCGCTGGAACATTAACTGGCTGCTGTGCCATGATTGGTTTGATACTTGATTGTAAAATTGACAAGTTAATGAGAACGAGAACTTTTTCAAATAAGATCGAGGATGATTTATTTTATATATAAAGTTGAAGAAGATCGATCGAAGCACGCTCTCATGGACTGGTTCCAAGACACTTTTTGAGGAACAAGTCAAATAATACGGACGAGTTGCTTCAATACATATTTAATACAACTTGTTGCCTGGTTGGTTCAATATTTTTATTATACGCGTTATTGGGTTAGTTAATGATATAAGGGCGTGTTTGGCGCAGGGATTGCATTGGATAATGCAACGCAATCTTATGATTGGTAAACTTTCCTATTATGAATAGTGCTGCATTAAATAAACTCAAGGAGGTTTGGATTTGTGTAATATGGTACTTGTAATGCCAGGTTTCCATAATGTTAATTATGAAAAAATTTTATAAGGAAATCATGAATGACATAATTGCTGATAAGAATAAGGGTGAGTATATACTTAATTAGGATTCATACAATAATTTTGGAAAATATTTATCCTTTCCAAAGTTGATAGAGTTTCCTATGATTCCCTATAAATTCCCATTTTTGTTCCCTATTTCATGACCCTAAATTCACAAATGACATTTTTTTTCATTCTTTCAGCTGCTTAAAATTGTTTCCTCATACCCTGAATTCGAACTCTTACTTAGGAGAGGGACTTGACAATTTGTAAGTCTTATTTCCTCTACACTCTATAAGATTTCCTATCTTTATATTCTATTAAGTGATTTATTTTGCATAATTTTAGAATATTACAGACTTTTATGCATGATTTATGATGTGTTTAAGTTGTGTATAGTGCGTTACTTTATTGTTGAGTCTTGATATTTAATCCTTGATGCAATAAACACAATGAATAGTTTATGGACTGTATGGCTACCTCAGAATAAAATATATACCGAAAAATGATTTTTGAGAAGAAACTTATCTTTCTATAAACTAGACATGCAGGGTTTTTGAATAAATTTTACTTCATAAAATTTGACATTGTTCCCGATTTTATACGGATTTTTGAAATAGATATTTTCACACTAGAAAAGTGTGATTTTAGCAGAATGATCAAATTTACAAAATTATTCAGAGATCCAAGTGAACTCAGAAAATTCTGAAATTTTAAAAAGTGGTTATGATATATGTCTACTATTCCCAATTTTAATTTTATAATTTTTTTATTAGTATATAATTTTATAAAAATCTCAAAACCTATATTATTTAGTTAAGGCATTGTGAGACAATTTTGAACTTGTCAAGAAACAAATAATTTTGAAAATGATTTTGATATCGGATCGTCCTAAAAATTTTATGAGAGATATCCATGGATGTCTAGAATAGCTTTGTATAATAGTGTTCATTCTGATGATTAGATTAAAAGTAAAAGTTCAGAGAATCATACTTGTACAGGTATGAGTTAGAAAACAAGGATGTTGAAATAAGTTGTTAATAGTTATATCTTGCATTTGTTTGAGGTATTTGAGGCTATTGAAAACTTAGAAGTGTGTTTAGTTCATTATTTTTATCGAGGTAAGTAACTTCATTCCTAATATACTAGTTATGTATGATTTTTTTTTCGGGATAAGGCATGACTATTTTGATAGCATTATAACTACATGTGTTTTTATAGTTCTATAAAAATTAATTAATTTTCAAAACGAAATATGTTTATGCAAATGTTTTCGAATCTAAAAATTATATTATTTTTATGGTTTTAACAAAACATTGTAAATGCTTGTAAATGTGTAATTGATTTTGCAAAATGATTATCTTTTATAAAATTTTCTATAAAATGTTATAATGAAATTTATTTTGCAAGCCTAAATCGTTGCTAGGATCTTGTATGAATCCAATATGAATGTTTTGTTACATATCAATTTAGATTATTTATAAAAATTTATATGGGGGCTACCTTTTGAAGCTCTATGTGGGCTACCTTTTTTAGATTTAGAGTGTCATGAAGTGCCACATTCAGTACAAAGTGCTACATGCAAGTCATTACATATGAAAAATGAATTTAAATGTTTTGCCTCATTGTCCATAGTCATTTTGGTTTTGACTTTGATCTTGTTTTACCATATATATGTTCTAGATCAATTTTGGATTTCTATTCTGATTGTGCACATGATATTCTAATTTTAATTCTTTTTATAGTCTGGTCATTGGAGTATAGGTGACACCATATAATATGAGCAAACATTTTGTTTTATATGTATATATGTCATACGATTTGTTTTCATGATTAATTATACTTTTAATATTCTAAACCACTTATGAGTTTATGTCCTTCTATTATAATATGTCATTTTGTAAAACTTATGTTTCTAATAAATGATTTGATAAAAAGGGCTTGCAATACCTTTGGTACCTGATAACCCTACTGTATTAGGAATAGTGTTATTTACCAAGTTGATGATTCACACCTCATCGTTACTTTTTGCAGATTGAGTAAGTTGCTAAGAGGTGTGGTTATCTTTGAAACTAGATATTTATTTACTTTTGCTAGTTGAATAAGAGATGATGAACTTCTGTTTCCTTTAAGTTTGTTTATCTGCTTAACTTGTAATTGGAGGACTTTGAGAATTTTGTTATATTTATGACTTTGAGAGAAAATGTTTAGTATGATACTTGTGGATTTATGGATTTATTTGAATAAAACTTGAAGTATCTTAATTTGATGTCTTTGTGCAACGATTACGATTTGTAAGCAACCTCTTTTATTATATGCTCTGCATGTGTTAGATTTAGGGTGTTGCAGTACTCCTCACATTAATCCTTTTTTTTAAAATTCTTTTTTTGACTCTGCAGCATAAACGACACAAGATTTAGACTAGTAAAATTATATTGATTAGTGGATATGCTTGAAAATGCATTAAAATATAATGCAATTTAGTCTAATGAAATACAAACAATGTAACAAACACACCCTAATTATATTGGTAAAATAACTTTTATTTCCCATAATACCCGCAAGTTGCTTCGATAATACGACTTGTTGACTTGCTGGTTCAATGTTTTTATAACATCTATACATATTATTAAATACTGCTGCTGACAGCAGGACCAAGTGGAACTTAAATCCGTGTCTGCGTGGACTGAGGAGAATCTGAAATGAAACTTTTTATAATGTTTGATGCTATATATCATCAAGGAAGAAATCTTAAGTCTAAATCATTTAGAGTTAAAGGTCCAATTTTTGTTTGGCTTTGTTGCCTGATCTTTGTGGGTTTGATATGACACAATGATTGGATTTGGTTTATGGGATTGGACTGAATTGCTTATAATATAGTCTTGCATTTGGTGTATTAGAGGATTGGATTAGACTAACAGATAATTTAGAAATAAAAAAAAATTAGATAAATAAATATGCTAATATAAATTAAATTATTAATCTCAAAATATTTGATTAATAATTGTAAATTGTTATAAATATACACTTTTATATCATGAAATGAATATTACAAATTTCAAATTCACATCGTTGTCAAATAAAATGCTTAGTGAAACAAACTAGTTATCTAAATATTAATCTGGATTAGTAATGTAATAATTGCAATTAACACAAGAATTTATTTTGGACGTAAATTTTTTACTTCCAAAATTTTATCCTATGTTATCCCGTGGCTCTCAAATGAGATAAAACTTCTTATTTTTATTTTATGAGCCCATGATTAAAAAGTTTGGACCTATAGGATTAAACTACCCCAACTTAATTTCCATACATCAAACACGTGACTGAAATTGTCAAAATAATCCAATCCCCCAAAGTTATCCCACAACACGTGCCTTATAGTTTTATGTATTTTTCAACTGCAGAAGATTGTTCTTTGCCTATGAAATTTCCATTATGGTGGCTACTGGCTGCGTAATTACTTTAATTAATTCAGTTCTGATTTCTACATTTATATCTCTCAAATTATAAGATTTGCATCCTATTGTTTGTTTAGTAACTATAACTTGGCATTATATTATAGGAATTGGATTCTCTTCTTTTTTTTTTTTAATTATTCATCTTTTAATTTTACAACGTGTCTACTAGCACTAGCCGACCATCATTTTAGTGTCCTCAACATTGTCGAGAGCACTAGCCATCCATCTGACTTGTGCTACAAGCCCAATGGCTTCCAAACAACAAAGTCTCCACAAAAGCAAGCCTCGAACAAAAGCTATAGCTATAGCCTTTATTGAAAGCAAAAGTACTTTTAACTAGCTGGCTACTGCAAAGGGTTTTGAAATCAAGGAAAACCAAAGCCACGGATACAGCATCTTACTTGAATTACATCAAACAGACACACTATTTTTCACTTTATAGTAGCAATTTCAAATCTAAATTATCTCACTCGTATCATCATCACCGTTGATATCATCGAGGATCACGATCAGGGCTACTATAAACGCATAGTCTATGTTCGGATAAACTGTCACAGTGAACCTGTCCTTGTTGAGCAAGACACTGCCCGCAGTTGTCTTTTTGTGCATCTGCAAGCCCAACGATTATCAATTAGATAATAAAAAAGAATTATTATTGATATAGAGCTGCAATTAATTATGTATCTTAAATATTTTAGTTACCTGGGCAACAATTGTGTTTGACTCTCCAGCATATACAACACAAGATTTTTCAGTCCAGCTGCCTTTGATCTTGAAATCGCAAACATCTTGTTTGGTGTTACTTGCCAGGTAGACGTTCAAAGTGGTCTTCAATTGGATCACTGAAGATCTTTCCACAGTAAAGAGAAGATCTTTAGTGTCTGTGCTAGCCCCCCTGAATACAAAATGCTTCTCGTGCAAGGAAAAAACCTGCATATGTATACAAGTAGTAAAACAACAAAGAAAAATAAATTAGCAATATTATTGTTAACTAGTCCGCATTCTGTAGAGTACGGAAATGAAAGCGTGTACTTTCTCTGTTATGGTGACAATAGGGTTGCCAGCAGGATCAAGTAGAGTCCGCTTGTCATGGAGGCTTATAAGTTTTTCTTTCACTTTGAACATGAGATTGTCATTGATATCAGTGACAGCAAAACTGCCATCGGTGAGGGTTAAAAACTTTCTAACGATGGATAGATCAACGGGATAAGGAAGGCAATACTGAGGGCCGATTACCGAAACCGGATTGGAATATATTGTTGGTGCTGGAGTTGGCGCTGGAATATTAATTGGCTGCTGTGGAATTTGCTGTGGGTTTGGTTGCTGTGGCATCTGGTCTGCAGTGTGTTGTGTAATTGGTTGCTCCATGATATGATACGAGCCTTTGCTCGCACCTCCAATTGGTATAGGTTTTAGACTTGCATGAGGATTCTTAATATATAGATATATGCAAAGAAGGGCACTGATCATTTCTGAGTGGTAATAATTGACATGGCAATCGAGTGTGAACCACACGATGAAAAGAAACAAAATATCTCGAATAGTTCATGAATTAATGATTTCTCTGATG
>NW_006262139.1:17194203-17224646 GCF_000493195.1 Citrus x clementina | reverse complement strand
AATAAAATAAGCCGCATATCTGTGATCATATGATTAATTTCAGGAGCAAAATGCGATAAAAAGAAAAGAACGTTGGTAGGGACTTCCGATGCAAGTACTCAACCTTCTTGGTAGAGGGAATACCTGAACAAGGAGGTGCTTGGCGCAAGCTAATACTTGTTCCCCAACTTATAATGCTCTCTTAGAACTTCTATCAAACATTTTGAAGGCAAGAGATAAGCCCCCCCCAAAACTCTATCCAGGATTTTGTTTAATGACCCAAAGTAATACAAACAAACAACAATAACGCGGGCATACATCAATTTGGGGAAAAAAATCCCTTAGTTAATTGTCTCCAACATCCATTATGGAGTATTAGAACATGATATTCAACCAGAAGAGTAGACTTGAGCAAGTGACTCGCCCTATTTATCAACATATTATATCACTATTTTACCGGTCAATCTGAACCCAATTGTAGCAATAGCAAACAATATTAGTCGTTTTAGCTATTAATTTCATCAAGAATTACAATAAGGGAAATAATGAATGCATAATCAACATTCGGATACACTGTCACCATGAACTTGTCCTTTCCAAGCAAGATACTTTTGACAGAGTGCTTCTTATGCATCTGCAAGTATATCCAATAATCCATATGATTCTATTAGTCTGAATTTAACATATAGAAAAATGATTTGCTGTAAGTTGCAAAAGATCTTACATGGGCAACAATTGTGGAAGAGTCTGCGTCCCCAGCATAAACAACACAAGATCTGTCCAGCCAACCTCCTTTGACTTTAAAATCACAAACGTCCTCTCTGTTATTAGCTAAGAACACATCTAATTTGGTCTTTAGCTGGAACACTGATGATCTTTTAGCAGTAAAGATGAGATCACAGGACTCTGTACTTTCTCCCCTGAAAACTTGCCATCTGTCATGAGCTGACATTAACTGCATGGAACGAAATGAATAAAAAATTTAGCTTTAAAAGAGATCAACAAAGAAAGATATTAATTATGTAACCAATTACGTGACCTTTTGTTGTAGAGTGACAATGGGATTTCCAGATGCATCAAGTAAAACGCGACGATCTTGAATGCTCATAAGGGTCCCTTTTACTTTAAAAATGATGTTCCCCATGATGTCCCGTACAACAAAGTTGCCACTGCTTATGGTCATAACCTTTCTCACTATTGCAAGATCAATAAGATGAGGAGCACAAAACTCAGGGCTGATGATTGAAACAGGATTGATTAGTGGTGGATGAAAGATAGCTAATTGTGCCATTGAAATGAAGGTGACTTGGTTTTTTTTTCCCCCCAATTTTTTATGAGAGAGATCAATTAATCCTCGTTTCGTGAGCCTTGTTATTTGCCTATGCTATCAAGGGCCTGGGTGAAAAACAGGTGGGTTGATGGATTTGAGAACTTTGTGAGTCAAGGAAGGCGACAGTATCTAATTCGATCAGTCAATTTCTTCTAGATTTAAATACTTTTCTGCTGCCGTAAAGCCTTTCTATGGATTTCAATGTTAAACAACTCGTCACGCAACAATTTATTAATAGGAAAAGAAGTCTCTGGTCAATATGCTGTTGCCATAGTTTTTACGAGAAACCACCTCACAACTTTACAAGTCAATGGGCAAGGCTCCTTGCGCTTATGAAAATGTGCAATTGGGCGTTCTAACGAAAGGATATGCAGCTTCCAGGCTTCATATAAATATATGTATGATACGTCAAAGTAAATTAAGCAAAAGCACAAGAATCAAAATTTACCAACATAACCTTAATATCTGTACTTGGTGGGCTCAATGGAGAGGTTGGTAACTGAACTTTGAATTGAATTACACAGTTTAACCTTTCCAAAAAAAAAAAAAAGGAAACAGTTTAAAATCCCCGGGTAGGGGGAGCGGGGAGGGGGAGCCTTTATTTAAAGTTATTGGGTTTAAATCAATATCCAATCTTTTATTTCAGAATCTGTTCAAATCTTCATCTCAAAATGGTCAGATCCTCTGCTCTTAAGCGTGCAAATCTTCACCTTAGAAAACACAGAAAATGGCCATTGTCACCTTACAAGGCCAAATGGCACCAAACTTTAGACCAACAACAAGCAAAGCAAAATGTCAAACAATCTTTAACAACACCACCAACAAAACAACAACAACAAATCCCTAAGCAGCCCCATATTCTATCTTCTTTATTACACTCATTTAGCATTTACAATTGTGAACCACCCCCAGAAGCTTACCACTTTGTCATCAAAACCCTAGCTGAAAACTCTCAATTTTGTGACATTTCCTCAGTTCTTGATCACATTGAAAAAAGGGAAAACTTTGAAACACCTGAGTTTATATTTATTGATCTAATTAAAACTTATGCAGATGCTCACAGATTTCAAGATTCAGTTAATCTGTTTTATAAAATACCCAAGTTCAGGTGTGTGCCTTCTGTGTACTCACTTAATGCTCTGCTTTCAGTTCTTTGTAGAAATAAAGAATGGGTTAAAATGGTTCCACAAATTTTGCTCAAGAGTCAGCTTATGAATATTAGGATTGAGGAATCGAGTTTTCGGATATTGATTAGTACCCTTTGTAGAATTAATAGAGTTGGTTTTGCTATTGAGATATTGAATTGTATGATTAACGATGGGTTTTGTGTTGATGGAAAGACTTGCTCTTGGATTTTGTCATCTGTTTGTGAACAAAGAGACTTGTCTAGTGATGAACTTTTAGGCTTTGTTCAAGAAATGAAGAAATTAGGGTTTTGTTTTGGCATGGTTGATTATACAAATGTGATTAGGTCTTTGGTGAAGAAAGAAAAGGTTTTTGATGCATTGGGTATTTTGAACCAGATGAAATCAGATGGCATTAAGCCTGATATCGTTTGTTATACTATGGTATTGAATGGGGTTATAGTACAGGAGGATTATGTGAAAGCAGAGGAGCTGTTTGATGAATTGCTTGTGTTGGGTTTAGTTCCTGATGTTTATACTTACAATGTGTATATAAATGGTTTGTGTAAGCAAAATAATGTCGAAGCTGGAATAAAGATGATTGCTTGTATGGAGGAGTTGGGAAGCAAACCAGATGTGATTACTTACAATACATTGTTGCAGGCTTTGTGCAAGGTTCGGGAGCTAAATAGATTAAGGGAACTTGTAAAGGAGATGAAATGGAAAGGCATTGTGTTAAATTTGCAGACATATAGTATTATGATTGATGGTTTGGCTAGTAAAGGTGATATTATTGAAGCTTGTGGTCTGTTGGAGGAGGCACTGAATAAGGGTTTGTGCACTCAAAGTTCGATGTTTGATGAGACAATATGTGGGCTGTGCCAAAGGGGGTTGGTTCGTAAGGCGCTAGAATTGCTCAAGCAAATGGCTGACAAGGATGTTTCTCCTGGAGCAAGAGTTTGGGAGGCACTTCTTCTTAGCTCTGTCTCCAAACTTGATTTTGTAAATACTTCTTTCATTCGTTTGGTGGATCAAATCTTAAACACGCCTTGTAAAATGGAAGGATGATTTTTTTGGTCAGTAACCTATTTGACTTTTGAATGCCATACCTGTTGTTATGGAGGAGCTATGCACAACAGTATCCCTAGATGTCAAATTTCATATTTGACAGAATTGTAAACTATTTCTTAGAAAGCCTCCAGAAAGCTGAATCATGAGTTGGGATTAAGATAATCGTCACTTATTCAATGTGCCACCTTTGGGTTCCAATTTAGGCATAGTTGAAGGATGAGCACCAAATATTCTTTATTTGAGTTATATATCCTCTGCTGGAAAGAATGTTAAGATGCAATCCACCAGATTTCCGCATCACCTATTGTGCCTGCCATTTGTACCTGATGTTGGGCTTGCAAAGGTGATGAATTCTGGCCTGTATCTATGCTATAGATAACATCAACCTGATACCCAGTGCAATTTTAAAAATGTAAGGACTTTGCTGGTGGTTAATGTGTCCGACAGATCCCAAGTTAACCATTAGGATGCTGAAGCTTGGCATGTTAGCTGGAGGCCTTTTGCATTATAGTTTAATGGACATTCAGAAGCATGCATTTCCTTTTATAATAGCAATGCACAAATATGCTGTCAGCGTTCTTTCTTCAGTTTCTTGTATTCTTTCAATGGATTGCTTGTGGTAACAGTGCAGATGCTTCATCACCTTGCTGTATATTGCTCCAAATTCTGCCAGGTGTTATGGTAGCCAGTTGTAGGGCGATTTGTCTAAGAGCATCTTTACTTCCAAGTTGGAATATCACAAAACGGTTTCACAGAAGAAACAAACAGCTTGTCCAGAGTTCCTTAAGTGGTGCAAACAATTGATCTATGCGACATTTTGCGACAAATTGGATCTTATGTTCTGGAATCCTAAACATTTTGTCTACAGTTTGAAAGAGCGGGGGACATGTTGTTTCTTGGTAACGATATCATTCCAGGGAGAGATGTCATGTAGTTCAACTGTTCATTGCTTCTCCTTTACTCTCTTTGATGAATTTTCAATAGTCAAATAATTATTAGACTCTTACCGAGTGATCTCGCTGTATTGAAAAGCTTAAACTTCAAGATTCAATTCAAAGCTTTAAAACTCCAAGAGAAAATGCTTTTCTGAACCACAAATTCATGTAACTTTGCTTGTACCTAGCCATGCCAGCCGGCAGCTGCGATTGTGATTCTAACCAGCCCATTTGCTTGCTTTTCTAATGTGGTTTCATTAATTTACTTATGGTCTATTTCTATCGTTTTCTTTATTTATATATTACTCAACAGAGACTTATTGCTTATTGATGTCCAATTATTTAAGTTTGGGCCAAGCTAATGAATATAGGCAATTGATTTGGGAAATTTACAAAACTAACCAAACAATTTTGTCATTTTTCACATTTAATCTTTGAAACTTTTTTCTATTATAACTAGTTAAACACAAGTTTTTTTACCCCAAAATACCCTTGTTAGTTCAATCCCAACTTCTCTCCTCTTTATCAAACCGAACACAATTTTTCCCTCTTGAATCATCGTCGGTAGCGGCAAATGGCAACGGCGACCGGTAACGGTAATGGTAAAAGGGGAGTTCGATCAAATTTAGTCGAATCCAACACCAATCCGACACGATTCTAACAAAGTGAATTAGAGTCCAAAATCTAGATAAGTTAATTGAAAAAAAATTAGTTTTGTAGAAGTATTGCACATTAAGTGTTTGATAAAATGTTTCTTAAATTATTTATTTTTTGTTTTTGCATCACCAAAGTGTTAAGAGGCATTTGTTGAGTTGATATGGTGCGACAAGAGTTTCGGTGGCATTGTATGTTGGTGTGACAGGTAACAGATAGTTGCACGCACACTGTCTCTTGGTGTGACAGGGTGTCTATCGCACCTGATCAGGTGCTATGCCTAGCCATGGCCGGCACCCCACACCCCCACAAATTGGCCAGCACCCCACACCCCTACAAATTGGCCATCACCCACTCCAACAACTTCACTCAAGCCACCAATATCACAAACTATTCAATCTTCCCTCACCATCACCAACACAACATAAAAAGAAGAAAAGATAATAGAACATGCAATAAAATTTAGGGTTTTTGAATTAATTATTGATTTCAGATTTTGGCCAAAATTTTGGTGACGTTGGTTGCTGAGAATGGACTCTGGAAAGTTGTCGGCGATGAGTGAACTTGGGAGAGAATCGTTCGTTAGAGAAAGAGGAAGCTTGGTGAATGAGAGGGGCATTTTCGCCACTTTGGATGTTGTTTGGCTAATGTTGATAGAAATAAATTTGGAGGGCTAATTTTGAAATTTGACCAAAGTTTTGGGTTAACAATTGATTTTGATATTCCTTAAATCCAATGGATAAACATAATTTTAACATAAAACAAAGTACAGATGTAATAATAATTTAAAGAAAATTTTTATTTTTAATCACATATTTACTTATTTTATCAAATAAGTACTTATTGATTTTTTAATAATTAAATGGTTTTGTCATCCATCTCTTTTACATTTATTTTTAAAACTTTATAAAGTTTTTACTATATTTTTATAAAGATTTAAATGATTATTATATTCATAAAGATCCACAAATTTTGAATATATTTTTATGCCTGTATTTATAATTTCTTGTCTCTCTTGAGACATAGGCTAGATTTTTCTTCTAACACACACACACACACACACATTCAATCTATTTTTCATCCTAAATACATACCATCAATGCTGTCACATAGATTTTGTAATCTAAATTTAGTATCCTGAATTATAAGAAATATTATATGTGATAACTATCTTACGAATCTAATGAATTATTAAAAAGATAGTATAATGAATAAATTACCGGAATCTTAATGAAAAATATCAACCATTTGATATGATCAATGATTCAAACATGTGAAGAAATAATTAATTAAATTGAATGTCACTATATTTATTAAATAAATTAGAAACCCCAAATTTATCTATAAATGACATAGAATGGGTAAACAAAATATTAGAAATTAATAATTTCAATGAAGGAAATATAAAAAAAAAATTAAAAAGTTAAGAGATCAACTAAGTAAAGAATTTAATAAAGTTAAACAATTTATAGAAGACTTCAACATTGAAGATCATGATATATTAAAGCAAGAGATCATTAATATAATCGTCACTTATTCAATTTGCCACCTTTGGGTTCCAATTTAGGCATAGTTGAAGGACGAGCACCAAATAGTCTTTGTTTGAGTTATATATCCTCTGCTGGAAAGAAAGTTAAGTTGCTATCCACCTGATTTCCGCATCACCTATTGTGCCTGCCATTTGTACCTGATATTGGGCTTGCAAAGGTGATGAATTCTGGCCTGCATCTACGCTATATATAACATCAACCTGACCCCCAGTGCAATTTTTAAAATGTAAGGACTTTGCTGGTAGTTAATTTGTCCGACAGATCCCAAGTTAACCACTAGGATGCTGAAGCTTGGCATATTAGCTGGAGGCCTTTTGCATTATCGTTTAATGGACATTCAGAAGCATGCATTTCCTTTTATAATAGCAATGCACAAATATGCTGTCAGCATTCTTTCTTCAGTTTCTTGTATTCTTTCAATGGATTGCTTGTGGTAACAGTGCAGATGCTTCATCACCTTGCAGTATATTGCTCCAAATTCTGCCAGGTGGTATGGTAGCCAGTTGTAGGGTGATTAGTCTAAGAGCATCTTTACTTCCAAGTTCCAAGTTAGAATATCACGAAACGGTTTCACAGAAGAAACGAACAGCTTGTCCAGAGTTCCTTAAGTGGTGCAGTTGATCTATGCGACATTTTGCGACAAATTGGATCTTATGTTCTGGAATCCTAAACAGTTTGTCTACAGTTTGAAAGAGCGGGGGACGTGTCGTTTCTTGGTAACGAGATCATTCGGGGGAGAGATGTCATGTAGTTTAACTGTTCATTGCTTCTCCTTTACTCTCTTTGACGAATTTTCAACAGTCAAATGATTATTAGACAATTACCGAGTGATCTCGCTGTATTGAAAAGCTTAAACTTCAAGATTCAATTCAAAGCTTTAAAACTCCAAGAGAAAATACTTTTCTGAACCACAAATTCATGTAACTTTGCTTGTAGCTGACCGTGCCAGCTGGGAGCTGCAATTGTGATTCTAACCAGCCCATTTGCTTGCTTTTCTAATATGCTTTCATTAATATACTTTGGTCTATTTCTATCGTTTTCTTTATTTATATATTACTCAACAGAGACTTATTGCTTATTGATGTCGAATTATTTAAGTTTGTGGTTCTAATTATTACATATATGATGTCAGCTTGCTTTAAATGATTCGTTCACTTTCACCCGGCAAAAAATGTGGGACAAGAAGTTTGTAAATAAAGGAGAATAAATTTTACTGTCTTTTTAACTTTTTTTTTTCTTTTTTAAAGAAATCATTGAAGTTGGAAGCATCCTAGGAAGCATCCTAAGAGCACTCTTTGTGTCAATTTTTTTATTCCTTTCACAAAGTGAGCCTTGTTGATAATATCTCATATAACTTGGGGTGGTAATTTAAGTTAGGATTCATTGATTTAATTCTATTCGAGTCGAATTAAATGAGTTTGGGTTTAAAAAAATTAATTTGTTTACTAAATATATAAATTCAATTCGACTCATTAAAATAAACGAATCAAATGCGGGTTTGAGATCGATTTGTTTATTTGTTTAGAATTTGTTTATTAAGGGGAAAAGGACAAGCACACCCTCAACGTTTAGGTAAAGAGACAAAAATCCCCCTAACATTTTAAAAAAGACATTTACACCCCAATTTATTATAATTTTACCATTATACCCTTCTAGCATATAAAAAAGTTATTAGATTATCCAATTTATCTATATATTGTTAATAAAATTATAAATATACCCTCATTGCCTCATTCCTCTATTTAAATTTTTATCAATAACCAATTTTCAAAAAAGACATCTACACACTTAAAAAAAATTGTAAATAAATTATAATTTTATAAATAAAATTGGTTATTAATACCATAATAAATAACATAGAAAATTGGTTATAAATGTACAAGTTTAAATGATTGACATGTGGAGAATTGTTAAATATACAAGTTTAAAGTTTAAATAAAATTGATTATTAATAACCAATTTTATTTTTAAAATTATAATTTATTTATAATTTTTTTAGGTGTATAGATGTCTTTTTTGCAAATTGGTTATTGATAAAAATTTAAATAGAGAAATTGGGCAATGAGGGTATATTTAAATTTTTTTTATAATATCCAATTTGTCTATTTACAATTTTATTAACAATATATAGACAAATTGGATAATTTAATAAAAAAAATTTATATGCTAGAAGGGTATAATAGTAAAATTATAATAAATTGGGGTGTAAATGTCTTTTTTGAAATGTTAGGAGGATTTTTGTCCCTTTGCCTAAACGTTGGGGGTGTGTTTGTCCTTTTCCATTTATTAAGTGAATAGAATAATAAATGACCCTTTGAATAAAATTACTTATATACCATTAAAATTGAAAAAAATGTTTAAACACTCCAAGGTATAAGGTTATTTTTGTAATTATGAAATGATAACAAACCCAAAAAAAAAAAAGAGAAAATGAAAGCAAGGGCATGATCACTCATCAGCCCACCCTAGCTCCACTCTTCATTTTCCTTCCTGCATCGTTGTCTTTCACCTGGAGTTGAAGATTAGTTTCTTCATTCCCCTAAGTGGAAGCCAAACTAGACACTCCCAAGATCATATCAATGCTCTCACTCAAAATTTTCCAGTAAGCTTCACTTACGGTAGTGATAAGGTCTCGAATAGTCACATCCAGTGGTAGCTTTAAGTATAAGCAAACAAGACAGTCGCCTAAAGTCCCAAGAAAGGCATCATCTTTTGAGTATGTCCTTAATAATTTTTTAATTAATGAGTTTTTTTTTAATTATGTATTGTAGGAAAGGCTATCTATATTTTTTAATCTTAGTGTTAAAGAGATAAAATTAATAATATTATCTAACTATTAATTCATTCACTATTAATCTTTCCAAGAAAAAAAATTAAATTATTTACCTTTTCAGTTTTCTAGAAAACTTAATTATTCAACATTAGAATCTTTAACTTTTTGTATTCCTTTTAATTTCTATTAAAAATCTTATAATCTCAAAAATCAATTGATGAAACAATTTCTTGATGTCTTATCTACAAAGAAAATTATTACATTCATTAGTTCATTTAAAAAAGAAAAAGTTAATTACTTAAAATATAAAGCCCATATCCATTATCTGATTATCAATTCATCTTTTCAACTTTCTATGTTCTGCAATTCTAGATATTCTATTTTAAAATAGTATTTTTCCTATTTATTTGTTTGTTTATTTTTTAATGGTTCCGATGGAAGTAAAAAAAAAATATCTTCTTCCCTTTTAAAAAAAAAGATATCTTCTTCACTATTTTTTAAGTTCTATTTTTAAAAATTTTTAAGATCTTCTTAATTATTGTTGAAATTCAAGAACTAAATATAGAATAAATTTTGAGATTTTTATGTTTCTTGGAGTATTGAAGTTGCAGAATAAAAAGAGACCTCATAAAAAAAAATTCACCTAAGGCCCCAAAAACTTTAAAGCCGGCCGTGGTCACACCTGTTGCTAATTCGACCATCAACTTTGTCCTTCCTTATGCCTTTGAGTTTCTTCAGTTTCTTGTTTTTGGATTGTATTTGTGTTTGATTGGATCTAGTTGTAATGAATCGATTTTGTTTATTAATAAATGAATTTAGATGAATCTATTTGATTCTTTATTAAAAAATTAATTTATTATTTTATTTAATTTTATACAATAAATGAATTGTAAACGAATATTCATTTATTAAAATAATAGAATCTGAATCCATTGAATTTTGATTTGATTCATTTATGATTCGACATGAATTCGATTCACTAAATCGTTACTACCCCTACATGACTAAATAATCAAAACAAAATAAGAAACAAGTAAAATAAGAGAACACATTAATCGTTTTCTCTTTATTATCAAGAAAGATAAGTATGCAATCTATATTTGAGCACTTGGCAAAGTACCAAATCCATTTCCTATATCCTACATTTTCTAAGATTTGAATTTAGGTGGCCAATCAAATAATGATACTTCCACTTGGTCAAGCCTCAAAAGGCAAAACTCTTCTACCGATTTACTTGTTGGAGTAGAAATGGGGAGTGTTACTTCCTCTCACTCCAGCGTTTACTTTCTAATTTAAAATAAGGATAAGAGTTTCACTCTGTAAGTCCCACTCATTTTTAAAGTGAGGAGTGAGATTCTCATTCACATGGAGAAGGTGGGAGTAGAAATTCTTTTTTTACCTTTCTATTATTAAATATCATATAATTATATTTATTAAAATAAAATTATGTTACATTTATTTAAAAATAATAATATCATATTATTACTTTTATTAAAAATACTAATATTAAACTTATTTAAATATAATATTATTATATTTATTTAATTTAAATATATTATATTTATTTAATATTAATAATTAATAATAAAATAGATAGTTTATCTACAAATGTACTTTTTATTACTTTGTAACTAAAACTATAATTCTTTAAATATGAGTAAAACTATGATTTAAAACAATTCATTCTCAACCAAGATAAAATAAACATATAAATGAAATTTTGATTCTTATTTCACACTCTCATTCTAATGTGAATAAGCACCCTACTCCAATTCTCACTCTCACTCTACGCTCCCAATCCAAGATTCTCGTTCCAATTCGAGAAGTAAATGTTACCTTGGTGTATTATTTTAGAAGCAGTGAAAACCTTCTCCACATACTGAGATAGTTTTTTCTATAATGAATATTGGCACTACAACAAAAATGGCTTTAGTAACAAACAATTTCGTCGTTGAAACATACAATTTTCGTCGTTAAAGGCTATAATGACGAAAAACATTTTGCTGCTATTTCGTTGCAATAGGAGCCTCATGTTAAGTCTTTGGCATCAAATTTTTAAATTTTGTCGCTAAGATTATTTTTAGCAACAAAATTGTTTTCATTGCTAAAAGCACATTTGGCGAAGAGAATTCTTCGTCGTCGAAAGTACTTTTGGCAACGAATTATATTTTATCACCAAAAGTTCTTTTAGTGACGAATTTTCTTTCATCACAAAAATAACTTTTAGCGACGAATAATAATTTTCGTCTATCGTTTTTCTTTTATTTATTTATTATTACTATTGTTAAAATATTATTATTTTAATACTAAATTTACAATGACAATTAACACCATTATGATAAAAGCAAAATTAGTTATTTTAAAAGAATTATTGTTATTGATGAACAATACAAAAATAATCACAAAATTTGATATCCATTTTTTGAAAGAAAATTGTCACAAATGAATAGAAATTTCTTGATTTTCTTCATCTTGATGTAACTGATCTTCAATATTCCCTACAAATAAACACACAATAATTAGGTAACATAATAAACACAAATATAATAATAATATAAGTTGGAATAAACAAGATAAGTAAAAAAAATTACACCATATTAAAAACAAAACAGAAAAGAAGTATAGATTAAATTAGAAAATGACAATTATATATTTAGAGATGAGAGAATTAAAGACTAAAAGTAAGGGAATGAGAGAATGAGACAAAGAAAGAGACAATGAAATAAATGATATATAAATATGATACAAGAGTTTTTAACGACGAAATTTAAAATTCATCTCTAAAACTTAATTTTAACGGAAAATAATCTGCCAAATTTTTAAATCTTAACATTTTTTAGCAACGAAATAAATATTTCATTGCTAAAACTATATTTAATGATGAAATCTAATTTTCGTCATTAAAAGTACACATTCAGCAATGAAATTCAAATTCATCACTAAAAGTCTTAAATTTTAGTGCAAAACATCCGCCAAATTTTTTTTTTAGATTTTCACTTTTTTTTAGCGATGCAATACAAATTTCGTCACTGAAGGTACACATTTAGTGATGAAATCTAATGTTCATTGCTAAAACATGGTCTTTTGACATATCAAAGAGTTTTAACGACCAACATATTTCATCACTAACATAGTTCGTCACTAAAACTATGTTAGTGACGGAATTTATTTTCGTCGCTAAAACATACTCTTTTGGTATATCAAAAAGTTTTAGCGACTAAATTTGATGAAAATAAATCTTGTCGCTAAAACTATTTTGTAGCAACGAAATTTATTTTTGTCACTAAAACATACTCTTTTGACATATTAAAAAGTTTTAACTACAAAATATGTTTTCGTCACTAAAACATGCTCGTTTGACATATAAAAGAGTTTTAGCGATGAAGAGTTTTGACAATAAACAAAATTTTTGGTCGCAATATATATTCATTGCTAAAAGTAATAATTAAATATTATTTTTTTATTATGAATTTAGCAACAAAATTTTTTTCATTGCTAAAAAGTACTTACAGTGATGATAATGTTTTCATCGCTAAAAGTTTCATTGATAAAAACC
Organism: Citrus x clementina; assembly: GCF_000493195.1. Classification (NCBI taxonomy): domain Eukaryota; kingdom Viridiplantae; phylum Streptophyta; class Magnoliopsida; order Sapindales; family Rutaceae; genus Citrus; species Citrus x clementina. The sequence continues at coordinate 17,211,674 of NW_006262139.1, read as the reverse complement.
AATATTCTTGTAGTTTGGAAATTCTAAAATATTGATTTTGAGTAGTACATCACTATTTTGTAACAAAATAACTATTTATTGTTGTTAAAAAGAAGAAGCATATTATTAAGGAATAAGAAATAAAGATGTGCTATTCAAATTTACATTTTCTAAAGCGTGAACATGAACTTGAGAATTTTTCACATATTGATAGTTTAGGTTCATTAAAAGATCTGTCATCAAGAAATTTATGCGTGTGTGTTTTTGATAAAATATAGGCAAGGCAAAGCAAAGCAAATTTATTGCATATGAAACTTAAAAGAGAATAAAATAATAGGTTAGTGCTACTTCTTTAATATGTTTTGCAAAATCATGAACAACAAATATTACAAAAAAGAAAATGTTCAAAGAAAGCGCGCACTTAAGGTCAAGAAAGAAAATATTCAAATAATCGATGTCTAACTCTTTTTAATATGAATTAATTTTATATTCTGAAAAAGTTGGAATTTGTACACAACAAAAGCAAATAATATTTATGATCAGAAAGTACATGTAACGATGTATGCACACATCCTTTTCTATGGTATCTTCCAAACAGCTATTAAACAAAAATCTGTGATATATTGGATTCGGAAACCGAGAAATCATTCTTGGGTTGAAGAGCAAGCAATCGCCTAATCTATGGCTTTTCATTTTCGATCCAACGTGGATGTGAGGAGAAATGCCAGAGATTAAATAGACTTGTGTGCGGTATTGTAGTTTTCTTGAACTGTCTCCTCGGTGGTGGTACCAATTCTCTTAGCATCTTAATTGATCATGTCCTTAAGTAATCTCTTTTCTTGGGAATTTATGCTTTAATTCCTTAACGTGTCCTCAAGTTTACTAATCTCATACTAAGCAAATAATAATAATGATAACAATAACAATAATAATAATAATAATCTGTATAAAAAGAAACCAGTTTAAATATCCAGATTCGTTCCTGTCCTTATTTCTTAAGCCTTGAAAAGCTTCATGTCCTGAAAAACAAAGTTAATAATAATAATAATTAAAAATACAATGTTCTTTTGCGACTTCAGCTTAGGTGATAAATTCAAATGAATGTAATTAGAACAAAGCAAAGAAGTATGATATAAAAAGTAGTGCTTAATAGAAAATTAACTCGAAAAATAAGAAAACAACAAGAAGTAATCATCGATCAGCAACAGGAGGAAGAATCTTGGGTTGGTGCGAAGTTGCTTTTTTTTGTTTTGTTTCCCAATTGAGTATTTTACTTGATAAATATCGTATGTTAATAGAGAAATGCTAAATGGGTTTCTGCTTTGGGAAAATCAATTAAACAGAGAGTACGTATATTTGTCAGAAGACTTGTTGTACTTTATTTTTACATGTACACAGACAGCACACGTAATTCCAAACAGCTCTTTCTAAGTGAAAGAGAACGGAAAATTGAGATTCGAAATCCTGAAGTGAAGTTGGAGATCATTAATTTGATCAAACTTCACGGCGAAGATGGTGACTCTAAGTAAGCAGCTAGCTAGCCCTAATAATTAATTTCGTGATCAATGTTCAATTAGTCTCAAGATAGGGTCACGTTTTTATCCTGATTATGACAACATAGAATGATAACTATTCGGTCAATGTTTATCCAACCATAGGTTGTTGAACGTTGAAAAAACGGAAATTTCACTCTCACAATCACAATATATGTTCCACATCCGTCAGTATTGCATGCATATTTTTCTTACAGTCCTTATCGCTACAGCAGCTTATTAATTAGCTTCTCGGTTAATGTTAATTCAAAATTTTGCTTCCATGACAACAAACAGAATTTTCTTGCTAGGTTTTTGACAAGAATGGACTGACCTGAAATGGCGAGCTTTGCGGCTTTGGTAGGCTTTAGATTGGCACATGAATTTTGCTAAGAAGAAATTCAGATCTTGAGCTGATCCCTGATGATACACACACACACACAAGGTGCCGCGGTCATGATGGGGAAGAAGGGCACATGAAGAAATAACTCAACTCATGACTGAGCTATAACAACAGAAAGAGCATGCTGCTTCTTGATTTGGTTTCTTCAAAATGTGTGGATTAATTAATTTTTGTTAGTAGATGTATGTGCGGTTGAGTTAGTAATGCACGTGCCCTGCTTCTCCATCTTGCTCTACACACACCTTCTCATGCTGATGATGCCACAATTATATTAAAAGAAGAGAGAGGGAGAGAGAGAGAGAGAGAGAGAGAGCAGTTTTCAGGACTGATGATGGCTGGCTAGCTGTTAATGAAAATGGTGGATTTGGGATACTCACAGATGCAAATACCTATGCTCCATGCCCACTCATTTATAACAAATGAAGCAAGTTAATAAGCCATGCTTAAAGGGCACATGATGTAATGAAAAAGAGCTTAGTTGGGTGGGGGACCCCTGCCCCAAAACAGCTAATTGCCATCGCAATTTGTGTAGGGCCACTAAAGCAAGCGCCTATTTACTTTCATATTATTACAAAATTTACCCCCATCCCGTCCGCGACAGTGGCGGTAGGAGAGTGGGATGGGAAAAATGAAAAAAAAAAAAAAAAGAGAGAGAGAGACTGATCTCGCCGGTCTCGTCAATGCACGTGCTTTTGCCCTCAACCCTTTCACACCAAGTATTAAAGCTTCCCCTTTAAAATTGAGGTATGTTTGGAACAATCATACTACTCTTTTTTTCATTTTAAAAGCACAATATATAAAATATTAAGCAAATATATGTGTGGCAGAACTGATTTTGATTTGACGGAGCTATAATATAAAAATCATAAACTTTAGTAGGTTGTAACGAAGAATTAGTAAAATTGAGAGGCCGAAAATGAGGACCAAAATGGAAAAAATGTACTTAATTAAGCTACATGATTAAAAAAATATAAAACTAGGCGCCAAATGAAAATTTTACATAAATTAGTAAAATTTCATTGCAATCCTTTTCATCTGAAACTTTTTCCGGCTTCCAGGACTAGACCTAGTTCCGCCCCTAGCTAATGTAACAATTAACGACAACTTATACTTAATTAGCAATTATAATGATTCTATTAATTTTACCATATGGATTCAAATTATAGGAATGAAAAGTTTCTTTCTTTCTTTCTTTTTTCCTTCTGAAATCTTCTTTCTCAAAAAACTAGGTTATGACAAGTCTATTCATCATGCAAAACTGTTCAAATCCCCATGTACTGTATAGCCTATTCATTCCCTGAGCAGCTGGGTAAATTAACTCAATAGCAAATTACGAAAGTAGCATCATGCTTCATAATTAAGCACAAGGCTTCTAGCTAGTTCATTCTTAAGTATAAATTGCATCTAGTAAACAAATATCATAATATATATAAAGTTGTCATTATCATCATTGTTAATGCATAAAAAAGTAGGTATAATAATTAAATTAAGATTGATGTAGATATAACTTCCATATTTATTAGTTCATTAATTAATTTCAGTTTCGTTATTGATATATAATATGCCCCGCCGGCAAGGATATTTCATTATTACCGTCCATAATTCATATTTCATTTTTGGATAAATGGTGCTAAAATAAAATAGAGACGGTTGGTGTAACCACTGAGAAATGGACAGGTTATAATTCTGGCATATGAGCCTATCTTCTTCACAATTCAGTCAACATTAATCTTTATTTTCATGTTTATATTCTGGAGAAGCTGCCCGCCACAGAACATGCAATTTTGTGTCATAATCAGAAACGTTGCTGTCTGAATTTTCGCGACCAAAAATTATTTTTACATAATCAAAACTTACAATAACTAGAGAAATTAAGAATATGAAAACATACTAGTAAAATAAACACTCTAAGCAAGAATAGAATATTATTGCTCGGAAGTGAAGCAAATGTAATTTTTTTAGTTTCAAAACCTTTTTCTGTAAAATAAATCCGGAAGAAACCATTCTGAGTAAATTGTGAAAACTTCTCTCTCTCTCCATACCATCAACTGATTTGAGAATAAGATTTTAGGTCAAGCGATAATTGATGGCTTAATATGGTACTACTCAGGGGATTCACTAATTTAAGCTTAAATTTTTAGATCGAGTGATAATTAATAACTTTATTTATTATTAGAATAGGACTTACCATATGGTCTTGTGTTTAAATGATACATGGATATAGAAATCTTTCCCATGAATAAAATAACCAAAAAATAATCAAATTTTGGATGCAGATGCTACATAACAACTTTAAGCTAGTGATGCGCTCCTCTCAAAATTAATTGACCTAAAGCCATTTTGAAAAATTTTATTGGCTGGTCCAAAGATTATGGGGAAAGCTCTAAGAGAACAGTGGAGCATATAGGCATATATATGGCACAAAGCAAGGAGGTGACTAGGGTTTTGTGGCCCTGGCAACTTTTGGTTAATTAATTTCTTTTGATTCTTTTTTCTTACGGTTGAAGAAGGTGGTGTGTAAGGTGTTTAAAACCTTCATGATTGTACCAATTGTCGTTTTAACTAGACCCACTTTCTCAACTGAAGGGACTCAAAGTCATTTTCCAAGTCCACTAATACTTCCCTTTGTGGAGGTCACAGATGCTTCTCTCATGTCTTGAAACATGGGCTAATAGTAGAATCTTTCTCTTTTTCCTTCTTATCACTCACAAATTATGTGCTTGCATAGGGAAAATCTAGTGTATGATTAGTCATCACAAATTGGAAGCGTACACATCTTTGATTAATAATGTTGCTTATTTTCTAGGAATTTTTCAATTGTTATTATCTTATTGACCCCACCATTGATCTTATATTATTAGTTTAATTTCCATTGAACATCTAATAATATAAGATTGGAACGAGGAATTTCAACTTAAAGAAAAGCTAAGTAATACAAGTCGAAATTCCTTACACGTTGATAACATTGTTAAGGGTGATGTAATCCTTAGATCATGGAGGGGAATGATTATGCAATTTTATACTTACAATAAAAAGTGAATATTAGAGAAATATACAACTCATAAAATTTTGGAGTAATTCTTTTCTATTGACAGACTTTCACATATTAAAAATGTAAATTTTGAATAATATAGTGTTGCTTTTATTGTAAAATAATGATATATGATTGTGAGAGAAAATTCTTGTCAGTACAAAATAGTAGCATATTGCTCAAATCCATATTCTGAAACATAAATACGTTCGCATCCGAAATTTCCATATGCAGGAGCAGGGAAAAAAGGACTTTAACGATAGAAACTATTTTGTGAGTAGACATCCATAGTGCCCTTCACAAGATTGTGGAAATCTTTGCCAGCCTATCAGAAAACAATAAAAACTTATACCTAATCCTGAGGAATGAATGGTCCAAGCCAAAAGCAACTTGGTAGATAGGCAAAGATAAAATATTTATCGATGACAATTTTCTGTGCTTCTTGACAATTCCAAGGCCCCCATATATTTGCTTCTCCCAAAAAGATTTTTAGATAAATAATTTGAGCACGAGTATGTGCTTATTTTGTTCCTTATCTCAAAATAATGTTGCAATATTTCCCTCGATGACAGTAGCATAACATGAATGGAATAAAAGATTATCAGTAGCAAACCCTAGGCTCTAACATTTCTCAATACATAGAACCAAGTGAAATGTGACATCTGGCAACCTGAGGTTCCGACAGATCATCGACTGTAAAATTTATGAAATAAAATATCAAATTGGAGATAAAAGATATAGCCATTGAGCACATTACTTGAATCATATTATAATTAATCTTTTTGGTAATCCAACCAAATAATTAACTTTATGGCTGGATGGTCTTGTTTTCTTGTGCTTAAGAATTTGTTGGATGCGGTCCATTGACCTGGCATTCCACTGAGACAGTGATAGTGATACGAGTAGGAACACAATTATAAAAAAAAATTATATAAAATTGCTATGCTATGGAAAGAAAGATACATTTTAGAATGTCTTTTTGAAAAAATTGAAGTACTGCATATATTTCTAAGTATGTCAATTTAAAAGCTATACTTGACATCAGATTCAAAAAGAAATAATATTTATTAACTATGAAGCGAAAAGGATGTGAGTTCATTAACTTGGTGGTTTATGAGGTGGGTGTATGCTAGTTAGATTAAGAAAAGAAAAAAAAATAGGAGACAAGCATGGAAGTAGGTAATTAAAGATGCCATTAAACAATATTGGTGTAAATGGAATACTTATCACTTAAAAGCAAAAGACGAAACAGTAGTGGAGTGACAAACAAAGATAATTATTGGACTCATCACCTTAATTAATTTGATATAATTTAAATTAAAGTAAGAATATATAAAAGAATGTGAGACCTACATACCATCAAATCATGGAGTGCACCACATTTTTGTCTCACATGTTGACAAGGCCAGATTTCAACTGACAACAGTGCGCTTGATTTATGTAAAAACTCAATTATTTGGAGTCCCATCACATTCTTCACAACTAATTCTTGCTTGACTGATTTTACACCATTTCTTTTTACTAACTAACTAAGTTATGCAAGCATTAATCCCTTATCTGTTTCTGTATATTTGAATTTTGTTATACCCTTTTTCAACTTTTTTAGCCAACTTTCAGTAGTGTCATTTTCTTATTGATATTTTGTGCTAATAAATTGTGAACTTTAGTCACTTGTACACATTATCAAATATAATAGGCGACAGTTCAGATTTTGTGCCATCAAATGTGCATATAACTTTATTCAAATACAATTTTTAAGTTGGGAATTTTGTATTCTCTAGGCGGTATTCATTTGTATTTTCATCATGGCATCGTCATGTTATCGCAATGTTTAGGTCATGAAATCTAACAATTTCCCTCTTTTGTGTGGTTAAGGGCTTGTTGTTGATTAGCCGCAGTTATAAGATCTAATCTGATTATCTGAAGCTTGAGGACAAACGGCTCCATTACTCAAGTGAGTGACAAGCATGATTGCATTGTTTAAATTTAAAATTTTTTTGTCTAATCAATAGAAAAGCAGGAGAAATTAAGTATTATTACCACTTTTTAATTTATTGTCTTATCGCTTTTGGATTCAAAGTACATTTTTTTCAAAATTATGTAATGCATGAATCACCTTACGGTTCTGACCGAATTGAATTCATTTAATTTGTTCATAATTCAAATGATATTTCGATTAAAATATAATTTCGTTTCAACTTAAATCCACCAGCTAGCATTCCATCTTTCCTTAATTTCTTGAACTGGACAGAAAAAATATTCAAATAAATTGTATTCTACCAGTTTGTGTTTCCGTCTTTCGTCTCATTGCTAATTAAACCCAAGTACTGAGAATCTAATCACAATTATTCTCCACTAGCTGTTTAATTAACTTTAGTCGCACGAAACTAAGAAAACTTGGGAAAACAAACGAAACCTCTCTGATATCTAATGGAATTAATTAATAATTTCCTGTTACTATTTCAAAATATACCAAAATTCCTCTATTGTCAAAACACTAACGAGTATACACACTTTTTGAAGGGCATTTAATCTTTTAAAAAATAATTATGTCACTCGTCAATTAAACTTCTGAGTTTAAAAGTGGGTCTATCCTAATTTTTCAATAATATGAGGAGGATTTTGATCAATTTTAAAATAGTATAGAGAAAATAGTTAGTTTTGTCAAGAGAAATCATATTTAGTCTAAGAATTGACATATCTACACAGATGTTAGTTTTTGTCTCGTCTTTATGGATGAAAAATAAAAATAAAAATAAAAAAAACCTCGTGGTCCTTAAATTTTATCAATCGAATTAATTGATATCTACAAAGGAGTACATTAAATATATTATATTATTTATGATTCTCTAATGCAAATACCTGTGTGCTTTAAATTGTGGAGATATAACTAGATGCAAGACAAGGTGAAAATTGAGAAAAAAAAAAAAAACTAGATCCTACGTCATCTCTACGTTTTACAACAGGACACAATGTCGCAGGATATGAAATTTTTCATACTCACATGCTAATCACAAAATACAGAGAAAAACATACACGTGAAAACATTTTATTGGGGGAACGCACTGCACCAGGTGAGTGGAAAATCTTTCAAAACCAAAACATGGGGGTAGTTAATTAGTAGTAGCTAAGATTAGGCTCAAAAATCAAGTTGCAAAAGAAGAGATCGATGGCAGTCATTTTCCATAGCTTTCAAAAATCTTGTTTCTTCAGAAAAAGCCAGCTATGATTTAGAATCAGTGTATAAAAGAACCCCACAAGAAAAAGAACTTTGGCCAGTCAAAATTAAAGCTCTCTAGGTTGCTTCCTCTTTGTTTCTAAAAGTTTTTTTTTTTTTTCAAATAATTGAGTTTGAATCTACATTATTCTTGGAAATATATCAACAACAAGATTGAAAGTTGGATGAAAGTGAAAGAAACCCATGTCAGTATAACAAACGACAGAAGCCCCCACTTGAAAATCTTGATCAGCTTTTCAATTCAAGATTTCAACTATTGCAGATATGTACGTGATGGTGAAAATTAACCAAATTGTTAATAGCAATGGATGTGCTAGAGAATTCTTTGGATCTTCAGTGTGTTTAGTGTGCAAAAATGAATGACTTATAATGAAATATTTGATAAAGATACTCGATCCGCAAATTGTTTTCGGTTGGTACCACCAAAAATCATTTTCATGATATTGTGATTTTGATGTCAAAGCTGATGAATTCAATTTTAAGACAAATTCTAACATTTTTTTTCCCTTCTACTCTAGCTTATTTCTAAGTTCATGATTATAGAAATCTAAATTTGAATAACATGAACATGAATATTAATTAAAAATAGAGATACAAGAAGAATTGGATTCAGAGTATTTTGGAATTATATATTTATTGATTATGCAGAAGTCCAAGACAATACATACTCAAAAGTTAACTTATTATAAATTGAGAGTTGCGTGGTACTTATAATCAAAGTCTATAAATTATATTTAACAGCTGTAAGATCTTCTCCTTAACACTGTTGCCACATGCATACCAATTTCAATCAAGTGAAAATGTAATGTGCGCCCACATGTTCATGAGTTTAACTATGATACTAGATAAAAAATTCATTAGTCTGTTTGTATTAAAAAATTCTAGCTCATTAGTTGAAGGATTTAGTTCAAAATAAATTCTTAGCCAATGTGAAGGCTGGGACTATTTGCACTCTAAAAATTATTTTGAACACTCTAATTTAAAAAAAAATTTACAAAAAAAATTATGTGAATTACTATTAAGGACAATTATTATAAGTTAATATTACATAATTATTTTAAACACTCATATATCATTATTCAATTTATAATTCTCATGTCTAAACTTTTACTTTCAGCATCTTCACCTATATTTTGAAAAAGTTTTCACTATTTTTTCAAAAATAAATTAAAACGAGAGTATTGTAAAATAGCCCTTTGTTTTTTTTTTCTTTTTGCATTTGACCCTTCTTCTTGTACTCTTCTTCTCTTTTTTTTTTTTTCTGGTAGTATTTATAGATCAATTTTTTGTTATTTTATTATGTTTTTACTGCAAGTTGTTTTGGATGCCCTATTAAAAATAATTATTTTGGATTCTGCATCTAATATTAATCAGAAATAAACAAAAAAATTGGTAAATAAAATTGCGTTACATAATTTTTTTTACACGTTGTGTTGATTATATGATTGTAACTATGTATTAAATCTCTTAAAATTGGGTATGCTGAATAGTTTTATTGGTGTTTTAAGTAAATACAACTAATTAATTTAAATAGTTTAGCAAGGAATTTTTTTTTTGGGAATTGTAAAAAGTATACAAACTAAAACTTAATTTTTTAATTTAATGTATGAATGATCAGACTATTAAAGTATTCAAAGTGATTTCTAAAGTGCAAATAGTCTTATCCCAATATGAACAATTCCCTTAACAATATATATAATATTCTTTGAAGTTATAAAATTTATATTGTAAAACTACAATTTTTATAATTTTTCTCATTATATCATATGTGTCCACCTAAAATTGACTAAGAAGATTAATTTTCTAGATTTAAATAGTCTCACGCTAATTTATTTTGAACATATATACGTTGCTATATGAAAACAAAAATTGCTTTCAAGATATTGGGCTCAGCATAATGTGAGTCCGGTGGATCTGTCTCGGGCCTGACTTTTTTGTTTGAGTAACTGGGCTAACATATGTATTACTTATTGGGCCAACCCGACTACTTACCACTCAACAAGTCAACTTCTTAGTGCTTACTTTTGCATTTTATATTTCTTAAAAAATTCTCAGTTTAATTCATAAAAATAGATACATTATATTAAAATTAACTATCTTCTCATTAACTTTCATCCTTAAAAAAAAAAACTTTTAAATTTTTTATTTATAAAATTCATACAAATCCTAAAATTTTAAACTATCTTCTTCTTTATCATATAATTCTTTTATTCTCCATAACTCTAAACTCTTATAACTTTGTTAAAAAAATAATATTTTTTAATTAAAATTTTAAGTACAAATATAGATTTTGAAATAGTACGGGTACAAAAAGTCGGTTAAAAGAATAATTTATTGAAGTGTTTAATTGAAATCTCATTAAAAATAAGAAATGAATTAATTTGTAAGGAATTTTAAAATGTGTCGATAGGTCTACTCCTTTATTAAGTTACTTTGCTTAACATAATTATGAGTAGATGTAAACGGAGCCCGAATTAGTATCTCATTTGAAAGATTCCAAGCACTCAGCTTTTGTTTCTAGCTGTTCATATTTTATTTTCAATGATCATTGATGTTAAATTATAATTTTAGATTATAATCAAGTCAAATCAAACTTCCAAATGTAAAGGGAATCTGGTAATATATTGCTTAAAGACATGCGAGCAGTCCTAATATCAACCTCATCATTTGGAAGCTATATAAGTTCAAAAATTAGGACATCTAAATCTATACAATATATAACCTGAAAAATTGCAATTAAAAAATTAAAATACGTAATTAATGTATAAATATAGTGTTAACATGTATGGTATATTTAATGTACTTAAGAATTCTGAGAAAACTTTGTAAGCATTAAGCAACATTCCCAACACTCATGTACAAAATTATATAATTAAAATCTTACCAAACACACACACACATATATGTAGATTAAGTTTAATTAATTTTTGTTTAATCCATGAATATGTGAATATTGTGTTTTTGCATTTCACAATTGGTGTCTGGGATTAGTATTAATACAAATGATTTGGCTAGTCCGAGGAGTTTTAGGTGCTGTTTTAATATTATTCCTCAAAGCTACTGAACGTCCTGATCTTAGCCATAAATGTTTGCAAGAGGATTTGTTATTTCTTCAATAATATTTCTTCTTAAAATACTAGAGAGTAGGCCGGAGGAGGGATATCAAACAAGTCCGGCCGCTCAAGGAAAAGACAAAAAAGGTGACAAAGAAATTTGTCTTATTATAAGCCAGACTGGGGCAGTTAAGTAGTTAACTATTTTGTCACTAATCATCATAACCATGTTTACTAATGAAAGGAGCTTCTTACTGATCAAATATCCACCGCGAGTCCACGAGTATATTTAATCTCCGGAATTCAAATAATCCAAATAGTAGATCCATCCGATAAAACGACGCCGCCAATAGCCAATGACGAACGCACGACACGTTCTTCTTCACTTGGCGTTACTTTGCCGCCCGAAAATATGAAGTCATTTTTTTAATGCAGATTTATAAAAATAAAAAATAAAAAATAAAAAATAAAGAAACAAACTCCGCTCCCATGCTCACTCTCTTCAGTCTTCAGTTCATCATCTGATGACTTCGCTCGCGTTTTCTTCAAGCTTCTCTTTCCTCCGAAACGACGCCGTTGGCGGAATAACTTTCCGGTCTCCGAAAGTTTTGAGCCGGAATCGGAAGCTGAAGTTGAAGAAGAGCGCTTGTCGTTACGCTACGAAAACGACGAGTTTGGGAGTCGAAGGTACACGCGCCAGCGTGGAGGTGTTGGAAGATCAAACTATGGCGAAGGAAGCGCGCGGTGGTAGGGTCTTGAGAGTCGGTCTCATCTGTGGAGGTCCGTCTGCTGAGCGTGGAATTTCGCTTAACTCGGCTAGATCAGTTCTTGATCATATTCAGGTATATATTCATTCACATTTAAATTTTGTATATATATACAGTACTGATCTATTTCATAATTCTGAACTTCTGAACTTTATTGAAGATTGAGAAAACTATTAAGTTATGTGATTTAATAATATAATATTATTACATTATTATTATAACATATGATTCAATAATTTTTTTATCATTACACTATTAAATTATATGATTTAACAGCTTTTCTGAATTTTAATAAATTCAAGATTCTAGTGTGTGTGTGTGTGTGTGTGTGTTAAGTGCTATGTTCAAATTTTATTAATATGCATGAAAATTATCATGTGCGGATTTCTGAATTTGGTGAAAAAATGTGAATTCTAATGCACTAATTAGATATTCAAGTAATGATGCATATCATTAAGGATCAATAACTGGATTTTTTTTTTTTTTTTTGTTAGGGAGATGATTTGCTTGTGAGGTGCTACTACATTGACCGTAATCTCAATGCCTACGCAATTTCCTCTGCTCAGGTTTGTTAAGTAATTAAGAAAAAAATGAAAGGTAGTTCATGTCTTGTTGATTCTAATTGAGCTTCATATTGTTGCTTGCTTTGAAACATTTTGGTAATTATCTTGATCCCATGTCTGATTTATAGGTGTACTCAAATACACCTGCAGATTTTGATTTTAAACTTGAAAGGTAAGCTGATTTGATTGTAAATTAGCTGTTACTAGTATTTGGTTAATCGAGAAGTGAGAATGTGAAGATTGGCTGATTGTTTATGGCAGCCTTGCCCAAGGTTTTGGGTCGTTGTCTGAATTTGGAGAACATCTTGTTGGAAATGTGGATATAGTATTCCCTGCTATACACGGTCGATTTGGTGAAGATGGTGGCATTCAGGTGTAGTATGCTATAATCGTTCATACAAGATTACAAGTGTGTAAAGAATAGGTGCATATTTTGTTAAAGGTTCTGAATGTAAGATATTGTTTCTACATTTGATGGATTATTCAGGAAGTTTTGGAAAAATATAATGTTCCATTTGTTGGCACAGGATCTCGTGCGTGTCGTCAAGCCTTTGACAAGGTAGATTAAGCTTTTTTCTTGGTCATTTTCAATGTTCTCTAGTTCTCATAGAGATTTATGGGGCATACTTTTATTTTGGAACCATAGAAATGAGTCATGGGTTTGTATATATATCACATATAGTGGATCTTACTTTTGTTGGCTATGTTCTTCCAGCAGCATCTCTTATTACCTATTTTAAAGAGAGACAGATTTTGAGTTTAATGTCTGCATCAGCAGTTGATTAGGGTTTTTGAAAATGAATACCTTCTGCAAGACGTCAATATAAATCTGACCATATCAAGTTAAGATACAGTTGTGATTTGTCCCTCAAACAAAGAAATGACACTAACACACTGTTCTTTTTTGTTATTGGCAGTATGATGCCTCCTTGGAGATGAGCAAACAAGGATTCATAACAGTACCTAGTTTCTTATTGCAGGTATTCTTCTTCAAGTACTTGCTTTTAATTAATTGTATTTCCCTTTTTTCTTCCCTGTTTTTCTTGTGTGGAAATGCATGTATCATACGTTTCTGCTTAGTGTTGCCTGTGGATCCCCATGGAATTATTTTATGAGTTGATTATTGAAAATGTTTGTCAGCCTCATTTATTCCCCATATTTTTTAAATTGACTCCATTTTCATTGCAACCTTTCTTCAAAGTAGATTTATTAATTTTAGATATTTCAGATGTAAGCACAAATGGATGCAGAATTTTGTGTGTCTGTATGTTCTTCAACAACCCCCCCCCCCCCCCCCCCCCCCGCCCGGGGGGCATTGGGGGGTAAAGGTTCTTGATATGTTACTAATATGCTCTTTCACAATATCACTTTTGATATTCGACGAGACAATCATTAATGGGTCCCATTACTCTTAGCATTTTCTTTCGCTGACACTGGAAATGGCATTTAGGGAAGTGAAGTGAATGAATCTGAATTATCAAACTGGTTTGTTACTAACAAGTTGGACCCTAACTCTGGCAAAGTTGTGGTAAGGCAAATTTCCTGGTTTTTGGTTTAGTTTATCATGAAGTTTCCATAGCTAAAGATCTCAATTATACTCTTTTTCAGGTAAAACCGACAAGAGCAGGATCAAGCATTGGTGTTACAGTTGCATATGGTGTCATTGATTCCCTTAAAAAGGCTAAGGGAATTATGTTAGAGGTATTGCAGTTTCTCCCAACACTTAATAGTGATGCATGATTTAGGGATTCACTCCTTATGTGCTAAAGCTTAGACTAACTTGACATGGAGGATACCCAGTTCACTTAAAATTTAATTTAGACACTATTTGTCTGTTTTCTAAAATAAATCATTTAAATATACACTGATTGTATTGTTTTGCCTTTTTGATTTATTTGTTTTGAGTTATTGGGTATGAAAAAGTAACCATCCCAAAAAAATTGAAGCAGAAATTGTGAATTTCAGTAAATCAAAGTAGTAATTTCAATTAAATTTTCTTCAAAATATGCCTCAAAAGTCACAGGCTGGTTTAAGTTTGGATTTGGGCTACAATAGAGTTTACGGAAAATTTATACCAGTCGACTAAGGTTGTATAAGTTCAATCGTATGATTTATCTGTTTTTTTGTTTCTGATAGGGGATTGATGACAGAGTTGTGGTGGAATTATTTCTCGAGGGAGGAAGTGAGTTTACAGCCATTGTCCTTGATGTGGGATCTGGTTTTGATTGCCATCCTGTTGTCTTACTGCCAACTGAGGTTTTTTTTTTTTTTTCCTACTTGTTTGCATTATTTTCCCAGAATATATCCTAATTTTGGCTTAATCCTTCTTTGGATGAGTCGAAATATAAGATAGATACTCTAGATGAATTTATGAGAAATAATGGGCCAGCTTACTTGTTTTTGTAACTATCACTTTCATTGAATCATATACCAGAGTTTGGGTGAAACATAGTTATTTATCTTAGCCTAATAAATGGTTGGATATTAATATAATGGTGTCAATGTCCAGGTGGAGCTTCAATTTCAGGGCAGTGTTGATGTGAGGGAGAAGGATGCAATTTTTAATTATCGGAGGAAATATCTTCCAACGCAACAGGTAGTGGAGCATTGCATCCTTTGAGTTTTATTTAGTGACATGTAAATATTTCATTTAATTGCATCGTTCCAATTTCTTATTCTGAGAAATTTATGTATACTCTACAGGTTGCTTATCACACTCCGCCTCGTTTTCCTATTGTTGTTATTAATAGTATTCGGGAAGGTGCATCTCTGTTATTCCAGCGGCTTGGCCTATGTGATTTTGCTCGGATTGACGGATGGTTTCTTCCTTCTTCTACACATGTATTTTCATCTTCTGAAACCAAATATGGAAGCACTGAATGGGGAACAATTTTATTTACTGACATTAACCTGGTGAGACAGATCTCTGATTTTCCTCTACTTTGATTTTTGCCACTATTTTCCTTAGATATCTCATTTCAATGTTTTTCATATTATCAGATTAGTGGGATGGAACAGACTAGCTTCTTATTTCAGCAAGCATCAAAGGTAATTTGAAGTTTGTATATTGACAAGCATCGCAAGCTCGTAGCAGATTTATTATGTCTTGTAATTCATTGAGGATGAATAAATCATATGTTCTGCAATGTAGCTGGAACATCATTCTAGATGCTTGCATAGTGTAGATAGAATCTGCATCTGAACTATACCTAGTGCAGAACAACTGTTCTTTAGCAATTTCATTGCAGCAATGTTGAGTTTCGTGCTTCCTGAATGAAGTGTTCCAATAGATGACTACAGAAACTATGCCAACAATAATCTCATATATCTGTTTTTCTGATGTCAACATTCTATGTATTTGCAGCATAGTATTATAAGATTTTGAAGTATGGCATGTTCAGAGTTAAAAGAATTTTGATCATTTATGTGCATTTCATTGGCATGAAAGTTTTCGCAGGTCATAGTTTTAAAGTGTGGGTTGAGGAAGGATAATCTTTAAGAATTAAGATTTATTAATGAATGTTTCATATGCTTTTCCTAAGTTACTGTGCACATTCTTTCAAAAAACAATGTTTTCTGTGCAAATTGTTTTCATGTTCAATATGTTGCATACTTCTTTAATTTCTTGTAATGATTCATCCTTTTCCAAGCTTCCATTATCCCTCAGAAAGATCACTGATAATGTTTAGGTTGGATTTTCTCATTCAAACATTCTTCGAACCATTATTGGTCATGCTTGCTCGAGGTTTCCCAATCTTGCATCGTATAATAGTGTATCAAGTCATTTGCCTGGAAGATCAAGTGGCTCAAAACCTACCGAAGCACTCAACAAACGCGAAGGTATTCGTAAAGTTTTTGTCATATTTGGTGGTGACACCTCAGAGAGACAAGTATCCCTTATGAGTGGAACAAATGTATGGCTCAATTTGCAAGCATTTGATGATGTAAGTTCATAAATTCTTAGCATAAGACAATAAGACTTGTATGATTATTTATTGCTTATGGCCTCAAACATGGGTGAGAATAAATGATAAATCAACTAATAATCCAACTTACATTTTCCAGAGGTTGCCATTTTACAGGCATGATTGTCTCTTATTTGGTATCTACAGATTGAGGTAACTCCTTGTTTGCTTGCCCCTTCAATTGACTGTTCTTCTGGCATGGATGCCAATATAATGGATCCTGATTCAAGCTCCAGAGTGGTTTGGTCACTGCCGTAAGTATAGATTTTACATTTCCAGTCTTTTTTTAGGGTTTCTCTTTTCAACAAATATGTGAAGATATATATCACCTTGTCATAGTCATTTATTCATCTAATATTTGTGGGGTTCCCATTTCCTTTCTGCTGCTCATTTGCATACTAGTAGATTTTAGATCTTTAGTGATTCATAACCGTTTAGGTTCTCTTTCTCAGGACTTACATATTTTCTGATTCCAACACTGATTTTTTTTCTTCTCTTAAAAAAATTCCAGTTACTCTCTTGTGCTGAGACACACAACAGAGGAAGTTCTTGCTGTGTGCATAGAGGCAATTGAACCAGATCGAGCTGCATTCACTTCTCACTTAAGGAACCAAGTGGTAAATGATCTCGTGGAAGGTTTGAAGAAACACAGTTGGTTTACTGGGTTTGATATAGCTGATGAACTACCTATGAGACATTCAATAAATGAGTGGATTAAGCTTGCCAAGGAAAATCAGGCAACAGTTTTTATTGCAGGTTCTGTCTCTGGCTCTGCTCTTTATCTTTTTTTTTTTTTTAAAAGTTGTTTTGGGGGTGGGGTTTGGGGGGGGGGGGGGGTTTTTTTTTTCCAATATTGGCCCAAAAGAAATGTTTAATCCCCCCCTCCCCTTATCCTTTTCCTTTTTTCCTCACTTTTTTCCCCCCCTACCCATACTTGTTT
>NW_006262139.1:17136930-17193761 GCF_000493195.1 Citrus x clementina | reverse complement strand
TTTTTTTTCCCAAAAAGGTTGGGTTTGGATTATTTTTTTCACCCCTGGAAATTTTAAATTTAACCAATAAAATTCCCCCCCCCCCCCCCCCCATCCGGTCATTATTAGGTTTATATACTTTTATATGCAGTTCATGGAGGCATCGGTGAAGATGGTACACTTCAGTCTTTGCTGGAGGCTGAAGGAGTTCCTTACACAGGTTTATTCTCACTGACACTTGGTAAAATAATATGTTCTCTGTGTACAAGATTACTCATTTTCCCTTTTGCTTTTGCTTCTCCTGAATGAAGGTCCTGGTGTGATGGCTTCTAAAACCTGTATGGACAAAGTTGCAACATCTTTAGCGCTTAATCATGTACGATAGCAAATAACACGTATTGTGTTCTCCAATAAAAATGCTGATCTTATCTTTCTCTTGAAAGCTTAAATTAGTTTCATTGCCAACCATTATTCCCATAAGCTTAGTTTTAAAACAGAGGTCCAAAAATTAGTGTTTAAGCTCTTGCCATTTTTTCTCTGTGGACTATTGAAATCTCCTCGATTTTTCCAGCTAGCAGACTTGGGAGTTCTTACCATAAATAAAGATGTGCGAAGGAAGGAGGATCTATTAAAGACACCCATAGTTGACATTTGGCATGAGCTGACCTCAAAGCTTCAGTGTAAAACACTGTGTGTTAAACCAGCAAGGGATGGGTGTTCAACCGGTGTTGCAAGATTATGGTAGGTTATTGCTTTGTGCTGATCTCTCTGCACCATAGAAAATATTGGGATGCTTGTAAAAATGGCAGGTCCTCATATGATATACATCTATGGCAATACTCTGTTTTCGAATTACTTTCATTCATATTGTGCTCCTCCATTTGTTATACAGCTGTGCTGAGGATCTCACTGTGTATGTGAAAGCATTGGAGGAGTGCCTTCTGCGGATACCTCCTAATAGTTTTTCAAGGGTTTGTAAGCCTGAATATTTCTTTTGTGGCATCTCTTTCTAAAATGTTTTATACAGATATCTTATCTCATTAAAAAAAAAATGATGACATTATTACTCAGAGAATATGTCTTATGTTATTAATGGAAATGTCTTAAAATGATAACTTGCAAGTGCCAATTGCAAAAATGATAACTAAAAGAAGTATTAGGTAAGAAAATTGGTGAAATTTTATCAGGTATTTGAAATTGAAGTGTATGAAATCTATGAACACACTTAACACCGTCGTGAGTGTAATTGATACATGCATCTAATGCTTTCCCATGAAAATCTTGTTCAATTGGTCAGGGTAGAGGGTCGCTTTTGTTTTTAAAACAATAGGAAAATTCTCTCACTTGGCTTTTGTGTTTAGAATAACAAAATCTCATGATACTTTTTTCTTCTTTTTGGAATACTATCCAGGCACATGGAATGATTGAGATGCCAAACCCTCCTCCAGAGATCTTGATCTTTGAACCATTTGTTGAGACTGACGAGATTCTTTTTTCATCGCAATCCACAAACAAAAATGCAGATCGCCTCATGTGGAAAGGAAACAGTCGATGGGTAGAAATTACTGTTGGTGTTATAGGAAAACGTGGATCGATGCATTCATTGATGCCTAGTGTTACTGTCAAAGAATCTGGTGACATCCTATCACTCGAGGAGAAATTTCAGGGTGCATCTTCGCTCCTTCCTTTCTTTGATAATGATACCCATGGAATTTCTTTGGTTTATTTCTTTTGAATTTTTGATCCTCAAACTACAAGGCAACATAACAAGTTAACAGTAACAGGAAGCAATAATTCAATGATTGAGCAATCTATTAAAGCATCATTAGAAGAAGCAGATAGATATACGATATCTGAACAAACTAGGATTTTGATAGCAGATGTCTTCTTTAGGCCCATAACAGAAACTTGTGTAATTCAAAGTTTGACTTGAGTTCTGTATAATGTATTTTTCAAGTAGAGTAGGAAAATGGTTGGATCCTTATGTCTAGAAAGGCATTTTTCCATGTGCTTACGTGGGTATTGTTTGACAGGTGGAACTGGCATCAATCTAACTCCACCTCCAGCATCAATTATGAGGTTAGTTTATGACCCTCAATTTTTGGAAGTTGAAGTTACATATGGTTTAGTTATATATGGTTAACTGCTTCTTTTATGCAATATTCCGTTGTTCCTCTTAGTTCTATAATGGCCCATGCTGGAATGTTATGCATGCATAAATTTCTTTTTATATTATGAAAATTGGATGTTTAGTATTTGGTTCTGTAGTAAAAAAGGAAAAAACAGAGAGACAAAGCTATAGAACTTTTCCTTATTATTATTATTCAAAACACAGTGATCGGTAGAAATAAATAGGAAAACTAGAGAGCAATTCTAGGGCTAATTTTTAGGACCATAAAATCAGAGTGTATCTACTTTCCTGATTTATGGTATTTTCCTATTTTATTCAAATAACAAGAAAATAGCTAAGAATCCCTAAATTATCGACACCCCCCCTCAAGTTGGCGCAAAGATATCAATCATGCCCAACTTGCTAACTTGAAGTTCAAATGGCTGTCTCATCAAGCTCTTGGTGAAGACATCTGCAAGCTGCTTCACAGTGGGAACAAAAGGAGTACAAATTATCCCTTCGTCAAGCTTCTCTTTTATAAAATGTCTATCAATCTCAACATGCTTTGTCCTGTCATGTAACACCGGATTATGGGCTATACTAATAGCTGACTTATTATCACAGTACAACCTCATAGGGAGACTAAATGGCTGTTTAAGTTCTTCTAGAACCCGTTTTAACCAAAGTACTTCACACACTCCTTGAGCCATTGAACGAAATTCAGCTTCAGCACTACTTCTAGCAACAACACTTTGCTTTTTGCTCCTCCAAGTAACTAGATTACCCCATATAAAAGTGCAGTATCCGGATGTTGATCTTCTGTCAGTGATTGAACCTGCCCAATCTGCATCGGTATAAACTTCAATTCCTCTTTGCTAATTTTTACCAAAAAACAGACCTTTCCCCGGAGTTGCTTTCAAATAACGAAGAATTCAAAACACGGCTTCAAAATGTTCCTCACAAGGAGAATGCATAAATTGACTTACCATACTTACAGCAAAAGCTATGTCAGGTCGAGTATGAGACAAATAAATCAACTTCCCAACTAACCTTTGATATCTGCCAGCATTCACATGAACTCCTCCTTTCACTTCTCCAAGCTTCACATTTGCTTCAATTAGAGTCTCAGCTGGCTTACACCCACTCATACCAGTTTCTTTCAAGAGATCCAAGGTATATTTTCTTTGTGATACCACTATACCTTCTTTTGATCTTGCAATTTCTATTCCCAAGAAATATCTTAATTGCCCCAAATCCTTTATCTCAAACTCCTTAGCTAAACATTGCTTTAATCGGTTCATTTCTTCTGTATCATCTCCTGTCAGAATTATATCATCTACATAAACGATTAAAACCGAGAGCTTGTCTTTGGTGGAGACTTTTGTAAAGAGAGTATGATCTGCTTGTCCTTAACTATAGCCCTGGCTCTTCACAAACTTTGTAAACCTTTCAAACCAGGCTCTAGGTGACTGCTTTAGACCATATAATGATCTTTTAAGTCTACATACTTTGGATCCGAACTTCTCAGTAAAACCCGGTGGAGGCTCCATATAGACTTCCTCTTCAAGATCACCATTGAGGAAAGCATTCTTTACATCTAATTGATTTAAAGACCAGTCAAGATTTGCAGCAACTGACAAAAGAACACGAACAATGTTTAGTTTAGCCACTGGAGAGAAAGTTTCAGAATAATCTATTCCATAAGTTTGTGTATAGTCTTTCGCTACCAGTCGAGCCTTGTATCGTTCTAAGGACCCATCAGAGTTATATTTCACAGTGAATACCCATTTACAACCAACACCTTTTCCTTGTGGTGGATCAACTTTTTCCCAAGTAGCATTCTTCTCCAGAGCTCTCATCTCCTCAAAAATAGCCTCCCTCCATTCAGGAACCTTTAGAGCTTCCTGTACATTAGTTGGAATAACCACACTAGAGACTTGTGAAATAAAGGCACGAAAGGAAGGGGTCACATTTTTATAAGAAATAAAGTTGGATAAAGGATGTTTAGTACAAGACCTAACACCTTTCCTAAGAGCAATAAGAAGATCTTTTTGATTTGAGGAATTTAACTCAAAATTACCTGGAGGATTCTTGTCAGAATTTTCGTGATCCAACCTCTGGTCAGATTCTTGGTGATGCTGTAGGACAGTGTTCCTCTTCTTTTTTTGTTCTAGGTACTCCTTTGAATACACAAGACCTTTATACCGTTTCGTGCACATCTTTGACATTCCAGAATTTTGGTTATGTGATGGCATTAACGGAGGTTGTCTAGAATTTTCAACAGTTGATTCATTTGGATTCCCTTTCTCATTTTCTTTCGGCAAAACATCATTATTAATACAATCAAATTCAATGTTTAAGTCAGAATCATTTAAGCACATATCATTTTCACTATTGTTTTTCTCCCCTTGAAAATGAAAATTGTGAGAATATGATTGTCCTTCGAAGAAAGTGACATCCATAGAAACAAACATTTTGTTCAAAACTGGATCAAAGCATTTATAACATTTTTGATTTGTAGGATAGCCTACAAAAATGCATTTATGTGCCTTTGGATCGAATTTTGTTCTTCTAGAGTCATGGTTATGAACAAAAGCAATACTGCCAAAAATTTTTAATGGAATACTTGTTATTAACCTTGAAGTTGGAAAACATTCATTGAAAAGATTTATTGGTGTCTTAAACCCTAAAGTTCTTGTAGGCATTCTATTTATCAAAAATGTGGCTGTCAAAACAGCTTCTCCCTAAAGATACTTTGGAACTTTAGTTGTAAAGCTCAAGGCCCTAGCAACTTCAAGGAGATGCTTATTCTTCCTTTCAGCCACTCCATTTTGTTGTGGAGTATTGATACAAGAACTTTGATGTATAATTCCTTTTTCATCAAAAAAATTCCCTAACACATGATTAAAAAACTCTTTGCCATTATCACTCGGAAAAATCTTAATCTGAGTTTGAAATTGTGTTTGTACCATAGTATAAAATTTTTTAAACACACTTTCAACATCAGATTTATCTTTTAGCAGAAATACCCAAGTAACTCTAGTATGATCATCAATAAATGTAAGAAACCAGCGTTTTCCAGAAAAAGTTGCCACTCTAGAAGGGCCCCATACATCACTATGAATCATAGTAAATGGTTTTGATTTTTGGTATGGTTGTGGCAGAAAAACAGCACGATGATGTTTAGCTAATTCACAAACTTCGCATTGAAAACTGAAAGCATTTTTATTCATGAATAATTTGGGTAATAACTGCTTTAAATATTGAAAACTTGGATGTCCTAATCGAAAATGCCATAACATAATCTCATTGTTACTGGAAATAGAAATAGAATTGAAACAAGTCTGCTGGTCTTGCCTTCCAAAGTTTGAACCATTATTAAAGAGGTAGAGGCCACCGTCTTGCCTAGCATCCCCAATCGTCTTCCCCGAGGTTAAATCCTGAAATTTACAATGAGAGGACCAAAAATTAATTTTACAGTTATGATCACGAGTTAATTTACTAACTGACAAGAGATTATAAAACAAATGAGGAACATGAAGAACATCTTTCAAAGTAAGAAGAGGAGAAATAATAATTTTTCCTTTCCCTGCAACAGTTGCAAAGGAACCATATGCTATTTTGACCTTTTGATTTCCTGCACAAGGTGAATAAGAAGAAAACAACTGCGAGGACCCAGTCATATGATCAGTTGCTCCAGAATCTAATATCCAGGATGTGTTTGGATTGATACAGGTAAAGGTTGTGGTGAAAATATTACCTGATTGGGCTAAAGAACAAGATGAACTAGAATTTCCTACGGATTGGGATTGAAACATCTTGTACAGGTGCTCCATTTGTTACTTAGTAAAAAGAAGAGATTCTGAGGATGACTGCTGCTCTGGATTAGTGGTGCTAACCTGGAAAGCACGATTATCTCCTGCTGGCCGAGCATCGTCACCTGATTTCTTCTTCCAATTTGCGGGTTTTCCATGGAGTTTCCAACAACTTTCTCGTGTATGCCACGGTTTCCGACAATGATCACACCATGGCCTTTGTTTGCCTCATCGTCTATCTCTTTGTTGCTCATTACCACGAGCTACAAGGGCTGAACCATCAAGATCAGTCTTTGGTTCCTCTACTCGCTTTAACATCACATGTCTCCGAGCTTCCTCGCGACGAACCTCTGAAAAAACTTCTCTAATAGAGGGTAGAGGTTTTCGCCCCAAAACTCGTCCTCGAACCTCATCAAGGTCTATATTTAGTCCTGCCAAAAATACAAACACTCGACTTTGCTCAATTTGTTTTTTGTATCGAGCGCTATCGTTTGGACTCTCCCATACCTCAACTTCAAACATATCCAATTCCTGCCACAAAATCATCATGTCGTTATAATATACAGTTACATCTCTATCACCTTGTTGCGTCCGCCACATCCGAGTGTTTATTTCATATAATTGAGAATGATTCTCTAGGTCTGAGTATGTCTCTCTAACAGCCTCCCAAACATCACGAGCAGTTGGCAAAAACATGAACGGCTTTCCCAAAGTAGGTTCCATGGAATTAATAAGCCAGACGGTAACCATTGAATTTTCTGATCGCCACTGTAGGAATTTTGGGTCATCAGCAGCTGGAGGTTGAATTTCTCCATTTAAATATCCAAGTTTGCCTTTGCCATCAATCACCAAACGCACAGACTGCGACCACTCTAAATAATTTTTACCATTTAACTTGTGAATGGTTATTTGTAAAGTGTTTTCACTAACAGGCACAATTGGGGATGGCTGGGAAATCCCTTCAGAGGATGTCGCAGTGCTGTTAGCGTCGGAGGAAGCCGAATTAGAGCCAACCATGGCTGCTTTGTAGTTCATGGCCGAACCCTAAAGCTCTGATACCATGTAGTAAAAAAGGAAAAAACAGAGAGACAAAGCTATAGAACTTTTCCTTATTATTATTATTCAAAACACAGTGATCGGTAGAAATAAATAGGAAAACTAGAGAGCAATTCTAGGGCTAATTTTTAGGACCATAAAATCAGAGTGTATCTACTTTCCTGATTTATGGTATTTTCCTATTTTATTCAAATAACAAGAAAATAGCTAAGAATCCCTAAATTATCGACATTGTGACTGGTAATACTGATACGCTTGCTGAAAATGGTATGCTCTTTTGGCCACAATTGTGACAAGAAACAATTTTGAATACTACAGCATTGTTAAACAAAAATCAAAAGATTGAAAATTTATTTGTAAAGCTTGTAACTTGTTTAACATTTCTTTTGTTGAATAATTTTTTCTTTGTTTTTCTTTTTGTTTCAGCACTGAGGCTCTGGATAAATGTAAACAACATATAGAACT
This sequence comes from Citrus x clementina, assembly GCF_000493195.1. NCBI lineage: Eukaryota > Viridiplantae > Streptophyta > Magnoliopsida > Sapindales > Rutaceae > Citrus > Citrus x clementina. The sequence continues at coordinate 17,186,336 of NW_006262139.1, read as the reverse complement.
AATTGCAAACGCTTTGCAGTTAGAAGGTTTTTCACGAATTGATGCATTTGTTAATGTTGATAATGGAGAGGTACAGTGATTTTATGATGCAAAGAATACGTTTCCATTTGTTGTTTGCCGAATTAGTAAAAGAGCAAGATTTAAGCTTCCTCCTTTTTTTTTAAAAGCCTTTTCTTGTGAATTATGTGGTTTATCTTGTGAATGATTTAGATTTTCACAATTTATATACGGGCATCCTATTCACTTGCTTTTGTTATCAATGAATAATCTGTTTACTTATTGCCAATTTCATATTTTTCAGGTATTGATTATTGAGGTGAATACTGTGCCGGGAATGACTCCTTCCACTGTATTGATACATCAGGTAATAACCAATTCCCAGATTCACATATTGTTTCTATGGATGGCAATGGGAAGGGGAGGGGAGGGGAGGGGACCAATTTCCCCTTACCCATCCCGATATTTTGCGTATGTCCCTGTCCTCGTCAGAATTACTTGAGAAAATCTTCATCTCCTCCCCGAATAATAACAGGGGATCCCCGAGGGTCCCCGATCCCCGAATAACTAATACATTTTTTGTTTTCGATTTTGAGTTAATCATATTAAAATAAAAAATTCAAATAAAAGTAAAGTTTGAAATATATCTTACATTAATATCCATTACAAAAGTCAAATATATTAAATTAGTAAGTAACGTAGCATGTAAGGGATACAAACTTTTTTTACAAACTATCGTGAATAAATTAATAGTCTAATATAAAATTGTTACAAATAAAATCGAATTTAGATTCAAAATTAACTTTTTCAATGGTGGCGTGGACACTTTATAAATGTGGATTATTCCCTTTACGTCACAATAGTTAAGTTGGAGCAAATCAAGAGCAAATATTAGATTAGATATTAAAATTGTGATTCGTTGTGGGCAATTATAACATCTTAAAATAAATAAAAAATAGAATTAAGTTTAAAACATTTAATGAATATTAAAATAAAAACAAAATTTTCGGGCTAATAAAATTTACTTAGTTTTTTTAATGTCCTAAATAAAAATTTAGGACTTTAATTAGTTAATTAGGCTTAAAAGTTTAATAATATAAATATTTTGATATTTTTTATTTTTACCAATATTTATAATTTTATAATTTATTTACTAGTAATTTTAAAAAATTAAAATTAAAATTAAAATGGAGAAATGGGTAAGGGATAGGGATTCCACCTCATCCTCGTCCCCTCCTCGAATAAGAAATTTGGTAAAAAATTTTCCTCATTCTTTCCCTAAATAAGAAATTGAGTATGAAATTATCTTCATACCTTCCTCGAATAGGAAAAATCTCTGAGTATAACCGTCCCTGTGGGAATTTTTGACATCCCTAATTGTTTCAACAACTTAGATTGTTTTGGTGTCCTATGGAAATTTGACTCAGCTAATGGTTCTGATAATTGCTCTGTAAAATCTAGTTTGTATCACCGAATGGAGAATTTAGAGATCATTTTATCTAGAAACGCTTGAATCATCTTAGCTCCTATCTAGAAGAAACTGACTAGTTCATGTTTTTTATGGAGATATAATTGACAAAAATGTGAATGTGGGTCCTGACATATTTTCATTGTGCTGTAATGTCTCAGGCTCTATCAGAGCAGCCACCCATGTATCCCCATCAGTTCTTCCGTAAGGTGCTTGACTTGGGGTCAGAGAGGTTCTTGTGAAATTGATATTTTATGCAAGAGTCAAACATTAACGGCTGATGCAATGCTTTCAAACAAGGGAGTAAAGAAATTTACAAAAAAACATTCGGTCAATAGAAATACAAATCGTTCTCCAATTGTACCCAGTGCAAATGTAATTTTTATAGTGCTGGTGAAATTGAATAGTACATTCTCTGCTGTAGAACGTTTGGACAAAGTCTGATCAACCCACTTTTCTTTTACCTTAGTTCGCTTTATATCTTTAATTATTGAAGGATATTGGACATGTGGCATAGTAGAATTTAATGACCATACAAAACCGGGCAGCTTCAACAACCTACTAACAGATTAAAAAAAAATATATATATATATATATATATATATATATATATATATATATATGAGGTGGTATTAGAAAAGTGAAAAGGGGTAAAAAAACGCCTTGCGCATGCAGTACGCGGCAGGCGCTGGCGCCGCTTGACGAAGATTTTTCTTTTATCTTTAACATGGACTAATAACGGCAATGGGGAAAGTGAACCCGTGTATTCTGGAAGACAGAACAGCCCCTACATGACTACGTCTACAAATTCAAAAGTGACGCCAATATAAATTTTTTTTTTCATTTATTAAAAAAAAGGGAAAGAAATTATTTGGAGAACCAAAAAATAAAAGCTACTATCATTTTAACAATTAATATTTACCCCAAATTAAAGCTAAGGGGATTGTTTGATATATTGCATCAACATGGTACAGATCCTTTGATGAGCAAACCTTACTTGGATTTTAAAGTTTTATTTATAACTATTTTCTTTTGTTTTTGTTTTTATTTTAAAAAAAAAAGCCTTCAAAGGGTCCACCACGCTGCTGCTTTGAAATGTATATCAATAACAAAAAGATATATTTTTTTCTCTTTATTGGATCGTGTAACTATGTAACTGCACCGAAATGTCCTTGAAATCAAGTACGAAAAGACAGAACAAGACAAAATAAATAAAGGAAAAAGTAACACTAAAAACAGAAATTTTGTATTCAAAATTTGAAACCCAATTTTAAAAAGAAAGAAAAGTGTAAAGTGACAATTCTCTTTAAAGCCAAAAATTTTGTCGGTATTAAATTTAATTCTCGGCAGTTTATATCTCGGGTTCACAGATATGTTGTAAGCCCGCCAGATGGTTAAAGCTTCTAGTTCCATGGAAACAAGTGGTGGAGACAACAAAGGTCGAGCTTCTTTGATGATCAATCTTTAGGTAAGTGGGTTTTAGTGTAAAGTTTTATTTTTTGTTTTCTCAATTACTTTGTTTCTCAAATTGCCATTAAGCTTCAGAGGTAATAAATTGTGTAAAAGCTTTCAGCTTTCACGCTCTGGATATATGAGTGCTTGTGTACGCTCTTTTTTTTTTTTTTAGTTTATAATTTTGCCTTGCGGTGGCTTGGATCATATACTTGACTGAATTCATTTGTGTTTTAAAGTATAATGGTTGTTGCGTTTATCACCAAAAGTCCTAACCATGTCTTATTGATGATTAAGTTTCTACCTTTCTCTGTTTACAGATTTTCATCATTTTCACAATACTAGTCTTGCTTTTAATTTCAAGGACCAAAATGCTCTTAAGTTCCAACTGGATTTGTCTTTTGATATCAAAGACTTGTACCTTGTCAATAAATCACCCTTTAATTTGTTGCGTCTGTTGTTTGTTCTTTTGGAAAGGTCTTCAGAAAGTTAAGCTCCTGTGGTGGTGGCAGTAACATGATTTTTGGAATTTGAGTGGAGAATTTTCTGGAACCCAAGAAACTGAAGAGAACGTTAACATTGAGGTAAATGGTTTCCAATAGTGATAAAGAGCTAGCAGAATTTCAGGAACATATGCCATCAAATGTGTCTCTGGATGGTCATAAAGCCAACGGCCAAAATGTTCTTCCTGTTTCGATGTCACAAAGGGGTTTGCTGAGTGATGAAAACCCCAGATTAGGGAAGTTACCACTTAATATTCCCAGCAGATTGAACTTTCTGAAATTTGGTTCCAGTGGAAATTTAACTTCTGCATCTGCTAAATTTCAGCAGAACACAGAGGAAAGAGATGTAGTCTCACATTCTATACCCTCGTCGAGTGGCCAAGGTATTCAAGGTTGGTTCAGTGGAAGTCTTGCTAAGAAAGTTGCATGGTCATCTCTGTGGAAAATCTGCAAAGAATGGATCAAGGATCCTTTGAACATGGCTCTTCTCTTATGGATCATTTGCGTTGCTGTCTCAGGAGCTATACTTTTTCTTGTGATGACAGGAATGCTTAATCACGCTCTACCAAAGAAGTCACAGAGAGATGCCTGGTTTGAGGTCAATAATCAAATCCTCAATGCTCTGTTTACTCTAATGTGCCTATACCAACACCCAAAGCGGTTTCACCACCTTGTACTTCTGTGTAGGTGGAAGCCAAAGGATGTCTCTACCTTGAGAAAAATATACTGTAAGAATGGTACTTACAAACCCCATGAATGGACCCATATGATGGTTGTAGTTGTGTTGCTCCATGTTAATTGCTTTGCTCAGTATACCTTGTGTGGCCTTAACTGGGGATATAAAAGATCTGAACGACCTGCTATAGGTGTTGGTATCTGCCTCTCTGTTGCAGTCGCTGCACCTGCAATTGCTGGTTTGTACTCAGTTATTAGTCCACTTGGGAAGGATTATAATTCTGAAGTTGAATTGAAAACCCAAGATCAAATTCCCATGAATGGCACTGGCTATTCCAGTAACCAGAGGTTGTCATTTGAGAAACAATTCTCGATTGCAGCATCAAACAAGCACAAAAGTGTTGAGTATGCCCCTGTATGGAGAGGGGGATTATTTGACATTTGGGAAGATATTGCCATATCATATCTTTCTCTATTCTTCAGTTTTTGTGTTTTTGGATGGAATATGGAAAGGCTTGGTTTTGGGAACATGTACGTTCATATTGCAACTTTTTTCCTCTTTTGCACAGCTCCATTCTGGGTTTTCAACTTTGCTGCCGTCAATATTGATAATGAGACTGTCCGGGAGGTTCTGAAATTAACTGGTCTTGTGCTTTGCATTTTTGGATTACTCTACGGTGGGTTCTGGAGAATTCAAATGAGAAAGAGGTTCAATTTGCCAGCAAATAACTCATGTTGTGGAAAACCAGCCATTGCAGATTTTGCTCAATGGCTATTCTGTTGTTGGTGCTCTCTTGCACAGGAAGTTAGAACAGCTGATTACTATGACGTTGTGGAAGGTAAGCTTTGCATGAAGCAAACAGATGAGAATAGCCAGCTTACACTGTCACCGTTACCTCGTGAAGATGGATCAGCTCAATTCAGATTGAGCCAAACTTCTCTCTCTGGAAACAATCCTGGGTTTTCGAGGATTGGGATTGGAAAATTTTCTGGTCCAGGCAGGTTTTCAAAAGATAAATATAGTCCCAATAGGCAGGCTTCTGAAGTGGAGGGAGAAAGAGATGCTGACTATCTTATGAAGCCACCGGTTCGACCATCGATTCAGAGATGAGACAATATGCTGAAGAAATCTGTATTGATAGTATCTTTGTAGCTTGTTGGACAATTTTGTCGCATCTCTGTGCTTTCACTTGCTACCTTATAGTGTCCACAACAATTTATTGAGCCATCTTTGCAGAAATACCAATCATAGTTTTGAATGAGCTCTTTTACTTGAGAACATAACCTTTACTGAAACCGTGGGTTTGTAGGAACTCGTGTTAATCATACAAATGCAAATACTGGACCTGAAACTCATTTTAGTTAAAATATGGTTTTAGACCACACATGATCACCATCTACAAGTGACCAAAACGGAACCATCACCAGTCATCATTGACCGCTCCGGTCCCTTTCAGCCTCAGGCTAACTCAAAATTTCAGACTTCACATCTACAAAATTGTAGGCAAGTCTAAGACCTAGATTCAAATTTAGAGGAAAGTTTAAAATTTTTTAGGGCTTTTTCAAATGTGGACGTTCACATTTTTTAAAATAAGAATTTACAATCCCAGTAATCAGTTATATATTTTATAGTTGCCGGCTTTAAGTGAAACGGCATACCACCCTTCAACTGGCAAGCAGCAAACTAAATATCAATTTTCAACAAAATAATCTCTTGAGATTTCCGTCAACAAAAGAAATGGACACCAACAATACGTTGATAACTTAAATAGCCCACATGCAAAATATACTTAAACATTAAATTTTACAGTTATTTCCAAAGCTAGCCAGCTAACCAAAGCTAGCTAGCTACATTTCCATGCAACAACAACAGCATCAAAAACCTAAATGGTGAGCAAAAGGCTAGGCAATGAGCGGCGAGCAAGATCCCTCGGCTGGCTCTGCCACAAAGTGTTCCGTTCATGTCTGACTCTGATCTCCCAACGCGGTGGCCTCAAATCTTTGACAGTGAGCCATGTATTAAAATACTCTCTAAATTGAGTGATCAAGCCATCTTTCACATTCACAGTCCACACATGCACCCAGTAAGCTGGAGCTCCTTCCCAGCCCTCAGCTATCACACAATCCCCCACCACCTCCACGCTTCGCGGCTCGAACTTGAACGTCGCTTTGCTTGATTCTCCGGTCAGCAACCTCACCATATGCTGGCATGTTGGTGGGCCATGAAACCAATACTCCAAGTCACTAGCCAAATATTTGGCCACGTTCTCCATTTCATCATTTGCCAATGCTTTGTATAGGGCTTTAACAATAGCCTCCTGGTTTTGTTCTGCCATTGAAGTTTCAACGTTGTTGGTGGTACCTTCCATTTGCATTATCAAAGTTGAGATAGCTAATAATTTGTTACAACAACTTTGAAGATCAAACGGAGCTAAGGTTTTGATTTTGGGTTGCTTGATTATTTTTGTTCATTGAGTTTGCTCCTTTTATAGAAGAAAATTAACAATGGAGACTGGAGAGTGGAGAGTGGGGTTTAGTCCTTTTTCCAAAAAAGAAAAAGAAAAAAGTGACGTATTATAAAATTCAAAGGTCTAGATTTGCTTATTAGAAGTTGATGAATTTAATGCTACATAATTGATAAGTTAACATCAACATATAAAAATTTAAATATATTAGTAATTTTCGAATGGTTCTTTACGGGACAAATCGATGGGGAGTTAATTTGTAGTTGGCACCGCTCCCACATAGCTACACAAATATCTACAATTTAATTTAACTTTTATAATTAAAGTGCCATTTCGTAGTTCGGAATGTCTGTGATTCCTTTGTCTGTTTGGCGTATAGACAATGCTAGAAGTTGACTCATTTGGTTTTATATTAATCGGGGGTTTTCTAAAATTTGTCCTGCAACATTTTGAGCCAGTGGTTGCTCTGATTGCTCCCTGGAACTAACAAAGCTGAGAAAGAGGACACAATTTGCAATTATGTAAAAATGATTGATTTGTTTAATTTCTTCGACATGTATACAAGTATTGGATCTTAAAACGGACAAAGCGGCCATTTTTTTATCATCCCTTTATGGAATAAAATTGACCATATTATAGTAACCTAAAATCTTAGAGAGTTTTGATGTTCTTTTCGTTGACACCAAACATATGGGAAATTAATAACAGCAGATAGATCGAGATCGTGCTTGCAAGTTGCAAGTAATTGTAACAATAAAGAATTTTTGTTGTTCAACTTTCACCCCGAGTTGCAGTTTGCTGGTTTTGGTAATAGAAAAATCTTAGTAGAGGCGTAGGTAAAGTGTAAATAACTTTTTGATTCCCTATCTTTTTTAAAATTTGAAATTGGATGACCAACTAAATAAAGTTTCTTGAAAACTACTTGTCAGACTCTTATCAACAAAAAACTTATGATTGAATATCTTGTAATGATATCACATATAGAATGTCCAAAATTATTTGAATTTTGACGAAATAACACCAATTCCTTAAAAAAAAAAAAACAATTCACATCAACAACAATTAATCTCTATACCAATCACTTATCCAATTATGCTTGAAAGTTTAGCGATCTTATACCATGTTTGCACCTCAACCAACTATATACCCTAGATATGTTAAAGATATATTAACTTTTCATTAGTGTTTTCGTCCTCTATGATTGCTATGAAAGTCTCTTTTAACCAGCTATTTTCATTGGGTAGACAAGAAGGACACTAGGAGTTAAGAGACAGTAAGTAGAGGACGAATATTTCGGCCATTTTCGGTGAATTACTAGATGGATGTGGCTCAAATTGAATGCCAGGCTGGAGGCAAAGTGGCAAACTTGACTGTTTTGACTCGTCTCTTTGCTTTAATTTTGTCCTTGTTTTTGATTGAAACCGAGACCAACCAAGGAAGCCGCCCGGTCACTTTCAGCGTGTGCTAATTACTGCTATTTGATAAAACCCTAAAAAGGCCGCAATTATTCTAAGGATGCCTGTATTCTAATTAAATAATTGTACCATGATTTGAAAGGTGAAGTGAACACAATTTTTCTTCTAACATGAAATAATGTTCCAAACAATCATTACTAACCATATAAAATTTTGAAAGATTTTATTCGTAAACTATGGTTGGATGAATATTAAGTTATTAAATTTAGGTCCCATTTGAGATTGAGATGCTATAGTTTTTAAGTTATAATTGTTGTAGAAAAAAGCTATAATTATCAAACAAAAGTTAATAATATGTAGTAAATATAACTTTTAAATAATAATTTAGACAAAATTATTAAAGAAATAATGTCAAACATTACAAAGTTTGAGTATGACAATGTCTAGTAATTATAACATTATTTGTTTGAGCACATCTGTGATATACACTACTGTATAGGGCAAAATGTGAATTTTCCAACTTTTAGGCATCTGTACAGAAGACTGACTCACAATAACAACGCGTAATTAACATAATTTGCCACATATGTTGTTGGGCAGGTGGTAAGGTAGTAGTCTTTCCTGTCATTTGGAAGGACAAAAGTTCGAGTTCCCATGAGAATTTAGTTCTTCCTTATAATATTTACATGTGCGACGTTGATTTTTCCAGAGGGAAGGAAGGTTCCCTTGGAGGGAAGTGACTGGAGCGAGTGAAGCGATCCGCCTGGGCGCCTTTGGCTTTCATCTTTTTATAATTTTTTGTGTTATTCTCCGCGAGCTTTTTAATTGTGCTATAGTTATATGATTTAAACTCCTACAGCTCCCAGACTATATATGTTTAAGTTTAATTGTATGAATTTAGACTTTTCCTACACAAAAACTATCTACTAAAAGTGCAATGGAGAGATAAAGAAATTAAGGAGAGTTGTTGGGTTTGATAAGAAAGTTCTACAAGAACAACATGGACCATTTCATTAATTTCTTCGACTTGCCAATGATCAAATTAAGTGGAGCCCTCATTGCATAATGCAAATCTCCTCGGTTGGAAAGCCCAAGGACCACAGCATTTTTATACCAAAAAGAAATAAATACTTGATACGTAAGCATGCATTTAAGCTACCAGTTGGATCCAACCAAGAACCCCTCGTGTACATGCATGAAGTTTTGGACATACATATACGCTCCTAATCCCAAACCCTACAATCATCGACTGAACGATCACATACACAAGCATATGGGGACTCAGTTGGCTATTATTGTGTCGGGTTTTCGATTCTAGCTGTCTGATAGAAGTATGGAAATTTCTTAAATGATATTTGCATTAACACTGCCAATTAAGTGCCTTTGCTTGATTGCTTCTGCACATTCATTTGAATCGTTTCTCATCCACTCAAATCATGTAATTAGCTCGTTGAGAGGTCATCTCAGCTGGAGAGAAATCCTTTTCAAGCAATGATGGCCCTTACTCGTTAGGTTTTCTTAAGAGGTTTGCTCACGAGGTCAGATGAAAATTCAAACAGAGGTACAAATATCATGATTTTCTTTCCTTGTAAATTGGTTTTCAAGGCGAATGATTCAAAATTTTATAGAGCTTTATTAATTTGACTACCCAGGGGTCTTGAAAGTTGAAATAGCCTTAGCGAATAGTCAGTGTCTTAATTTGTTCTGGAACATCAAATTAAATTGCAGAACTGCATTATGAAATCGGGCCGTTGGACCTACTGTGTTGCCATTAAAACTTTGTGGTTTTAATTTGTTAGAGATGGCCAAAAATATAAATGAGTGGTAAGAAGAGGACTAGGAAAATGGGGCCTTTGATTGATCGATGTGGTCTCTTTGATACAATACAAAGCAAGTTAAATGATTAACGAGAGCTCAGTCCTTTTCGATACAAATTAAAAAGGGTCTCATCGTTTGTCTTTGTTAGGTAATGAGTGCCAATCAATTTGCGATCCTGATTAAAGGGGTCTGTGACTGTCAATGTCATGGGATCATCATATGAGCCATGCGTGCAGCTTCATCGCCACTATCCAGAGTTTTTATGATCAAATGCATTGTTGTCAATTTGTCATAATTGGTCCAGTTGGTGACGAACTGTAGACAAGTTGTTAGTAGACAAATTTCGAACTCGCCAGCTTGAAGAGGAATGATACATGAAGATCCAAAGGAATCACATATAATCCTGAAAATCCTATGAATGATGAATTGGATCCTTCAGGACTATGAAGGTCATTATAAGCCATTGCATGCATGTATGGGGTTAGGCTACCTTATACAATCTGTAAGGTACAGTTCTCATAAAATGTGCAATTGGAAATCTTACATAATCTGTAAGCTATAACCCTCATAAAATAGGGTGTCTGGCTCACCTGCGCCCACCACTAATTACTAGTTTTGTGACCCGCATATACTACTAGAACCATTGACACCATGACAGGTAAATGTGACAAGATTATGACTATTATAGTATGTAGTTTTTAATATATATGGAAGAAATTCTTAAATTATGTAATTGATATGTCCTTTTATGCATTCAAATTTTGTATAAATTTGGCATTTGAGCCATATTCAATGAATAAGAGTAATTTTAAAAAAAAAGTTCGGATAATTAAAAGTCAAAAATTAAAATAAATTTTATGTTAGTTAATACAAGTAATTCTTGATGTAATAGTATATACTTTATTTAATATGTTAAATTATCAGTTTTAGGCTCATTTTGAGAGATAGTGTAAGTACTTGGATGTGGATGTAGTGCATGTTGGTAATTTGCTGTGAAGTTTTAATATTATTATTTGTGATTTTGTGCTGTTGCTTTCTCATTTTATTTTTTGTTACGGATTTTATAATTTGTAGTGAATTTTTAAACTATGTAAATTGTTTCATGTTAAACTTTATTATGTAAATTTTTTTTGATTTTATTATGTTGTTTATTGTTTGTGAATTTATGGACCGCTGATTGTTGTGATAATAATATTATATTACTATCATGTTGTTTTTTCATTGAATGTACAAGATAAAATTGCTCCAATCAAACAAAACAAGAACCAAACCGTGGAAACAAAATGAACTAAACTGAATTAATTTGATTGGTTCGGTTCGATTCTAGTATTTGGTTCCTGTTTAGTTTATAAAATTGTGAACTAATTGGTTTTGATTTTGTTCTGGGCTACAACGAAACTGAACCAAATAGTGCCTGGCCCTACTCAAAATAAATACCCAATCAATGCAGTGGAGGCTGAAATTGGGCTAAAGATGCATCCTCCAGCTGGGCAAGCACGGTTGTTTGGGTTTCTTCGGGCTCACTTGTATTGAATCTCTTTGTCTCAGAACAATAGAGATTCATATTATTGATTTTGAAATGAACCAGCTAAGATATGAAATGTTAAACATTCCATCACATTCACACTCATCCTCGCGTCATTACGAACACAAATATCTTCGATCTTTATTCTCCTCCTTTCATGATTCAACTCATATATCCAAACAAATAAAACTATTTAAAAACCATCCGATCAAAATAAATAAAATCATTTAAAAAGCATTAGATCAAATCTTTGAATCGAATTCTATCCTACTGCATTTATTTTATAGAATGAGAATAGACTAGGAATAAGAATAGACTAGACTGAAATAAGAATGAGGAATAGAAATGAGATTCCAATATTTACTTGGTAAAAATAAGTGAGAATATAAATGTGTTGAAATGTCATTGACGTGTTTACTTGACAAAATAAAAGAGAATAACGAATGAGAATGAGAATCGATTTACCCAAATATCTATAGTATTAAATAATATAATTTTCATTAACTAGATACATGTATAAATATTATTATAAAAATGATATTAATTAAAAAATAAAATTAATAATAATAAATATTAATAATTATAATATTAATAAAAATAATTAATAATTAATAATAATTAAAATAATAAAATTAGTAGAATTTAATAATAACAATAATAATGATATTTAAAATAATAAAATTAATTGTGATTTGAACGAGAGTAATTCGAAAAATATGAAAAAAACAGAGAAATACAAAAGTTAGTTCAGGAAATAGTAATCTCCGCTCCCAACCACCATGGAAATGGAATTCTCATTTCTTATTCCCAAATTGTATGGAACCCACACATTTTATTCTCATTCCCAAATTATATTTTGCCAAGTAAATATGAGTTTTATTCTCATTCCTTAAACACTCAAGTAAACACACCATTAATTTATATTCTCTCACTCGTAAAACTTTCAATACATGTATATTTATATTTACATAGTTAAATGAAATAATGTAAACAAATTTAAAATAAAGCATACATGATGAATTTTTAAGATGATCTTATAGATAAATGTGATAGACACATTTCAAATAAATTGAGTAGAGATAATTTTTTTCTCCTTTCACAAATTGTCAATAAAGTAAATATCTCTTAAATATTAATGAAAATAAAAGTTTAAAATTTGCTCCATAGATTTAATTTAAAATTATCTCAATAATTATATGATTGTATATATTACCAATTGTACTACAACTAATTATAATAATAGGATTGTTAAAAAATGAAAAAAAAAATAGGAGAAGGGATGATGACTATCAATGTTAACCCACTGAAATAATGACATGTGACCACACGGCACTGACAAGTGGCCATACAACTTTGTTATTGGATATTAATACATAATAGTTATGCTACAGTCATCATGCACACTTTCTAATGTGGCATTATTCTGGACTGATACATGTCCATACGTATTTGGTTACCTCTACAAAACTGGTTAATAACAATCCACTTGCTGCGTTATCTCTTATCTCATGCTACACATCACACAACCGATTAAAAATGGCATGATAAAGGCAGCAGGTGCAACACCCAATATTTTTAATTAACGTGTAGAAGTTAATAAAATGAAAATAATTATCGTATTAATTAATTATAAGTATATAAAACCCAATTAATTCGTGGAAACAAACGACGATTTTAATCTTATCTTATGGGTTTGTTGTTGTTGTGGTGTGATCACCTTGTTGATCATCACTTGTTGGAAACGTCAACCATTCATCAGGAGCTGTGTTTTGTTGATCATCACTTGCATCCACAGCAAATTTTCCTTCACCCAGTTTCAAATTATCCTGGCACCCAAACACCCTTGAATGTGGGTACTTGGAGTAATTTTCAACATTGTTAATCTTGCCATCCAATGTTTTCAGAAACCCCAGCCACCAATTATAAGCAGCAGCTTGGCTTTGACCCCACTCAAATTCTAGGCTTTCCATGGCAGCTGCTGCTGTTGCTGAAGGTGCTGCCGGTATTGTAGGTGCTGTAGTTGACCAAATAGGCTCGGGAATTGGCATTGCCTCAGTTAGTGAGTAGTAACAACACTGTGCTGATGACGATGTTGTCGCCGATGCTGATGTTGTTGTTGCTGCTGCTGCTGCTGCTGTTCTTGTTGATGATCTATGAAGCTGCAAGGCTTGAACAATCTCTCTTCTAGCTTCGGCCATGTTAATAACAGAGTCTTGGAGCATTCTTCTAGTTTGAGACCTCCTTCTCATTGGCTTTGATCCCCTTGAATCGTTTCCTTTGGAACCCATTTGGACTATAAATTGCGAGGAAAATAACAAAAGGGGACTCAAATGGGCCAAAAGAAAAGATTGAGATTTCTTAAATGTCAAGTGTTAAAGAAAGAGATGAGTCAGAGGAAGTAACACATGTAAGCTGACACGTGGTGGTGCTAAAGGACACATCAAATGTTTATCCCCCTTATTTTTAAGCAAAAAGTCACGGTAAAAAATAAAGTCCACGTCCACCGCTGGGTAGCTCTGTTAATTTGCTGCGTCTGGCCGGCCTTAAAGCCTCCTGATGAGAGGAGTGATCGTTATGATGATGCTACAGACACAGCCACTCTTTTGAAAGCAAATTTAAGGGAAAACAGAGAGGTTACTTCAATATTTGGTGTTTGATTTTTTCGAGGTCCAGCGGTATCTGGGATATTGCAAGCATATCTCGAACAGTGGCAATGTTGAGCATTTAGTCCTCGTCTGTTGCCTTAATTATAAATTGATTTGATGTGGGGGGAAGGACGACATCTCAACCCAACGGACTAGTCTATTCAGTGAACAGATTTATATTATTGATAGTTTCATCATTTCATTCATAATTTTTTCGTATTAAATCGCACAACTCAGTAATTTTCTTGCTTACAGCGAACCACTACTAACGATGAGACACCTGGGCTGGACTCTTTCATGGTTTCATCTGATAAACTTAAGTTATTTTTCCATATTTCAATTATTAAGATTTAGGACATCTTGATATCCGATCTAAAACATAGGACTTTATAATATACTACTCCTTTCAATTGGCCAATTTGTTTGGAGAAAGAAAAATGGAAAACTAACTTTATATCTTCTTAAAAGAGTCTGAAGATTTTGGCAACTTCTTGATAACTATCTAAAATAATGACAGAATCACAATAATTTTATACAACCTAATTGCATAAAATTATTATCAACTTACATAATTAAAAATAATAATTTTTATCATTTTTTAACTAATTTTTTTAGGCCACATTAGTTTGTACACATTAATTTATACAAAACTGTTTGTGGATCTACTATCATTGCATTTGATGAAATAAAAATCTCGTTAATTGATCTTAGAGTTGTGATATTTAATCTCCCATTATATCTTATCAGCCCTGACTAATCACTTCTATACTAATACATATGTTATACTTATGTAAAATGATTTAAAAGGGTAAAGAGCTTTTAAGTACACCCATATGATAATTTCTATTAATATCTAATGTAATTAATCTAATTTCTTAAACCTTAATTTCTTTAAAAAATTTTAAATTATTATTTCTTCTCAAATATTGTATATTCTACTTTTGTAATCATGGAAAAAAAATCAATTTATAGTACTCAATAAAGGATGATGAAGAAGTATCAAATCTTTTTCTATGGTTATGGTAATAATGGATAAAACTCTTAAAAAGAAAGAGAGAGAATATAGTGATGTTGAGAGTTTTTTTTTTCAATAGATTTTATAAGTTTTATATGGCGGATGATTGGAAAAAGGATAAAAATTATACTAACGTAAATCTGGGATTAAATCTGATATGTTGAGAGATAAAGATTAGCTTAAAATTTTTAATGGAATTAACCGAATAGAGGCTGATTAGATATAATAAAGGGACTAACTATTACTGCTCGTAATCTTATTTGGTAGTCTACTTGTCTTATTTTGGGTCAAACTTCATGGTGCTTCCTGAGTTGGAGTTTCTTCGTGAGGTCCAAATTCAGCTCTGCTAAAAAAGTTGAGCTTGGACTGGGACAAATGAGTAATGACCCTCAACAGTCAACCCAAATTTCAACAATTGGGCCGGATCCAAATCCAAAATTTCACCAAGTCAAAAGTATCAAATTCAAATCTTCCAACAATCTTAATCGGTTTGTTTAATTGATACTAACTAGAGAACAAGAAGCATTCAACGAATAATAATAATGAATAAGAAACTCTTTGACTGTTAAACCTCAGTCAAGTGCTAAACCAGGAAAAATACCTAATTAAGATTTCATGATTAATTGGAAAGGACACTTGTTTATCTGTCAAAGATTCGATTTTATCCATGCCAGTCAACTAACTGAAGAAAACAATACATATAATGAAATTAAATTAACTATAAATCCTATAGCTCTAGGTTCCACTTGTACAAAGTGGTGGACAAGTGCCAATTTAGTATTGCTCGTCAAGATCTCCTTGTGTTCTTCAAAGCTCTGAACCACGTTATGGGAATGTCATTTTTAGTACATTCAATAGTTTAATTTGCACCAAGATCATACAATAATAAACAATTATGCAACAATACGATCACCATATCCAATGGTCGGTCACTGGTCTGATCTTGAATACTTTGTATACATAGTCGTGAAGTATATTCTACAGAAAAGTGCAAAGATTCCTCACATATAGTTAATACAAAGTACATTACAATACGACTGACTAATTTTCTGAATCATGCTTAGCTGCCCCAACAAGCTGCCGCATATCTGCTTGGCTGGCCGGTGCCCGATGGTTAATCTTTTATGGCTTTTCAACTGAAATGCAAGTTTTATGAACGACTTAAGAGTCTATCCAAACCCCAAGCAAGCTAACCGATCGGCTGGACACTATATATGTGATTTATTTAAAATCTTTTGTAATACTTAAAAATTATTTTACAATATTATAAACCACCATGAAAATGATTATCTATGTAAATATGGCCATGGAGATATATTCGCACAAAATGTTTTATGCATACTTTTGTATGGACATTCCACTGTAGAAAGAACATTTGAGTGTGTGCATGAATAGTGGAGCACACCACAGTTGAGGTTCTTACAACTCATGCTTAGGTAATGTTTTGGTCTTGACAGCTGCTCAACGTTGAATTTCTCAAGTTTTATTGAGCTGTAAGTAAGCTCATTGTCGCCACCTGTTCAAAGTCTCTCTAATTTCTACAATGCAAGCCAGCTGCCAGAGAGAGACACAGAAAGAAATTAAGCTAGGTCGATTTCTAGGGAAGCTTTTCAGCTTATCTTATCAAGACAAGTACTGGCTAGCTACCTACTTGTTTGGTTTCTGAAGCATCGATCACGTGCCCTCCTCAAACCACTAACAATTCTTTAATGTTCCTCACTTTCAAGAAGGATCGTAGTAGTGGTAGACATTTCCTTCCGAAGACATTTTTAGTCAAGGTATATGGCTTTTAATGGGAAGAAAAGGTTTGTAGTGAAGGAGACGCAAGGTTTGAGTTATGTTAGGTATTGTATTTAAATTTATTTCAATTATTTTTAAGACGATGTATTATTGATTGGTTTGATCTTCAATAAAAAAATTATCATCCTCTTCAGAAAATAGATAAAATATTGTGAAAAAGCAATCACTAATTTTTTTTTAGGGATTCTTTCATCACCTCTACAACTTATTGGGAGTTTTTATTTTGTCAAAAACAGATGAAAATGACCAAAAAAAAAACTATCTTTAATCAATTAATGAGTAGTTAATAAGAAATGACTTCATTGGTACAAGTCAAATCTGTCAAAAAGATTTTAGTCTCTTTAGTGTACGTGGGGAAGGAGAGAATCACGCAAGTCTACGGGAATAGTAGATTTAATTTGTCGGAGAAGGAAAAGAGAGCAAATGGTCCGAGTTTTCTTTAACTAACACTAAAATCAAAGAGTGTTCTTTTTTTCCTCATATAATTAAAGAGTATTCTTAAACTAGCATAAGTTTATTAATGAGAAAAAGGCCACATCGCAAGGCAAATGCAAATGCTGCTGCAAAATCTACAGTTCATACTATCGGGCCTCGGCTTTAGCAGTTTTTGTTTATAAATCTTTTAAGGGTAATTTTTAAAAATCTCTCCTGAAGTTTTGGCTTGTTACAAATAGATGGCGAGAATTTATTTATTTATAAAAAACTCCCTACCATCAGTTAACTTTAATATTGACCGTTAGTTGACTGTGCAAAGACAATATTACCCTTAATAACGATTTGTAGACGGAAATAACTAAAAAAAATTTAAAATTGTTGGTTATTTTATCCTCTTTAAATTATTGATATTTTCTTAAAATTCCTACAAGAAAGATAAAATTAAAAAATTCTCTTTAAATTATTAATATTTTCTTAAAGTTCCTATAAAAAAGATAAAATTAAAAACTTGAAAATGAAATAGTTATAATCTTTACCTATGATATTGTAAATCTTTAGAATTGACAAGGATAAAATTGTCAAAAAATAGGATTTGTATTTTTCGCGCCAACAATTTTAATTTTTTTTTAGTTATTTCTGTCTACAAACTGTTGTTAAGGGTAATATTGTCTTTGCACAGTCAACTAACGGTCAATGTTAAAGTTAACTGACGATAAGAGATTTTTACAAATAAATAAATTCTCGCCATCTACTTGCAACAAACCAAAACCTCAGGGAAAATTTTTAAAAATTACCCATTCTTTTAAACATTCATGGCTGGCTTACATAAATCTTCTCTTCAAGTCCCTTTTCAAGAACCCATTTGTCGGGATTCATGCAATGGGGTCAACTCTACAGCTCCTATTTGTCCCCAAAAATGCATTTTTTATGTACCATCATCTACTACATAATGCATTAGTGCCCCAACCTAATGCCCGGAGGCCAGAGCTCTAGAGATTTGATCGATCAACTTGTTCCTTCAGTTAATTCATCTCTCCTCTTTCTTTGGAATAATCCCTATATATAATTAAACATTTTTTTTAAAAAAAAAAAAAAAAGAGAAGTCATAGCTAGTGCACCTAGTATTTCAAGTGGATGCTATTTAAAACAAAATCTAAGACTCACGCACCATGAGCCAACATGAGCCAACTGATTAATTATTAATCTCTGTTTCATAAGCATTGATTAATTAAAAAAATGTAGAAAAAAAATGAAGGTTATTCTAAAACATAAATTTTATCTGACTACTTCGACCAAACGCACAAGAATAAGCCCCAGCTTGGTAGGTGTGAAATTGAAAA
Organism: Citrus x clementina; assembly: GCF_000493195.1. Taxonomy (NCBI): domain Eukaryota; kingdom Viridiplantae; phylum Streptophyta; class Magnoliopsida; order Sapindales; family Rutaceae; genus Citrus; species Citrus x clementina. The sequence goes on along the minus strand of NW_006262139.1, from coordinate 17,167,783 downwards.
AAAATTGATATACTTGTAATTTAGATTTAACTTAAACGAGTTTTCCCTGATTATATATGATAATGATATATGAAAAGCACCAAAGCCGTCCTCGTTGACACGACATACTGATTTTAATTTAATTCGTTCACATTCATGAATATAAAATGTAACGTTTAAAGTTGTCCATTCCATTGACAAATCAATCACACACCTCCAAGAAATTATACACAAGAACCGGTCTTCATTCATAACCTTGGAAATTGAACAAAAGTATCCCCACGAAAATAAAAATAAATTACTTGTTACAAGCCAACACAATTTCTTGATGTGGTGACACCACCATCTACAACAAGATTGTGTCCACTTACATATCTAGATTCATCACTAGCAAGATACAGAGCAGCCTCAGCAATATCTTTCGACCTAAGTGTCGTCCCTTTCAAATTCCCAAGCCCACTCACGAACTCTTCCATTTTTCTGACTTCTTTTTGACTGGGAATCCCAAAGTTCATGCACTCATCTTCTTCTTCGCCATCACCACTATTTCTCCATGCATTAACAAGCATTGACGTTGCCACCCCAAACGGAGAGATACAATTAACCCTAATCCCATATCGGCCAAGCTCACAAGCAGCATTCTTTGTCAGCCCCACAATGGCATGTTTCGAAGCCGTGTAAGCGTGGGGGCCTAGTCCCCCCATGACCCCGGCGACGCTGGCCGTGGAGATGATGCAACCACCTCCTCTGTTAATCATCACACGTGCGGCGTGCTTGATTCCTAGAGCCATCCCCTTAACGTTCACACGCATGACATTGTCAAATTCATCGGCGTCAAAGTCAATAATGCTCTTGTGCTTACGTTGATTCCCAAGAACCCCGGCATTGTTGTAGAGAATGTCGAGACGTCCGTATCGAGAAACCGTCGAGTTGATTAAGTTCTCGATGTCTTCTTCTAGGCTAACGTCACAGTGAACAAAGGTGACAGGCGCCGGAGCTAACGTGCTAGCAAGAACTGAGCCAAGTGTGTCTTCGACGTCGGCTATCACGACTTTGGCGCCGTGCCGGGCAAATAATCTCACCGCAGCCTCGCCAATGCCTCTGGCACCGCCCGTTATTATAGCAACTTTCCCCTCCAGCCTGTAAATTAATTAAATAGCAACAAATTAGCAAACAGTTAAATAAATTAATTAATTAAATGCAACATTTCTTATAAATAGCAACAAATTAGCAAACAATTAAATTAATTAATTAATTAAATGCAACATTTCTTATAGAAGCTACCTTCTGTGAGAAGGAGGAGCGTCATCCCAAGCCAAGACATGAATGCCTTGGAGATTCGTCTCAGGCATCACTTGAGCAGGCATGATTTTATGAAGATTAAATAGAGAGAAAGAGAGAGAGGGAGAGGGAAAGAGAAGACAGAGAAAGGAAGCACTTAACAAAGAACTGCTTTTGGTTAGAAGAATGAATGTATTTATAGGCATAGGAATTAATATATATATTTAATGTTTACCGGTTACGTGAATGGGCTGTTCCCTATTTAAAGGTAACTTCCTTAGAAATGTCCCTCACACAAAAGCCTCGCTTGCCCCTCAAGGACAGGACCTTGTTTCCTCATCTTCCTAGCTATACACCAAAACTTGTTTTAATCATAAATACTTTTCATACACAACTTATTTGACCAAACTAACCTCTGCCTCCATGGTTTCAACTTCAACTTTCAAACAATCACTATATATATTATTTGTAATATGTTGATCGTCTACAGTGACAGATTTGATCCGATTAAATAAATGTTATAAAGTTAATATCTTGGCGTGGCTCCTTTTTTAATTAATTAGAAAGCTCAAATGTCTTTGAATCAATAATATGTTTCTCACTTGGTTACAGAGAAGGAAATCAGGATTTTTCAGCCAATTGAATATTTTTGGGGTTAATTTAGGTCTGACAAAGTCCTTTTTTCTTTCTTTTCTTTTCTTTTTTTCAAAGTAATAACATATATTACAAGAGTTAAAAATGACCAACAATACGTCGTATTATAGGCTAAATACAAAGCCATATTTGACTTAAAAATTATAAATTAGGATAATACTTGAGACTTAAACTTAAGATTTACTATGCATGTCTTCTTTAAAAATGGTTATATTTTCAACCCGTAAATTGTGCGAACTCAACTCACCACACCTTTAAAAAATTAATAACAAATAATTCACATTTTTTTAACTATTTCAAATTAATAATAAATTTGAATAACTAACCAATTAAATCCTCATTACTATGATTATTAATTTTCAATTACATTGACCAAAAACTAACTAAATGTAGTTGCCAGATCATATTAGCTATGAAACTTATGTTATTATTTATCTCATGAAATTTATTAACAATGAGTAGGATCTAATCGATTAATTATTTAAACTTTTTGCCTATTTTAATTTTAAAAAAATAATGTTAATTTTTTATAAATACCTTTTTAGGATTTACAAAAACTGTAGCATGGAAATTCTTTTCATTAAAGATTTATCATGTGACTAAGGTTCAAATTTCAGACCTCTTATTTTTTACATAAGAGATTTTACCATTTCAATCAGATGAACAAACATTTTTTTTTTTTTGGTTAAAGCCAATAATCTAATAATAATATTTTTTTTTTTGTGAATCTTATTAAGACGAGGGAAAAGGTATAAAAGGAGTGTAATTCAAATAATTCTAAGAGGTCATTCATCTTAGGGCCAGCTTCAAATTTTGGTGGGTGATAAAATAAGTTATGTACGAATGAAAGAAATTGATGATAAAAGAAGTAGTTTAGTGTTTGGTAAATTAGAATATTACAGTAGTAGTAAATTTGAAAATATAATACATATATTTGGTAGATATGGGAGCAAATTTTGGTTCGAATCAACTAAATCGAACTTCGAGCCAATCGGGTTGAGAAAAAAAATCATTTGAACACAATCCAAGCTTATAATTCCATCCAATTTGATCAGAACTAAGTTTGAATCCAATTGGATCGAATCAAAAACTCAAATTAAGTTTTGATCATATTTGATGCTCTTATCTATAAGCAAGCGTTGGAGAGAATTTTTCGCAACTCGATTAACTAGGGAGGGGGGTGTGGACTTTTTGTGTGTGTGGGTGTGTCTTTTGATTTTGTTATTTTTTAAAATCCAATCGGACTGTCAAATTGGATTAGGCTTGATCTGATCCGAATAGAACCCGATTGGATTCACACAAAAAAAAAAAAAAACCATGCAATTGGGTTTGTCCTTAAATCAGCATCCGACCCATACTCAGAATTTTTGAGTCAAGTCGGGTCAAATCAGTCGAGTTAGATTTTTGCCCATCCTTATTGGTAAATTTGATTATAAAATGTTATTTTATTATATAACAACAAAAATAGATGGTAAGTTTAAATTGTCTTTTATTTGTATATTAGGGGTTATGGAAAATAAAATATAATGTTCTTTTTATTAAAATATTAAGGTTATAACTTATAATATAAGAATTTAAAAAAGATGTTGTGACTTATTCAATAACCTGCTTATAAAAAGTAACCCACACTTATTTTAAAACGCTATTATTAGAATGGAGAAATTTATTAAACAAGTAGCTTTTAAAAAAATTACCAAATATTATTTTTTTTCAAAACTTATGAATAAGTTGCTTATGGTATTTCAACCTTAATCTCAAACGAAGTCTTACAATATTGTTCTTTTCAAACATACGTGACTACGAATTTCTGATTGGATTCCCTACATTAGTGGTGATATGGTTGAAGCCTAAATTTGAATAATAATATATGAGGTGAAATATTAAAGATCCTCAACGGAATTGATCTAGTCACTAAACCATAGCTAAACATGTTAAACACAAATGCTAATGAGTATTGGCCGGCTAACCAAATCACAAACTTCAGCTACAGTCTAGTTGAGCGAAACACAAAGGCTAGAAAATAAAGAACCGCATGAGGCTGATTATGGTTTATCCAAGATGAAATTATTCATTGATCCACTAGCTATGGCCAGTCAGTATTTGAACGGCCGACAAAGATTTAGCTTCAGTTTTATTATTATTATTATTATTTAAACTGCGTTGCATGTGCATTATGCATGATACGCAATTTTGTTTCCTTTTTTTTTTTTTTTTTTTGGGCTGGGTAGAGATTAGACGGACCACAAGTAGATCCTTACGGCTTTAATAAAAGATTTGATCAAATCCAAGGTATATAATTTATCTGAAATTTAGTGTCAAGATCCTTCATCAGATTATCCCACATGGTCTTGCCAGACCTCTGTTTAAATATTGTGACGATTTAATTAATTAGTCAAATTGACGGTCCTCGTATCCATTGATGTTAAGTACATAAATTCTATATGCTTTTAATAAAGAGTAGTGCTAATCCCAAATTTTTATCCTAAAAAATTATCCCAAATAATATGTCATTAATTGAGTGGTTGATAATTTTTTATAAGATCCAAGTGAATTAATTGCATTATTTCACCAGCCAATTGATAAATGACACATCATTTGAGATAACTTTTTAGGATAAAAAATTTGGGATGTGTAGCATTACTCTTTAATAAATACAGACAGTTATTGATGCCATGGTCATGGCTTGAATTTGAAATAAGAATGAAAAATACAGGAACACCTATCCGGATTTTTATTTATCAAAGGCGGTTAACAGAATTTGCAAAATAAAAGGGAATAAATTTTTATTAAGTGCCATGTTTAAATTTAATTATTCTAATCCATAATGGCATGAGAATAATTTTAAATTGTTATAACATATGTGAGGATATATATGAGATTGTATTATGATCCAATTTGGTAATGTTGTAGTTCTTAAAATAATAACTATTAATTGTGCCGTAGAAATAATCAGATGTGAAAAGAATTAGTTAAACGTTTGGTAAAATTTATTTTAAAAAGTGTTACGAATTTAAGAGCAGTCTTTAGTGTTTAGTAAAACTTACTGTTAAACTGTTGTATGAATATAAATGACTATATTATACATAATATAGAATAAAATTTATTTAAACAATTATAAACATGTATATAAAAGTTTTTTATTGCGTACATACAATAACTGATAACTAAAATAAATGTTTTATATTGTTAATTTTATTTTATTTGATAATCTCAATATAATTGGTTGTAATAATAGTAGCTTTAAATTTAATGATTTTATGTATAAAGGTGATTATCAAAATCAGACTTTGAAAAGCCATTGCTTTCAAGCTTTTCAAAATCTATTATAAGATGAGATGATTTTGTCAAAAAATATTTACAAAAAAATTTACCAAATACTAAAATTAAATTTTAACTTTTCAAAATCACTTTAAAGTCTCTCAAAAGCAACCCAAATGGGCCATAAGTAAAAAACTGATTATGAAAATTGAATTTTAAAAAGTTATTTCTTTCTCATTTTTCAAAATGAATGGGGTAATTTTACCAAAAGCAATTCTTAAAAAAAAAAAAATCTAATGCTAAAATTAACTTTCAACTTTTTAGAATCACTTTTAGCCTCTCAAAAGTAATTCTAACCGGTCTCTAAATACAGTGAATAATGTAAACATATCAAGAAATCTTTCAAAATTTAGGCAGGTTTAGGTTATGAGAAAATCTTAATTTTAAAATTTTTATTCTTACACTAATTTGGGAAATATAATCTCAATGTCTATTTTATAAACTATAGAGTTGTCCATAGCTTTTTTTTCATAAAAGTAATCAAACGTTAAATAATTCAATATTTAATCAAAAAAACAAAAAGCGCGTTATTTTTGCAAAATACAGATGGCAGCATCAAAGGTATGACCATATGTTTAGTTAATTACCAGCCATACTCTACGTACTTTGACCGAAATTTAATGTTGACTTTTACTAACACTATCAGAATAAGCAGCCTCAAGGTCCTGACCAGATCTACCTAACTGGCCACCCAGCTGCCATTCGTTCAAACTCAACTTTTCAATTCATACATTCAAAGAGTTTCTTTAAAAGTTAAAACTCTGTGTCAACAAAATATTTTTTTTTTATGTCCTCTCTTATTTTGAACTGGAAAAAATGGTGGGCAAAGTCAAGAGAAATTAATGTTGAGAAGTGGGTAAAATCAAAATTAATTTTGTATCCCCTATTTTTCCATGATTCAAATTTTAATGAACAAATAAAAACTGTACGAAAGTCATTTCATCATATGGGCCCCAAGATCTTATTTCTGGCTTAGCCAGTCTGGCTTGCACGAAGTGAGTATCTATGTATAATTAATAATTTCATTTTTTTCCTTTTTTTTTTTGGTTAATTCAATTGCACAATCCCCAAGTCAAAAGGTCAAAGTCTTGAAGATTTAATTAATAAGCAGCCGTTTATGCTGTGATATTTGAGCTTTCAGGAATTAATAATTAACAATTCCTAAAGTCTTTGAGAAAAAGGTACATGTACGCTCTTTTTTGGTATATTAAATTATTTAATATTTAAAAATTATATTAGGTCTTGACTAATTCATATTCAAATTAAGTAAGGCTATTAAGACGATAAAACTCTCCTAATAAATATTTAACGCAGCTGCATTCTCAAGCCTCGAATCGAAAATTTTAGTTAAATTAAAACAATTCCATGTATGCTCTTTTGTTATGACATAAACAACAGGAGGAACTATGCTTGCAGCCAAAGCAAAACAATTATACAAAACCCTGAACTAGTTTCCAACATATTCTTATTGGCTTTGTGTATTGATTACGTTGCAAATTGGTCATTATGAGAAATCTTGTACGATTAGATCAATAATTATTATTTAGGGTGGTAGAAGGTACATATGGACCACTTTGTGTTTTTTCATGTTAATTAAATGAGTACATGTCGTCTTGGTGCATTAATGCGAAGTTAGCATCAATTGGGTGAAGTGGTAACGCATCATTTTTTTATTAAAATCTCGAGATTATTGCTCCTAATCATAAGCTTATATTATGCATTGGTAACCAAACACAACAATATTTTCGCTACGTCGTGATTCATGTGATGTGCAACTTGCTAGCAAGCAACAGCTAATGGCTTGGCTTTAAATTTTTTTAATAAAGTATTTTCTTTTAATGCAAGAGATTTGGTGTCCAAATTTTGATTGCTTGATATTATTTATGATTATTTTCCCATGAAATATGGGAATAGGTGGGCTCATTGAGTTTGGTTTTGAACATTTAGCATGTAGGATATACTAGCAAATGACCCATTTCTCTTAATTTTCAATTTTCTTTTCCCCACTTTTGGCTATGCTTCCCAATCTGTGCATTATATTTTATGTGTAATAATAGTTTAGGATTTATTAAAAAATGAGACATGTAACGTGAAATTGAGGCATCTAACAAAAAAATGGATAATATAATTTATAGTACTCTTGCTTATAATGTATAAAATGGCTCGTAACATGCATATGATTTTTATACTAAATATTGTTGGGTACGCTAGGAATTTAGACAAATAGTACTATCTATGGTAAGATTATATAATATTTCCAAACACTTTAGTCATAAAGAAATACAAAGTTTTATTTATTTGTTTTGTTTTCTCAATAATCTTCTCTTTGTGGGGAACAAAAGTAGAGGAAATACCTTCTTTTGACAAGGAAAGAAAAAAAAATGATCTTTCTTTCCTGTGTCTCTTTATTTTCTCTCATTCTAAATGAATGTATGATGGTGGTTACACATTACATATTGATGCATACCTTTACCTTCTTCTTTATATTTTTGGTGATAGTATAATTAAGAGATAATGACCGATTACATTGGAGTCCTTTTTTCTTATATAATGATAAAAATTAAGGAATATTTTCATGATCCCACATTCTTTTTCTTTTTCAATTATTTTTTGGTTCGATTATTGGTATCAAATTATGCTCAGAGTGCAAAGTCACGTCTCTTTCTGCTTCGTTACTTGGACCGCTTTTCTTTGACTTTGAAGCTTGTTTAAAGTCTCTAAAATGGGTTAAAAGGCCTTTGACATACATGCTGGATCGGAGACCCAACCCACAACAAAACAACACTTCTGAGTTTTGAGTTGTCTATCTACTATAAGATAACAGTTGGCCGTAACAGACACGTATGCACATTTTAAAATAAGATTTTTAAAATACCGATATATTACAATCAAATGACTATTTTTATTTATAATAAACTATGACTAATCCTATATCAATTTCATTATAACACAATTTAAATTTCTATTCTCTTATTGCGACGTATCCATCCTCATTAAAATATATATACTCTATTCATATTTGTAGGATGATGATTACCTACCTAATTATATATTGAGAAGAGAAGTTAGAATCTCAACTTAAAAATTAGGCTCAACCCCAAGGACGTGATCGAGTTGGTAACAGCATCAAGCTTGTGGCAGCTGATGCCTGGGGTCGAGTCTTTGGGGTAGTAAGGGGCAAAAATAAAAATATATTTGGACTTTGCCCACCCCCTACTTAAAAATAATAAATAAAAAAAAGCCGGGCTCGACACTACGCCCCCAAAGTCATAGGCGCAGCCTCGTAGGCTGCCACTGAGATATGAACCCAACGACAAAAAAAGAATTTAAAATTGAGTAATGTTGTCTACCTTTGACTAAATGTTATTTATAATCAGGGAAAGGATTAAGGCTCCGTTTGGTACAGCTTATTAAATAGAGCTTATAACAGTAAAGCTTATAGCAGTAGAGCTTATACCAATAGAGCTTTTGGACAAAAAGTCACTGGGTGTTTGGTAGTCAATAAAAAAAGCACTTTTGAACCATTAAATTGTGTGATATTTTTTATATTATATATTTTTAGAAAAGCTCTATAGCCTCTACTCCCAAAAGCTCAAATTTTGGGCTTTTACTAGTAGAGGTAAATTAGCTTATTTAAGCTAAAAAAACTCTATTAAAAAAATAACCAAACACCATAAAAAATTTTAAAAAGTGCTTATACGATTAAATAAGCACTTATGGCTCTTAAATAAGCCATACCAAACAGGCACTAAATATTCTTTTTTATCTAAGTTTTCCAAGAGTAAAATACTAGTGATTTATTTACCATATAAAAACATAACAAAAAAAAATCTACTATATAATATTACTAATAGACATGTATCACAAGATTTTTAAGAATTCAAGACACCTCATATTAGAAAATGATCATAATTTATAAAGATAATACTCTATGACTTTATATTCATATTTTTAAAACATGCGCATCCTCACTTTGTTAAAGTGCAGAAGCCAGTAATTTTTTTTTAAATATAGTTTTCAATGTATTGAATTTTGATTTTTTTATTTTAGTGATATCCTCGCTTTAACAAAATAAGAATGTCCTTATTAGAGAATAACTATATATACATATATATGTGCTAATTTGATACGGGATTCTAAACTTTATTAAAATTTAGAAAAGTTATTAAACTTTACAATTTAATAGTACAACATCATTACACTATTAAACTATACAATTTAACAGTTTTCACGATCATTGTACTATTAAACCACATAGTTTAATAGCTTTTCCGAATTTTAACAAATTTAAACTTTTAGATTGATGCATGTATATATAATCATTTTCAAGTGCAACACTTTTATTTTCTAAAAAATATAAATACCACAATCATTATGTCGTGGTCGACAATTAGGCTGAAAATATCCAACTATCATTGTGCATTTGAGATTTGACAACGGTGACGAGTAAGCATGGTAATGGACACTGTCCGCAGCGAGTTTGCCATTACTAAACCGATACCCACACAAAATTTAAATTACCAAACTAATTTTTTTAAGAAGATCCGCCCCCTGCAAGTTTTGACAATTACCAAATCCGCAATGATATTTAGTGGATTTTTTGTGGGTTTCTACATTTAAAATTACAAATGTTTAATAGGTGAATTTATAAAAAAAAACCTAAAATTCCACATAACATACTCAATTCTAAATTTAACTACTGTAAATAGAAAAATAAAATTCCAACATCAAGCCAATACAAATTCTCATATTTAAGTATAAAATACACAAATTCATAAAAAAAAACACAAAATAGTATCTAAACATAACAATTATCATTTCATATTGTCATTCAACACAAGCTCAAAGAAAATGTATTTATTTGATTTACCACTAACACGATTCCTACAATAATGATTAAGATTAATATTTTCTAAAGAATAATATGTTTTCGATACTAATCTAAAGAACGGAATTATAATAATTAAATAATCCATGCATTAACTTAAAGAATAATAGTCCATACAAAATTATAATAAGTAAAATTACAATATGTATATAATAATCCATGCATTAAGTTAAAGAAAATTCAATCAGAATTACAATAAGTATATTTTTAGATTTAATATTTTTCTATTAAAATTAAATTAAAAATAATTAAAAAAATTATGGGTTGGCGGATATTCATGCAGGTAACTGTTGGATATTTGCTAATATTAAATCCACCTGTAACTTAGTGTGGATTTCAATTTATAATATCAAACCCGCCTGCAACCCATAAAACTATCAGTAGCGGACGGGTTTTAACAGGCGAGTTTAGACAGATTTACGAGTTTGTGGATTCAATTGTCATGAGTGCCAAATTGAGTAAATTACATGTCATTTTCACCAGTTTAATAATAATAAATGCGATAGCGCCGAGAGATGAAAAGGATAAAAAAGATACAGCTTAGATGCTAGCAACCATAACCCAAAAAAAAAAAAAAAATTGGTCGGTTTACAATTTTGCCACCTAAAAGCACGTTCGGAAAAAGCAGCCCAACCTTGACGTATTAAAAGCTCTAATGTTCTATCAACATCTGCAAACAATAGAGGCGAGGGCCAAGAAAGCTTTTAACACCCACAAGCTCAATTTTGAGGCATCATAATGAGACACTAAATTTTCTCAAAATTTATTCAATTTCTTCAGCTTGCTTCAGCCAATTGCTTATCTAATGTTTATGGTCCTTTCTCCTATTTACCCAAATGTCCATTCGAAAGACAACTACCGGCAATTATATGTATACAATGAGCCAAAGTCTCCGTGTTCAAATATTTGGTATTAACATTATTTCAAAGATCAAACCAATATTTTCACATTGTTTTTAAATTCAGCGGACCGTCATTGAGACCTTGGCTTACCGGTGGGCCGGATCCTTAATTCGTCGAGAAAGAACTCTTTTAAAGAAAATAAATCCGATAGTATTTGAATTAAAAAAAAATTAAAGTGTTTTTATTGCTTTGTCGATTTCAAATCTTAAAAAGCTTAAACCACTTGGGCTTAGCCCAAGTGGCTAGAGCCCCTCCCTCACAAATGTGAGGGAAGGGGTTCGAGCCCCCGCAGTCGCATTGTAGGGATTTAATTTAAATATTCTTCCTTGGAGCCCTTGAGCTCGAGTGAAGACAATCTTTCTCCCAGGATGAGAGTTTGACATCCCTCGAATATTTGAGAGGGTTAAAAATCTGAGCGGTGTCATATCAGTATTCATATCAATAGGGCTCAGTATAAATATATGATTGTACATATTAATTATACTCTCATGTAATATGAGTTGTAATTTGAACTGTAATTTGAGCAATAGTCTCATGTAATCAAAAAAAAAAAAAATCTTAAAAAGCTTAATTCTACCCGAAAAAGATGAAGCCCAAACTGCATCATGAGTAGGGCCTATTACCCATAAAGTTGGCCTTCCATTTTTCAAGTAGCCCAGAAGGGGAAAAGGCAAACATTTTGGATTATATAGCATTATTGGAATTTACGCACAATTGATCCCCGTCACTACTTTTGATAGTTTCTAGAGATTTCTATCACTGTGTATAGCTCAAATCATTTGTTTCTCCCCCACATTTGATCCAAAGTTAGCCCAATATGCGAACAATTTTATGAGTAATATAGATGTTTTAGAATTTAGATAGTCCGTTTTCTAATTTTCTAATTTTCTAACCCATTTAACAAACAATACGGCTCCATTGGCGGCTCCTACTCACCGTCATAATCACACCATCTACTACAACAAATCAATAGATATAAATAAACTCCATAACAACCACCACTAGTGTATAAATTTTCCGGGAAAATTTACAAAAAACACTCTTTTCTTTGCTTAGAAAAAAGAAGCAGCAGTGTGACAGATAGTGGAGTCAACTGTGCAACAATGATTTTTTATGTTTTAGCTGCCTAAATTTGTGAACACGTTGCCCAAAAGTGGTTGTGGTTGCTAATGTTATTGTTGGAAAATGAATCGCAATTTTCAAATACACTAGCGGTGATGTGAGACGAAAGCAGCCCACCATATCTATCAACCAAAGCTTACAAGCAAAGATTAAATGATTATATCTATGTATATTAGTTTTATATTAAGTCATCCCATCTCATTATTTCTTTTCTTTTAACAGTTTCTTTAACTAAACATTTTAAAAATACATAACGTACTAAAATACTTTCTTTGGAATTATTTTTACCTAGTGATTCTTACCAACTCCGTAAGTGGACCCCAATCGTTTGATGCCGCTTTCATCCCATTTCAGCTTCATTTGCAAATGAAGAAATGCCATTTTGTTTTGAGATTTGCATTTTGATTCTAAGATTGTCCAAACTTACCAATATAAAGCTAAATCCATTCCTATAGCGAATTATTTGTCCATTTTTTACAAGATCTACTAATCTAAAATATGTTAATTTTTCTATAATTTGGGTATCAAATACCTATTCATTTTAAATTTCATTAATGTCGAACACATTTCATCATTAATTTTCCTTTTTTAATAAAAATTGTGGGATGCTAGAGGAGGCTGTGAGATTAATCTTACTAATATTAAATTAGTATCACAACTTTACTAAAAAGAGATCATTTTTTTTTTATTATAACAGATCTTCCTACATAAATAAAAACATCAATATAAGAAGAAAAATAACAAATTTAATAATTGGAAATAACATACAAACTCGGCTTAAATGTTGCTACTAGCAAGCTAGCTTCTTGGCACTGAGAGATGGATGATTCAATTCAACAAGGGGACCATCAAAATTTAAAATCAATGAAAAATGACAACTATATTATCTTACACGAAAATAACTTTCTCCCAATGAAGCTCCACCCAAAACCCATTTGTATTTCTATATCAGAACAACCACACTACCTGCTTACCTTATATTATATGTTACACAGGATAAAAAATTGATAAGTTAATCATCAATTTTCCACTACATTTCACAATTTTTTTTTTTGTATTATTCTTTGCGTTTCTAACGGTTCGGTTAACTTTAACGACCCTCCTTTGATTAATATTGTAACTTAACTGTAACCATAGTCAAAATATTAAATTTTTAAAATTTTTTTGGGAACCTAACTCTAAAGATTCGTATAAAAATAAATTGTGCAGTTGGTACAAGTTTTTTTTTGTCAAAATTTAGGAATCAAGTAATTATGACACCTTTCAGGAAATGTTCTTCTGGAAAAGAAAACAGGCAAAAAAAAAAAAAATCTATTAAAGACAAAAACATTAATGAAGCTTCCCAGATTTGATTTCACTACTGTTGGAAAGTAGTACTGATACGTCAGCTGCAGCCAAAAAGCACAGCCGTTAGATCACCAGACGTTACATCATCTCATTTATCAGGCGACTGTTTGGTTTGCTTTATTTTTTGCGCCTAGGGTCTTTGTCCTGATTATTCTCCTTAATTAGGGTCCATTATCCTCGAATTTTATCATTTTTTTTTTCCTTTTTTCCTTTTTGTTTCGAGGTTTTTAAACACCTCTAATGTTATTATCAACTTCAACGAGACCGCGATGGTGTCGATATAAGTGAATTGTGATGCCCATGTCTTAACATTCGTGGGCTCCACTTGAAAAATATAAAAATAAATAATTCCAGGTACGTATAAACGAAATATTAAATAAATTATATTATTTTATGTTGTATGCGGACCATGACGGAATGAAACCAAAAACGTAACAATTGTTTCTTTTTCTCCTGGGCCCACGTTTTTGTTCATTGTCTCTCCACGGTCGACTTGGTAAAATGATCTGAGCTACTGTTATTGGAAATTATTATAGGATCACGCTTAAGCATGTAGATCAAATTATTAATTAGTAATCCCCTGATTCCGAGTCTATGCTATGCCGATTGATTTCTAATTACTATCTCGTACCGTTGGATCAAGAAAATGTATTAGCGAATTTAATCAGTTTAGACATTAATCTTCCCTGGTCCGAAAGCACCTGATTGGGACTTGACTAACAATTAGTCAATTAAGATAGTATTTATTGTAATCAATTAAAAATGAAACAATTCAAATAAACACGATCCAATGCGGCGAGTGCATCATAATCGGCACGATGCGCGCCGAGCAGACGAAACATTTTGTACCCTCACGGTTTTTGTTTTTTGTTTTAAATTAAATTTGTTCTCTCAAAAAATCCCCGATTACGTTAAAAAAAATTAAATTAAAAAAGATCACATTAAATACTGTCTCACTCTCACAAGTCGCTCTTCACGTTCTCTGACTACTGTATATTCATTCATTTCATTTCACAATTCCAATCCCCAAGAAAAATCGCAGTCTATTTTTCTCTCTCTGCTCGATTTTACTGGAAATGCAAATGTGAGAAGGATTTTTGATGAAATTAGGGTTTCGAGTGGCTGAATTGCGAGGAGAGAACTAGAAAGAAGAAGAGGAATGCCGTTGACGAGGTACCAGATAAGGAATGAGTACAGTTTGGCGGATCCGGAGCTTTACAAAGCTGCGGATAGAGATGATCCCGAAGCGCTTCTTGAGGGAGTCGCCATGGCTGGCCTCGTCGGCGTGTTGCGCCAGCTCGGTGACCTCGCCGAGTGAGTTTCAGCTTCTGATTTACAAATTCGGCTTCGTCTGAGCTCGAATTCTGATTTTTAAGCTTAATGCCAACTTGCTAGAGTCTGATTTTTTTTTTCAATTTTACTAATATTAAACTTGCGTTTTGAATTTGATAATTAGAGTTAGATTCAGATTTTATATTACATTGAATAGATGATTTTGCTTCTGCCATCTTCTAGGTCCATGCGGATTCAGGATTCTTTCGATGTTGATATTTATTTATTTATTTTTTTCAATTAGATTAATCAATTTTTTTTTATTGGTAAAATTCAGAGAAGATTTTGGATAACAGAAGGTCTAACTGACGGTTGAATTTAATGTATGAATTTTTAAATTGTGGCTCAATAGCATTTCATTATAATGGATTGTTGTCTGTGAATTTTCGTTCACGAATTGTTTAGCAGAGCTAGCATGAGAAATTTGATAATTTATTTGTTTGTTTCTCTTTGTTTGTGGTTGCCATAGGTTTGCTGCTGAGATATTCCACGACTTGCATGAAGAAGTAATGGCGACTGCTGCAAGAGGCCATGGTCTAATGGTTCGTGTCCAGCAACTTGAGGCAGAGTTTCCTTCAATTGAGAAGGCATTTTTGTCCCAAACCAATCATACATCATTCTTTTCCAATGCAGGTCAGGCTATTTTCTCTGCTCTTTTAATCTTTTACTGTAGATTTGTATATGTTAAGCATGCTTGTTATTGT
The DNA here is from genome assembly GCF_000493195.1 of Citrus x clementina. Taxonomy (NCBI): domain Eukaryota; kingdom Viridiplantae; phylum Streptophyta; class Magnoliopsida; order Sapindales; family Rutaceae; genus Citrus; species Citrus x clementina. The sequence continues at coordinate 17,152,256 of NW_006262139.1, read as the reverse complement.
TTAATTATTTGATTGCTTTCCTGTGATGTATAAAGATTTAATACACATTTGGATAATTTGAACATGGAATTCCTTTCCCCATTGCAAGCTTCCATAGTACTAGTTCAAATGTTTCTGCATTTGGAGCTTCAAAGGGCAGGATCCTTATGAATTTCATATTGTGTATTAGTTTATAACAATTTCTTTGAGGACCTGATTGGGTTACTGTGTCTGTAGAAATTAAGTATTGAAATGCGTGCTAAAAGTTGATAGTTATTTAAATGCATAATTTTGTTTCAGGTGTTGACTGGCATCCTAATCTACGCACGGAGCAGAATCTGATCACTCGTGGAGACTTACCTCGCTGTGTAATGGACTCTTATGAGGAATGCAGGGGTCCGCCGCGATTATTTCTTCTTGACAAGTATGATTCGCTGAATTTTTTTAAATTTTAGCAATTCTCAAATAAATTTTTAAATGTTTGCTTTAAAAGCTGAAACCTTTAATATTGTTGTGTGATATTTATCAGATTTGATGTTGCTGGGGCTGGGGCATGTTTGAAGCGTTACACTGATCCGTCATTCTTTAAAGTTGAAACAGCACCTTCTGAACCATCTCTAGAAGTCCATAGGGAAAAGAAATTCCGAAAAGTGAAGGTATTGCAGTGAACAGATTTTCACCATATGGTGAACACATTTTTTTTTTTTTTTTTTTTGGGTTAAGCATTGGAGTACTGTTTTTTGTACTTTAATCTATAGATTCTATGTGGGCAAGAGCAAGGACAGAACTAGCATTGGACAAGTGGGGGTAGCTACCCTCGCATAATTAAAAAATATCGTAAATGACATCCATGATTTAAGCCCCTATGAACTTAATTAAAATGCTCCTATGAGTTGAAAAATTTAGACCCTTGCCCCTGTGAACATAATTGAAATGGCTGACGAGTTGAAGTTGTGATAACTTCTCTTGAATACATTGTTAAATTACCCCTTTATGAACTAAATTTCTGGCTCTGTCCTTGAACTAGAGTCCACATTAGTTAACTTAATTTACCAAGTGCTGCAGTTGGTTATTGTAGTTATTATGACTTTTTTTTTTTTTGTGGATTTGGTGTTCTTCCTTTTGTTCTATGAAATTGTGCCCTCATATGACTAAGGTATAATTTTATCATTTATTTCTGCAGAAGAAAGGATCACGCTGGAAGAATGGAGAAACCCCAGAAATTGTGCCAACATCACATGCCAAGTGAGGCCTCTAAATGCATTCTTATGCCTTATTTTGTGATTGATAAGTGGCAAAGTGACTCAAATTATTTTACATGTGCAGACTGCATCAATTGTTTTTGGAGGAGAGTGTTGAGAAGGGCCTCAGTGACCCTGCACGTCTTGTGAAGTTAAAAAAAAGGCAATTGGACGCATCTCCATTTAACTCAAGATCTGGGAAAAGTTACATGGAAAAATTCTTGGAAACTCCTCCAGAGCGCGATGAGGTTCGGGAAATTTCTGTTAATCCGTTGCCCTTGAAAATGGCATCAGATTATTCTAGTGAATCAGGGCTTGAAATATATGAGATAACTACAGTAAGTCCTGTTAAAGAAAAATCACAAAGAAAGGAAAGCACATGTTCTTCACCTAATGCACATGAAGTAGTTCTAAAGCCATCTATGGATGAGCTGTACGGAAATGACAGACAGATTGTGATGGTGCCGGAACCAGGTACTGATGGTGAAAGAGAAGAAATTCCTTCTATCCATCCTAAAGTGATGGTTGAAAGGGATATAGCAGTTGATGGAGAAGGAAAACGAGAGGGGAGTGTGGATGAGGACAACTCTGATGATATGACTAGTGAGGTTGACAATTACATGGATGCTCTTACTACCATGGAGTCAGAAATGGAAACAGACCATGTGTATAGACCTAAATCTGATAGTGGCTTCTCGAACGTTGCAAAACGTGGTGTGGATCCTGATAGGAATGGGGAACTGCTAAAGTTCGAAACCCATTCTTCTGATTCTCAATCAATTGGAAACGTTTCAGCATCTGATGATGGGAACAATTCATTGAAGAAAGGAAGATCTAGCTTTTCTTGTTCTGATACTCTCAGCAATTTGGGGGAAATTCTACCATCGGATGGTGAAGGATCAGCTATAGTGGTTCCTGCTTCTGAAGCTTTTATGCCCGAACATGCTGAGGCACAATCCAACCAGTTTCCTGAAGATATGGCAGTTAGGTGCATTGATGAAGATAATATCAATAGTCTTGGAGAAGTATCTGGTAATTCCTCTCTTGCTGATTCAAATCATCCTCAGCATCCGCTGGACCCTACAGCAAGTTCAATGCAACACCATCCAGATGAAACACCCTCTGAGCCAACGAAACTTGGTTCTGCATTATCACACACTGATGAAAGAGAGACTAACTTGGTTGAATCTTCAGCAATTGTTACTGACACAACTTCACAAACAACGAATGGTAGTCCTTTTACAGTTTCTGCTGAATGCCATTCTCTGGATAAGTTGGATGGTGGAGATTGCCATATCTCTTCTTATGTTTCATCACATTTATCAAACTATTCAGAGCTGGCTCCTGAAGATTTTGCAGAAAAAAGTAATCCAGATAACACAGTGAACATTAAGATTGGTTCACCTCGGTCAAATACTTCTTCACCTGCAGAAGAGCAGGTCCATTACTCAATTTTGTCAGAAGTAGAAGATTCAGACGTTGGGAAGCGTGATGATTTAGTCTCTGAAGATGTTGATGCTTTGCCAGAAACTGAAGTCTACAGGGAAAGTGATACTTCACAGAATTGTAACTTTCAAGAGCAGCACATATCAGATATTGTGGATAATGTACCACAAGATGAACTTGAATCAGTAGAAGAAACACCTGTTTATTCTGAGGAAGCAAATACTTACTGTACTGCAGACATTGAGAAAATAGGCGCATCCACCTGCAATGTAGATGCAGTGGATCAAGAGGCTGTCCCTCGTGAATTCCCATCTAATTACCAGGATTGTTCAATACTTGAGGATCATGCAGGCTTAGATGATTTAGTAGCTGAAGGTGTTTTGGTAGAAAATATGGCTGTGTCTGCCACTGTTGTGTCTGCTGAGGCCATTGCTGACGATGATGTTGACGTTGTTTATCCACTACAGGATTCACTCTGTTCTCCATCTAATGATACCGTGAATTCTGAGACTGAGGATCCCCTCAAGGATGGATTGGAATTTAATAAGGTGGTTTCCCATGATTGTCTTACAGGACTAGAGGCAGAAAATGAAACAACTCAAATGCAAGTTGCACCTAAAGTGTTTGACTCGGCCTCATGCAAATTGATCTCTCATGATGAGTCGAATTCAGAGATGGTTAAAGGTGTCCAGAACTCTTCAGCTGAGGTATCCCAAAATAGTTTGCCTGCAGGTGATGTCACCATTCCACCCACATCTTCAGGACTCAGTGACCAGGAGCTGGAATCAGAATCTCTCCATCAGAGTCATCTTCTGGATGGTGGAGCAAATGCCATGTCTTTACCTGCTGTTCAACTCCCAGATCCAGAAACTTCCTCAGAGCAGCCACTGGAGTTGCAAACTAATCAACTTGATTCGGAATGCATGGCAGCGAAAGCAAGTCCTAATTCACCAGATCATTTATCTGAACAGATACAATCTTCTATTCACACAGATCAGCAAAGACTCTTTAATGATGTTTCTGAATCTTGTCAAGCAAACCTTCCAAACGAACTTTCACCGTGTGGGTACTTGCAACAATCAACTGGATTAGAAATCAACATTACTGAACAAGAATTGGATCCATTGAGTTCTGTCTTTCCTAGTTCTGGCCTTCTTCCTGAGGCAGCTCAAGTCAACCTGGAGGAGATGCCACCATTGCCTCCTCTGCCGCCAATGCAGTGGAGATTAGGGAAGATTCAACATGCTCCTTTATCCCCACAGAGAGAATTCATGGATCATAGTCAGGAGTCATTTCCATCAATTTTGCCATTTAGAGATCGTGAGAAAGCACAATCTGCTTTTCCAGCTGAACAGAGTGACATAATGCAGTCTGCAAATCCATTTTTGCCTGTTAGTGTCGTTGAAGTGGAGAAGCCAAATGTGCCTGAACAAGTGGGTGATGCGATGCAGCCTACTTTGTCTCCACTGCAATTGCCATTTATGGCTGAGGATGCAAATAGTCCAAACAGCCATCCTTTGGAGGGAACTCAATCCCTGAATCCGTTCTTAACTGAGAAGCCTGATCACGGTTCCCTTGCTTCAGAGCATGAAGTGGTTCAATTAAGTTCAAACCCTTTCTTGTCTTTACCAGCTAATGAAGATACTGCTTCTGAACATGATCCCGTTTCTTCATCAGAAAAACTAATTCACTCTCTGAATCAATCAGCATCAGAGCCAGGACTTCCACACATGTCAGAAAATTTTGAAGGGGAACATGGAAATTCTTCTGATAAATCTGCGCTGCCACCCATAAAGGTTGAAGATACAGCTTCTAAAAATGGCCCTGTACCATCTCCAGGGAAACCAATCCACCTTCTGAATCAATCGGTGTCAGAGCCTTCACTTCAACACACTTCAGAAAATTTAGCACGGGAACATGGAAATCCTTTTGATGGGTCTGTGCTACCACCTAGAAATGTTGAAGATGCAGCTTCCAACTATGACCCTGTATCTTCCCTGGAGAAACCAATTCATCCTCTGAAACAATCGGCTTCAGAGCCAGGACTTCAACACACTTCGGAAATTTCAGAAGAGGAACATGGAAATCCTTCCGATACCTCTGTACCGCCACCTAGAAAGGTTGAAGAGCAACCACACCGTGGTTTGTCAAGTTCTGAGGGAAAATCAACATGGCCTTCTAATCCATTTGCTCTATTAACAACCTCTGAAGTTGGACATGCAAATGGAAGATCAACAGTTAAGCTTCCCCGTCCTCGGAATCCTCTTATTGATGCTGTTGCTGCTCATGACAAAAGCAAGGTGATGATGACTTCAGGTGTCCGTTTCAGATTTCATTTTGTTTTCTTGGAGAAGTATTGCTTACTAACCATCTCAATTTTTGCAGTTGAGAAAGGTAACCGAAAGGGTTCAGCCTCAAAGTGAACCAAAGGTTGATGAAAGAAATTCACTGCTAGAGCAAATACGAACCAAGGTAAGGCCTGACTCTCATGTCAGTAAACACCACCCGTCACCTAGCCTATAATTCTTTCAGTAAATGAGAAATCAGTGGTTGCATAAACTGCTAGTTATGAACTGTTTTCTCCTTGCAGTCCTTTAACTTGAAGCCTGCATTGGTGTCAAGACCCAGCATTCAGGGTCCTAAAACTAATTTGAGAGTTGCTGCCATCTTGGAGAAAGCAAATGCTATTCGACAGGTCTACCTCCCTCTCCTACTCTCTTTCTGTGTATTTTTATGAACTGGTGTTACATATTAAAAGTTACAAATTCTGATATAGGCTACGGCTGGAAGTGATGAAGATAATGATGAAGATTGGAGTGATTCTTGAAAACTTCTCCCCTTGACAGCACTTGACTCGCAATTTGAAATGGGTTGAGGCTATTATTCTTTCCCTCATAGTGAATAGGAATGTTTAGCTCTGGTGTATTCTTCTCTCCACGCAAAAATCATGTATTATGGTCTCGCCGTCCTCCTCCCCTCACTCTCATGTTGATTATGTATATGTTGCCGTATGATTCTATGGTATTTACAAAAAGTCGGGGACTTTACCAAAAGAATGATCATCGAGGCATGGCGTGCAAGCGCTATACCAATCAAGTTCTATATATCATTGTGGTAAAATTTTAGGTGTAAATCTTGTTGGTGTGGTATAAGTTTTGAATAGTGTAGGTTGCAATTTTGTATTCATGCAGGCATTGTGCTTATGATGCATAATTGCATGCAGTTTATGGTTCATGTGACCGGCTGCTTCTTTGTATGTAATCCGACAGCTTTAGTATGTATGATTTACTTTCAGAAATACTAATATATGGTAGCCCACTGAAATTCTATGTCTTCAAGGGCGGGATACAAAGATCATGAAGAATCACTGTTACACAGGCAAGCATTGGTCGATTGTGACTTTGTGAGTCCACTCCATAGAGATAAGTAGAGGGAAAAATGCAATAATGGCATCAGTGACGCATAAAACAAGTACATTAATGAGCTAATTGGAGTTTTTGTTTTTCTATGCCTCCTCCTCTTTATCTGGTTCCCTCAATAATCTCTCATGTGATGGTAAATTGACTCGCGTAAACTAATACAAAGCTATAATCTGAATGAGATATTGGCGGGAAACAGGCGATGACCGTTTTGACAAACACGACGTCTCCCGCATTTGCAACGGCTCGGGAGATCAAGAACCGCCTGCTTCAAGGCTTCAACTCCATCAAACAACTCAAGTATGTGCATGCTATCCTCCTCCGCGTCGGCCTCGATCAAGACAGCTATCTTCTCAACTTGCTCTTGCGCTCCTGCTTCCATTTTGGTCAAACAAACTACACTCATCTCATCTTTAGTCAAACCAAAGAGCCCAATATTTTTCTATACAATACTATGATTCGAGGTTTTGTTTCTAACGATTGCTTTCAACACGCCATTGAATTTTACAATTCTATGCGCAATGAGGGATTCTTGCCCACTAATTTCACTTTCCCTTTCGTCTTAAAGGCTTGCGCGAGAGAACATGATTTCCAGTTGGGTGTAAGGAGTCATTCCCTTATCGTTAAAGCGGGTCTTGATTGCGATGAGTTTGTTAAAACCAGTTTGCTTAATTTGTATGTTCATTGCGGGTACTTAGCTGACGCGCTTAAAGTGTTTGATGATATTCCTGACAAGAATGTTGTTTCGTGGACTGCGATTATTAGTGGGTACATTAATGAAGGGAATTTGGAAGAGGCTATTAATATGTTCAGAAGGTTATTGCATAGGGGTTTGAAACCTGATAGTTTTAGCATTGTTAGAGTTTTGACTGCGTGTACTCAGTTAGGGGATTTGAGCACTGCAAAATGGATTCATGGATATGTTAACGAAGCTGGTATGGGAAGGAATGTGTTTGTAGCTACCTCTTTGGTGGACTTGTATGCAAAGTGCGGAAACATGGAGAAAGCACGACGTGTCTTTGATCAGATGCCTGAGAAGGATATAGTTTCTTGGAGCAGCATGATTCAGGGTTATGCATCAAATGGATTTCCGAAAGAAGCTTTGGATATGTTCTATAACATGCAGAGAGAGAATCTGAAACCTGATCGTTATACTATGGTCGGAGTTCTTTCTGCTTGTGCAAGTTTAGGGGCATTAGAATTGGGAGTTTGGGCTAGCAGTTTCATGGAGAGAAATGAGTTTCTATCGAATCCTGTGCTGGGTACCACCTTGATTGATATGTACGCAAAATGTGGGAGAATGGCTCAAGCATGCAAAGTCTTTAGAGAGATGAAGGATAAGGATCAAGTGGTTTGGAATGCTGTCGTATCTGGGCTTTCAATGAATGGATATGTAAAAGTTGCATTTGGGGTTTTTGGTCAACTAGAGAAATGTGGGATTCAACCTAATGGTAACACATTTGTTGGCTTGCTTTGTGGGTGTACCCATGCTGGTCTTGTTGACGAGGGTCGTCAGTTTTTCAATAGCATGAGTCGCGTCTTTTCCTTGACTCCTATGATTGAGCATTATGGATGTATGGTGGATCTTCTTGGTCGATCAGGTCAGTTAGATGAAGCCCATGAGTTGATCAAAAGTATGCCAATGGAGCCTAATGCCATTGTTTGGGGAGCCTTGCTGGCGGGATGTAGATTGCACAAGAAGACTGACTTGGCTGAGCATGTACTAAACCAGTTGATTGCATTAGAACCATGGAACTCTGGAAACTATGTTCTCCTATCAAACATATATTCCGCCAGTCATAAATGGAATGACGCAGCAAAAATTCGGTCAATGATGGGTGACAAAGGGATCCAAAAGATACGCGGATGCAGCTGGGTTGAGGTAGATGGTGTTGTTCATGAATTCCTTGTGGGCGATAATTCCCACCCCCTATCTGAGAAAATATATTCAAAGCTTGATGAGTTAGCAACAAAACTGAAAGCAGCTGGTTTTGTTCCTACAACTGACCATGTGCTGTTCGATATAGAAGAGGAAGAGAAGCAGTATTTTCTTGCTTGTCACAGTGAGAAACTGGCCCTCGCATTTGGTCTCATCACCACTGCTCCAAAAGACGTAATTCGAATTGCAAAAAACCTTCGAGTATGTGGTGATTGCCATGAAGCCATTAAGCTCATTTCAAAGATCACAGGTAGAGAGATAATTGTTAGAGATAATAACCGATTCCATTGTTTTATCGAAGGTTCATGTTCATGTAAAGATTTTTGGTGAAATCAAAGCATAGTTGATTAAGCTAATTTTTCTCAAAGAAGCTTGTCATTGACTCGTGTCTTAGAACGAATGGTTATTTTAGTTTTTAATATTATTATTGAACTTGGAATGAGTTTCAACCTAAAAATTATAAAAGAAATGGAAGTGGGTAGAGTCGGTTACGGCACTTTGAACTGGCTGATGCTCAACTGCTTAAAATTATCATCCTAATGTTGTCATTAGAAGCTCAACGTACGAACCAACGAATGCAGAAAAATAAGTGAAAGCATTAACACACTTTGACAATCTGGCAAACTTAAGAGCTGCTTTGTCATGCCTACTCAATTATACAGTTTTGAATGCTTACTTACTAAGTAAGATTTTGTCATGTCTATATAAGCATTTCTCGTTGAATGCTTACTTACTAAGTAAGATTTTATTATCTGCACTTTTGTAATTATGTGAAAATATAAATTATATAATTAAAAAGCAGCCACCGGCAAGAGCAAAAGAGAGAGGTCAACGGTGGCCCGGAACTAAGGACCTCAAGTGCGGGCAACGACGTCGTTTTACTGACGACTCTCAATAGCAAATTGCGAGGTCTTTTTCTTTCCACTCAACTTGTAAACCCTTCTAAATTCTCCGGCTTCTCTTTCGGATTTGAACGCATTTCTTTATCTGACATAAAAAAATATTTTTAATAAATAAATAAGAAAAAGGCCAAAAAGGATTAAATAGACCGGCATTCAAGCTCAGAAACTTTTTTACGGGAAAATCGTTTCCCAATAACAAAACCAGAATAAAAACTCAAAAAATTTCTTAACAAGACAGCGAAACAACCAAAACCCGCATCCGAAACACGATCGACAACTGAAGTTCAAGCAAAAGATTGCAACTTGAAGAAGATGGAGGGCGCTGGCAGCAGTAGCGTTTCTGATAACGGCAGCAGTAGCGTTTCTGGTAACAGCAGCAGTGAAACGACGCGCGTGCCCTTATCAGAAGTTGTATCTGATTGCGTGAAGCGGTGGTTTAGGGACACCCTTAAAGAAGCCAAAGGTGGTGATATCAATATGCAAGTGCTGGTGGGTCAGATGTACTTTAGCGGCTATGGTGTTGCCAGAGATGCCCAGAAGGTTTTCTTTTTCTTTTCTTCTTGTGGTTTAAATGAAGCTCTTGTGTTTTTGATTTGGGGGGTTTCTGGTAGTGAAGAATATCATGTTAGTGTTTTAAAATGTCACTGGGGTTGAATTTGTTTGACCAACTATAGCTAATCGAATGAAATCACTGACTATTGAGTATAAGTGAGTGGGTGCTTGGTAACATTCTCTGCTGCACTGCATCGGTTAGCCTTAGTGAAACGTTAGAGCTTACTTTTGTGATGTCTATTTTGCAGGTTTTTCTGTTTTTTTTATGTTGCTTATGTTTATATTTGTTGCGATTACAGGGAAGAATCTGGATTTCAAGAGCATCAAGGACTCGGTCCTCAGTTTGGAAAGTTGGTGAAAAGCATCCAGGTTGACATATATTCTTATTCTTTATGCATTTTTATTATCTTTAGCATGTCCTCGTATTGTGGTTAATTGATCTGGCACTTGTTTGGCTTGCTGCATCTTTATTAGGTTATAACGCGAGTGATTCGGATTCAGATGAAATGAAAGAAGAATCTTAAAAATGACCAAATTAGGCTTCTTGCTCAAACAATTGAAAGTGAGTTACTGTCTGTTAGCTTTTTATTTTGTTTCTTGCGCCTGTTTTTTATTTGGTAGCCCGAATCCTGAAGCTCATGAAGAGTTTGGGCATCTACGCTTTTAGGTTTTAGCTGGTTGTGTTGCGTTATAGTTTATGATTATGTTTTGTTGTTATTTAAGGCAAGCTATGTGTGAGATTATGGAGTTCACTGATATTTTGAAATTTATTAAGTTGGACAATTCACTTTCCTTTTAAGGCTATTCAAGCTCTTCTTAAGTCAACTGACTAGTGGAAATTTGAATTGCTACACTTTCTTTTTCAGTGCACGCACCCTCGTATAAATTGTCATTACCATAATCTTAGAACCCATTTGATAGATCAGTTAAAATACAGATAGGATGACTCTTCTTATGTAGTGTTTGGTATGCTTCGAAGGACCAGTAAGATTGAAAGGATGCGATTCATCCATAGTGGACTGAATAAGACGATCAGTTGAGGGCAGTTGGGATAAACATCATCAACAACTTGGTGAATGACCAAAAATGTTATATATTTCAATTTCCCACAATTCTTCTGTGTTTGCTGGACAGTTTTTAACAGAACCTACAGGGAAAACCTGTACATTATTTTTCCCACCATTCTTTTGTAGCTCAGGGATTTCTAGCCAACACATTTACTCAGGAAAATCAAATTTTCTGACCATTTGAAAACTCAAAACAGACAGGAAACAGAAATGAACTGTTGGTTGATGGTGATAGTGTTTGTGCTATTCTGAGGGCTTTTGTCTTCTTTATTGTATTAGGATCTGTGATGCTTCTGATGGGAAACTTATTAGGTTTTGCTAGCCAATGTGATATGTAATTAATGTTTTTGAGTTTATAGGATACGATGGGATTTTAGAATATCTAACATGGTCAAGGCAGCAAGTAATTGCATGTGGTAAACTAGCCTTGTGAGTATTATTGTTCCAAGAGATTCTAATTTCCGTTATCTTTTTAAGGTGTGCGAACTGACTGGCATGGCTAAGAAGAAAATGATTATATTCTAAATATTGGTAAGTTTATATTCATTTAGGCTGACACTCTATTAATATTTAAAAAACTAATCCTAATCATGTAGTAGAGGAAAAGGTGTCTTTTTCTTTTGTCTCTTGAAATTTTGTATACATTGCCTTCAATGTTGTTTCATTTAGAGGATAATCTCTAGTTGCTACTTAAATTATATGCCTGCACTTTCCTTATATATTTTCTGTCTTTTGTAACATATATCTCTTTTTCATTGATTCATTAGAGAAATGAATGGCTAAAATTACCTGTTGAATAAAGTGGACAGTATGAACCATTGCATTCATAAGCACCTTCAGCTGTCATTTTATTATCTTATTTCATAAGATATTTATACATGCTTGCTTAGTTCATCCTGCCTGATCATAGGTGAAATTTTTCTGTCATTTTTATTCCCGTGCTTTTGGCTTCTAGCAAGCAATATTTGTAGCATATAAAATGTTCAGTGGCCAGAGATGAAAACCGTCACCATACTGAACATGGTTTAAAAGATGGTAACAAGCTGAATTAGTGCAGGCATGAAGTGATTGAACAACTCATTGAAACAAAGTTAAGTTTCAATAATCTGTAATGGGGACATGGCCCTTGAATGAGTCAAGTTCCAGTATGACTCTCTATTGAGAGTGTTCTGCAGTTGTGCTGCATCTCACTTGCAATAACATTAATGCCTTGGCAAATGATGAACATTGTATTCCCTATAGCGGCATGTATTTTTTTGCTACCTTGTGCTTTTATATTACTATGTATGTATACTGATTGCTGTGTTTCTTGTTTTTTTGTAGGGCTGCCACTTCTTCACCACCTCAAACACGCCTGTAACATTCTTTTTTCTTAACCTCTTTGGTTGGTTTGTTTTTACCACTTGTAACTTTGTAAGCCCATTTGTTCATCATATAAACAAGTATAGTTACAGTTTTACAGGCAAGAATACATTGTGGATTTAAATTTTTGAAATACTATTTGTTCATTATATTTTTCAAGATCATGAATAGTGAGTGGCGAAATAACTGTGTTTCAAGGACTACATTTGATCCTCAACAAATTGCCGGTTAGTAGTTTGTGATGCCTGCTTGTTTTAGGCTTTTAGCTGTCTTTGCTCTTCTATTAATGAGAAATGTCTCTGTGCTCTCAACTCTGAAGGTTAAAGCTAATTGGCAATAGCCAATAGATTTGAGTTTGGTTTGAATCCTTGATGGATCTTATTTAGACTGTTGTGATGTTTTTATTCATTAGTTTTTTTTTTTTTGGATCGACATAAGCCATTTTAATTTTGAGCAGTGCTTGCTTTTGAGTGACATAGTTAGATACCAGCATATAAATATTCTTCCATTCAAAAAAAATAATGATAAAAAATAAATATTCTTGTGGCTGTCAACTCATAATCTGTAAGCATGCAAATGAGTTACATAAAAATAATTCTAATGAATTGGCTCGCATGGATTACAGGGCCGCCGTGATTGATTAAATGCTGCTATTTGTTGTTTAAAGATTCAGTTGGTTCTTGGTTCTTGTTTAATTAGCAAAAGTCCGCGATTCTCTTCTGGTTTGGGCCCATTTCTCTCTTTCTTTATTTGGGCCTATTGGGCTCTCATTTCGTAAAGCGCGCTATGGCCGATGTGCTCTCTGTTTACGGTTCTGCGAGGGACAAAGAGGTTTAGGCAATTCCGCTTATTTATTTTGGTCTAATGGTGGGTTTACTAATTTGGAATTAGAATGGTCTAAAATTAGAATAAGTATTTATTTTGGACTCATGGTATATTTACTAATTTTGAATTGGAATGGTCCGAAGTTATAATAGGTAGGAATGAGAATGGGTTAGAATGAGAATGAGGAATGACAATCAGAATAAATTGTTTACTATAAAAATTGAAATCATAATGAGTTGAATTACCATTAATGTGTTTATTTTTTTATGGAATTGGAATCATAATCAAAATGGATTATATTATAATAAATTACTAAAAAGCACTTAATGAACTATTGTCATAATTATTGTTTTGTATTTTAATTATTGTGATTATTTATTTAAAATTAATTACTATTATTAATTATTGTTAATAATATATTAGTATATTAATTAATTGTAAATTTTTTTTATCATTAATAACAATAATAAGAATAATAATAATCAAAAATTCAAAATACATTAATAATTAGAATACTTATATTAATCAATTAGAATAATTATATTAATTAATTATAATTATTTTTAATTATTTTTAATTGAGGACATAGTGGGTATTTTTTATTTTATGGAGGGGCAAAATTGTCAATCTTGGGGATGGGAGATTGATTCCCATCACCTCCCTTGGGAATCAATCTCCCATTCCTCATTCCCAAATTCATGCGACTCACACGATTTTGATTCTAATTCCAATTTCTGCCTCCAATTTACGAAGTAAATACCGTCAATGATTCCGATTTCGAATTCTGATTTCATAATCGTGGAAGTAAACACACCATCAATGTACTGGGAATGGGAATTTCAACCTGAAAAATGCGACAAATATGTATCTATCAAATAATATTTTATATCGCAAATGATATCTTAAAAAGAAAAAATCATCCAAAATAAAGTGGTAAGCTTATCAAGTGATGGTATAGTTTTCATATTTTCTTAGGGGAAGTGTAGCAACATCCTATGGCCTGAAAAAATGGTCATATAATTTTTTTTTTTATAAATAGTCATAAAAATTCTTTTTTATTAGTTATACCCAAATAAAATAAAATAAGATTAAGTGAAACAGCATAATTATCTAAAATATGATTTATGTGGCCATTCTAAAAATACTCCGTTTTCATGACCATTTTACTAAAGTTTAGGAATTTTATTGTCTCTTTTTTTGTGATTTTTAAGATAATTTATTGTATTATTTTTTAATGAACATCCCGAGTGCCAAATAATTTGTGATGAATGTTTTAATGGTGTGTTTACTTCATGGAATAGGGAATGAGAATGAAGGAATGTGAATGAAATCTATATTTACTTGACAAAATGTAATTTGAGAATGTGAATAAATTGTGTGGGTCCCACATAATTTGGGAATAAGTAATGGGAATCTCATTCCCATGGGGGGTTGAGAATGAAAATCAGGGAATGAGAATGTAATATATGTTTACTTTTGTATCCCTCTACTTTTTTCATATTTCCTAAATTACCCTCATTCAAATCACAATTAATTTTATTATTTTAAATGTCATTAATAATAACAATTATTATTATTAAATTTTATTAACTGTATTATTTTAGTTATTATTTATTATTTTTATTAATATTATCATTATTAACAATAAAAATAATGATAATAATAATAATTAATAAAAATAATTAATTTATCATTATTAACAATATTATCATTATTGTTGTTGTTGTTGTTGTTGTTATTATGATTATTATTATTATTAAAAATAATAATAACAATAATTAATAATAACTAAAATAATAAAGTTAACAAAATTTAATAATAATAATAATGTAATTTTCATTATCTAGATACATGTATAAATATTATTATAAAAATGATATTAATTAAAATAATAATAATAATAAATAATATTAATAGTAATTAATAATAACTAAAATAATAAAGTTAATAAAATATAATAATAATAATAATAAATATTAATAATGATAATATTAATAAAAATAATAATAACAATAATTAATAATAACTAAAATAATAAAGTTAATAAAATTTAATAATAATAATAATAATAATAAATGTTAATAATGATAATATTAATAAAAAATAAATGTTAATAATGATTATATTAATAAAAATAATATTAACAATAATTAATAATAACTAAAATAATAAATTAGTAACTTTATTATTTTAGTTATTATTAATTATTATTTTTAATAATAATAATAACAACAACAACAACAATAATGATAATATTGTTACTAATGATAAATTAATTATTTTTATTAATTATTAATACTATGGGTATTTTGGTAAATTGATTCACATTTCCATTTCTCATTTCCATCTATTTTGCCAAGTAAACACATCAATTGCATTCCAATACATTCTCATTCCCATTTATTTTTGGGGTAATTTTGAGGGACCTCCCCTGAGGTTTGAAGTATTAACACTTTGATAGAAAGTATTAATGTAATTACACATATCTCCCTCGCCGTTAGTATAAAAATACGTATGGTGTTAGTATAAAAGGATAAATATGTAAAAGCTTATTTAAAATTCAAAATAATTTAAAATTAAAGCCTTAAGCTTGC
>NW_006262139.1:16919639-17136792 GCF_000493195.1 Citrus x clementina | reverse complement strand
ATTAATTATTAATACTATGGGTATTTTGGTAAATTGATTCACATTTCCATTTCTCATTTCCATCTATTTTGCCAAGTAAACACATCAATTGCATTCCAATACATTCTCATTCCCATTTATTTTTGGGGTAATTTTGAGGGACCTCCCCTGAGGTTTGAAGTATTAACACTTTGATAGAAAGTATTAATGTAATTACACATATCTCCCTCGCCGTTAGTATAAAAATACGTATGGTGTTAGTATAAAAGGATAAATATGTAAAAGCTTATTTAAAATTCAAAATAATTTAAAATTAAAGCCTTAAGCTTCTTGATGTCTGGGAAATCTTACTTGCTTTACTCCATTATCCAGTGTGTAATGTCCAATGGACAAAATAAAAAAAAAATCTTCACAAAATCAAGCCTGCACTTAGCTTTCTCTTTCATGAAAGCAACGCCCAGCACCATTTTCGTCTTCCTAAGGTTGTGAAGAAGCAGCTACATTTGCCTGAAACATTTTCAAGATTAAAAAATATTTTATCTTCAATTACGAACAAGATGAGTTCTGATGATGGCCCAAGCCTTTCACAAAGCGAGCACCAGCGGCGAACGGCTTCATCCGCGACTGGAATTGGAGCGAGAAATAGGTAATCCTCATTTATTATAGTTTAAATATGTGAATCACATGCAGTAGATGATTTTGTTGAACCTAGGTTAATTAAACTTGAAAATGAGTTCTTTGTATTTTGAATTTTTTTTGTGCATGCTGATTTCAGCAACTATGAGTTTTGATTTTCTTCATTTTGAGCTAATTTGCATTCACTGAATTGAGCAATGTGATTGCTATCAATTGACAAGTTAATTAAATCCTCTGACAAGGAATAGTAATAATTTCTCATCTAATATTTTGACATTAAATCGATAAAAAAAAAATTTCTTACTCGTTGTAATAATTGTGACTCTTATGGATTTTATAATCATGCAATTACACAAGTGTTGAGTCCAAATACTTATTCTAGTTTAATTTGTTTTTCATATGTAGCTGTCTGTTACATTTTATTTTCAAAATTTTACTAATTTTTTTAAACAAAAATTGATACAATAGATTTAAATGTAAATGGGTTCTTTGAATTTTATTGTATTGATTCTCTGCTCATTGAGTTGATGATTGTGTTGAGCTTGCTAATTTTACATTTTTCATATGTGGATTAAAAAGGGTTATGATATTGTGTTTCGCAAATTTCATTTTTCTCTAATAGTTCAATACTTATACAAAAGGAATGAAAAGAGAGAGAAAAAAGAAAAATCCCTTCTCAGTATTTTTTCTTGAGTTTTCCTTGTTTTGAATTCTTCCGCATCATCATCGTCAGTAATTGATTAATTTGTTGCTGGAAACTGGAGAGACTCGAACAAAATTCTAGCTTATATGGCATCTCCTAGATGTTGAGATATAATGGTTTTATTTTAAACACTTTGGCATGTTTTCGGCAATTATTAGAATTTTCGACAATTTCGTGTTGGTTCCAAAATTATTATTTTTTCCTTTTTTCTTCGCTACTCCTATTGCATTCTCTTTTTTGGTTTTTTTTCTTTACTTATATATAGCCCCTACTGTTTTCTCTTCTTGTTTACCACTTTCAATTATTTAAAACTTTTTGGATTCTGTCTATAATTCTTTACAGTTCTTGTGCTTTGATTTGTCTAATCATTTAAGATGTCATCTTGACGTGGACAGGATATTGTAAGAACTATACATGTGAATTCTGTTATGATGGAATTTTTTTTGCACTTTTGCTTAAATTTTGGGTATGTTCTAAAAAACTAGCGAACAGTCTGGAAATTTATACAGCTGGTGTTTTTAGGAATTAGTGTATGTTAGCTAGATTTTTATATTTTATGGCAATTCATCAGCTGCTTGTAGACAATGATAATAGCAACCTGTCAGCCACTCTTGCTGTGTTGTTTATATTTATTGTATAACGTTGTTGTGTGATTTTTGTTACTTACAATATGCTATTGTTTATAATTTGTAGCCATGTTTACATGGAGATAAGGGTTGTGGTAGCTGGCGAAAAGATTGATGTAGCAACTGTAATTCCAGAGCAATACACCTTAAAGAAGTTGTGGCAAGATGTAAAGGATGTGTGCTTTGACAAGCCTATAAGACATGCTAATGAAGTGAGAGTTTATGTCATGTTGCCATGGGAAACATCTAATATGCATGTAAAAACTGACTTTGACCTTCAAGACGCATTAAAAAAGCTAAAGCAGAAGAGCTATTCTTGGGCATTATTTATTATTAGAACGGAGTTAGATGTAACACCTATTTCTCTGGATCAGAATGAAAATGAAGAGACTCCCCCTGGCCAGTTTCCTGTTCCACAAGTTTCTGAGCTTGATTGGTTTGATTTTGTTGAAGTAAATGAATTTGCTTTGCCTGACTTGAATGCTGAAATCAGATCTGTCGTTGGATGTTCCGCTGCTGCTGCTGAAGTTAAAAATTCAGTTGAAGAGATTGAAGGCAACGAAGATGATGATAGCACAGCTGGTGGGTTTGTTAATATTGATGATAGTATACATGTTCCTGATCATGAAAATAATGCAGAGGAAGTGGAATCTGATGTAAGTGATGATGAATTTAATTTTAACAACGAAGATGAGTGAGATGCGAGATTGGATGCCTATGAGTCTAGAGATGACAGTGGGGCAGATTCAGACGGTGAAGATGAAAACATTCAGGCTGCTGCTTGTAGGTATGAAGCAAATTCTGGTGGCTTCGAGTTCACTCCTGATGGTGACAATATTATACTTAGAATTGGACAACTGTTCAAGACAGTTGATGAGTTCAGAAATGTTGTCAAAGTTTTCGCAATAAAAAATGGCTTTAGACTTAAAAGGGTGAAAATGAGAAGAGTAGGGTGACAATGAAGTGTTCGGCTTCAGGATGTACATGGAGAATACACGCGAGTCCAAATTGGAATAAGAAACATTTCCAAATTAAAACTCATATGCCCGAACATACTTGTGAAAGAAACAACGAAAATTATGAAGCAAATTCAACATGGATTGCTGCTACATTCCTTCATTTATTCAGAGCTAACACAGAAGTTCCTATTGATGTGCTCGGGTCAGAATTATTCAGAAATTATGGGATAAAATGCTGCAATCAAAGGCTTTACAGAGCCAAGAACAAAGCCTTAGAGCTGCTTGGTCAAGACCATAAGGCCAGTTTCACAAAGCTATTCAGGTACATGCATGCAATCTTAGCCTCAAATCCTGGTTCAACAGTGTCCCTAGAAAAAGATTGGCTTGGTGGTGGGGTGAATCCTCACTTTAAAAATTTTTTTGTATTCTTTGATGCATGTAGGAGGGGTTTTTTTTAGGGTTGTAGGCAGTTCATTGGTGTAGATGGTTGTCACTTAAAGGGTCTGTACAAAGGGGTTTTACTATCTGCTGTTAGTGTAGATGCCAACTATGGCATATATCCACTGGCCATGTGTGTTGTAGAAACTGAAAACACTGAGTCTTGGGTTTATTTTATGGAGAAACTTTATGATCAAGTAGGCTGTAACGATGGTGAGGGTTTGTGCTTCATGAGTGATAGACAAAAGGGTATATTGAATGCACTTGATATGGTTTTTCCTCGGGCCATGAGAAGGTACTGTTGTAGGCACATATATGCAAACTTTAAGCTGAAATTTCCAAGAATTTTGCTTAGGAATGAATTTTGGGCAGCATGTAGAAGTGGAAACGAAGTGGAGTTCAATAATCACATGGTTGAAATTAACAGCATCAGCCATGCTGCCCATAGGTGGCTGTTACAAATTCCTGTGACATGTTGGGCCAAACATTGCTTTTCCACACAAACCAAATGCTCACATGTCACAAATAATATGACGGAGTCCTTTAATAATTGGATAAGTAGCTTTAGAGGCATGCCAATAGTAAGAATGCTTGAGGAGATTAGGAGAAAGATTATGATCCTCATACATAAAAGACATGAGCTGGTCAATACTTGGCAAGATGAGCTGCCTCCACTTGTTAGGAGAATAGTAATGGAAGCAATGGTTGAATCTAGGGCATTATCTGTAATATTTGGGCACAATAAATCATTTGAAGTTATGGAAAATGTCTCCAAGAGGTGTGTTGTAGATCTAGGCAGCAAGCACTGTGATTGTGGGGAGTGGGATATATCAGGCTTGCCTTGCAAGCATGCTATGTGCTGTATTGATGCAATGAGGTATAATGTAAATGAATATGTCCATTCTTTGTTGAAAAAAAGTGCATTCATGAAGACCTATCAGCACCAATTATATCCAGTGCCAGATGAAAGTAGATGGCCATTACTCCCACGTGATAACTTGCTGCCACTAACTATCACTAGAGCTGCTGGCAGGCCCCAAACTAAAAGAAGAAGAGAGAATGGTGAAAGACAACCATTTAAGAGGAGCACAAGTGTAAGATGCTCTAACTGCGATGAGTGGGGCCACAACGTGAGGAGTTGCAAGTCTATTACCAAAGCTGGAAAAAATAAAAAATTAGTGAAGAAGAATTTCTATCAGGTCTTAGTTACTTGTTTGTAATGAAGTTTTTATATTGCTTTTGTTAGTCTTTGTCTATTTAAATGATGAACTAAAATATTTATTAATTATTTAAATGTAGGATCGAGGAGCGACATCCAGCTGTAACAAAAAAGAAGTTGTCACATGTGGTCCAGCCATGAACACTCAGAACAGTGTCCATGAAAATGGTAAGCATTTCGTGTCTAGTTTATTTTTTTTTTACACATATATACAAGTTTAATTTCACCACTTGTTTTGTTTTACTAATGTTGTAATTCCAAAATAATATGTTACATTTTAATTTTTGTACATTTTATTATGAAGGACAACTTACCCAAGAATGACCATTGCCAAGTTAAAGCATCCAGCAACATTACAAATACCTTTTTTGTAATTATGGAAAGAGCAACAGTGAAGCTAATCCCTTCTAACAAATTCTTTTGAGGGATCAGATGATGCATCACCTTAACTGTAAGCATTGCTATGAAGATGTCGTATCATCTTTTTGTCACTCAACCATAGATATAGGTTTGAGTTTTTGTACATTTTGTAGTTGTGTGGTACATACAAACACACACTTTTAATGGGGCAATATATGCCTTGCCTATTTTTGTCATTTCAAGTAGATATTATAGGTGCTGACTTCCTGTTATTCTAAACAGAGGGTATTGTTATTTGTATTGGCTAATAGGAATTCAGCCATTGATGACATGTGATACTCTTATTGTTGCTGGAATGCATACGTCTTTATAATCTAAATATAAAAAAATTATGTGCTTTATATTGTTTCAGTACTTCATTCCTTATTGATTTTAATTTGTTGATTAAGGATTGAATATTTTATGGCAGTCAAGGGTTAACTTCAGCAAAGGCTTATGTTCTTGTTATGTTTGACATTGTCAATTTGAACAGCAGCATTTCCTCTGCTTGTACATGTTATTATGAAATGAGACTTGCTTTGTTTGCAAGGACAAATGGATATATAGTTTGTGCATATTGTTGTGTGTTATTAGATGTATGTTTCTTAAGAAATTAACTTGAACAATGTGCTATGTTTGTGCTTGGTGTTATGAAGCGAGTTGCTTGTATGTACTTGTTGAACTTACTAAAGGATATAACTGCTCATGTGTGTTATTTATTGTGTGTGCTGGATATGTATAGATATGAACAGCAACATGTGTTGGGTTTGTGGTGGTTCTTATGAAATAAATTGCTGTGTGTCAGTGTGTGCTTGTTGTATTTTGAACAACAGCAGCTTCCCATTAACAAAGTTCTTCCAAGCTGGCTCATAAATTTGTTGCATGCTTGATTGGCTGGATGTGTTTGAGCTATCAGAATCCATTTAGTTGAGACAATGCAACAGTTTCTTTATGTTGAATGCTGTTGTGGATGAGTTGAATGAATGATGAGTTTGAGACAAATGCAAAGATTTTTTATACCTTTGTTGAATGCTTCTGTTGATAAGAAGAAAATGAAGAATAAATTGTACTTTGTGATTTGCTAAGCCTCCATTTATAGCAACTGTTGCTGCTCAATTTTTTACCGTTTACTTACAACTGCTACTTTTACAAATGTATTTTAGTTTTACTTTTTTTTAATAAGCAATGTCAATTACTTCATATAGTTGGACATTTTGGTCTTTTTCTGATTTTTTGTGATTCCCGCCATTTTTAATACCCATCGGTTCTCATTCATTTTATTTAATAATTTATTATTTTGGCGGGAAGGGTATTTTAGTAAATTTAATAGTCAACTAACGGTCAACTTAACTTATACTTAACGGCGAGGGAGGTATGTGTAATTACATTAATACTTTCTATCAAAGTGTCCCTAATAATGATAATATTGTTACTAATGATAAATTAATTATTTTTATTAATTATTAATACTATGGGTATTTTGGTAAATTGATTCGCATTTCCATTCCTCATTTCCATCTATTTTGCCAAGTAAACACATCAATTGCATTCCAATACATTCTCATTTCCATTTATTTTTGCCAAGTAAATATTGAAATCTCATTTTCATTCTTCATTCCCATTTCAGCTCATTCTCATTCCTAACCTATTCTCATGAATTAAATGCACTATAAATATTGGCAAAATGGGAAATATGACTCTTGATGACAAATTAATTCTAGAAAGAGGAACTTGCTATTTTTATTGTTATCTATATAAAGAACAAAGGGGAATCTGACGCATCCTCCTTAAACTGATGTGTTTGTTTGTACTCTTTTGTTTAAGGAAAGAGAGTACCAGAACCAGATGTCTTTACAGATGTCTTTACGATTCACTTGATACGAGCCCATCTAGTATACTATGTTTGGTCAGAGAAGGTCAAAACAAACACAAGAGCCTCAGCAACTTGTCAGCAATATCTTAGTGGCAAGTAGCAACGGACACATAATAACTGCACCACATAACACTCACCAACTACGTTCTCCCCCATGCCCCGGTGCTGGTGCTGATGCTGATGCTGATGATTAATTGATGCATGTTCCATACAATCATCAAGATCAGAACAAATTATGACCAAGAAGAACATTAAGTGACTGAAAATGGAGAGTGAGCCACTCATTGTTCAAGAACAACCAGCTATCACTTCATTTCTGACCACATATTTGTACGTCGCTCACTTCTTAGCAAGATGGGGTGCCAGGTTTGGTTAACATTATTCTTTGTACTTGCTTGCTTTAGGGTTTGGTTTGGATCTGTCATTTTCTTTCTATTAAATAAGAAAAATCCATCATAATTTTAATGGTTGATGAAATGGGAATTAACTGTTTTGGTGTTTGCAGAATGTGGGAATTCTCTGTTGGTTTGTATATGATCAGTGTGTGGCCTGACTCTTTACTCTTTGCTGCTATTTATGGCGCTGTTGAATCTGCCTCCATTGCTTTGTTTGGTCCCATTGTTGGTCATTGGGTGGACAAATTGACCTATGTGAAGGTTTGTTTGCTCAATCTTAGATTCATTTGGTGTGTGTGAAAATTCTTGAATTGACTGACTAAAGTCATTTGGTGTTCATCTCCAAGTCCAAGATGGAACTTAAATGAAAGAAATAGAGCATGAGTTGAATAATGCTAGTTGAAAAAGATAATATAACAGGAACTAAAAGATGTAAACACAAAGAGAGAAAGACAGCATAAGTTCTATTATATTCACCATCTCAGTATATATAAAATGCATTCTTGTTTTCCAAGAAATGCTCAGTACAATCACAGCTTTAATGTTAATCGAAAGGTTATCCTTAATTCTATCTAATGGACATCATTCACTATCCTTCGCAAAGGACATAGTACATTTGTCTTTATGTAATTTGTCATTCTTATCCATGAGCTCTCTAGAGAGTTCCTTAGAGGCTGCTGATATCCTTATGAGTCACCATCTTTTGCTGAGTCATCATCCAAGTCAGTGCTTGCTGAACAGTTAGCTGTTGTTGTAGTTCATACCTTGATTTTTCATTGAGACATTTCATCCAGCAGAGAGTTTAATTCATCAAACACTTCTCTATTCTAACACTGTTTTGCTTGCTACTAGTTTTCTCTTGATGATAAAATTTAATCTATTGATAAGAGTTTCACAATTTCAATTTATATATATGGGCAGGTGCTTCAAATTTGGTTGGTAACCCAGAATCTCTCCTTTATTGTTGCTGGAGTTTCGGTGATTACATTATTGTTCTTCTCAAGTTTAAAGTCCACAAACTGCATAGCATTTGTCTTATTGGTGATAATAACCAATATTTCTGGAGCTGTCGGTGTGATATCCACTCTTGCTGGTACCATCTTGATTGAAAGAGAATGGTAATCACAATTCTATTAATGAGAAAGGATATTGTCTTCAGATTTCAACAATGCTAATGTTGTTACTCATATTTTGAAAGCACAGGGTGGTGGTGATATCGGAAGGTCATCCTCCAGAAGCATTGACAAAGATGAATTCGATTATTAGACGAATTGATTTAACCTGCAAGTTACTAGCTCCTGCTATAACCGGTTTCATTATCAGCTTTGTATCACTACAAGCATCTGCTATGACTTTAGCCATATGGACTACTGTAACTGTTTGGGTGGAATATTGGCTCTTTATGTCTGTTTATAAGGGAATTCCAGCTTTAGCTGAAAGCAGCCAGAGGAGGATCAGGAGGAGTATGCCAATTGATATGGAACAGAGCACATCCATGCCTCGAGAAAGAGAGAGCTTGCTTTCTCATGACGAAAACAATGCAGAATTGGCAGAAAAAAGGTGGAGAAGGAAAATAATTGATTGGATTTCAAATGCCCCTTGTGTTGGGGCATGGCAAGTCTATTTAAAGCAAGAAGTTGTCCTCCCTGGAGTTTCCCTTGCCCTGCTATTTTTCACAGTCCTCAGGTAATTAACAATCTAATGCAATTTGCTTCATGAACAAGTAATAAGATATACAATCAAATTTAGTTTTCTTTTAGCATGATTTACTTATATGTACCAGTCTCTGACAGTGGATTTCCTCAGTTTCTACCAATTTTCCTTGAGACATATCAAAAACCTCTACTGCTCTTTCCGTATTGTATTTTTTATTGGCAATAGATGACTAGTTCCTGACTCTGTCAAGTAATTCATAAGCATTGTTCTTTCAGCTTCGGAACTTTGATGACAGCTACATTAGAATGGGAAGGTATACCCGCATACATTATTGGAATAGCACGGGGAATCAGTGCAACTATTGGAATAGCAGCGACAATTCTGTACCCAATTTTACAGTCTCGAATTTCAACTCTCAGAACAGGACTCTGGTCTATCTGGTCACAGGTATTAGAACCTTAAAAAATATGCATTTTGGGATATCATTTTACAGTTCATTGATTAACATGCTAATATTTTCATCACCATCCATTTCGTACTTCCCTATAGTTATATCTTTAATAGATATTTATTGAACATGTTATAATTGTATTTGGTATTTCTGCTTCCCATTCAGTGGTTCTGCCTCTTGATATGTGTTGCTTCAATATGGATCCATAATAGCCTTGTAGCTGCTTATATGCTGATGGTTGGAGTGGCAACATCTCGGCTTGGATTGTGGATGTTCGATTTATCTGTCATTCAGCAAATGCAGGTAGAATCCCTCAGGTTAAGCCAGTGATGAATTTTTTTATAATAAAATCTTAAGCATTCAGCCTTTCAATAGTCTAGGGGAAGTTATTCCTGCACTTTTTTCAAGGAATTACAGTAGTTTTCTTAATATTCTTGCAAATACTTTAAATATTTTCCTGGGTGTCTCCTTTAATTTCCTGTATAGGATCTTGTTCCTGAGTCTGATCGTTGTGTAGTGGGAGGTGTTCAGAACTCCCTTCAGTCAACTATGGACTTGATGGCTTATATCATGGGAATTATAATCTCGAATCCACAGGTTAGCCTCTAGCATTTCCTATTAGTTCAATGTCAATGATCAATTTATCAATATCAATAGTGCATATATATTCTTTTGAGGTCTCACAGTATACAGATAAACTCAAAAAAAACATCTGTCTTATGCGGGAGTTCTCACATAGGTGAATGTGAGGGCAATATGGTCCATAATGTTGCAGGGGCCAGGGAGCCAAGCCCCAACCTAGCACTTGTATCATGTTCGATGTTTTTCAGATTTAATATTTTAGGCCTCACAAGTTCTGCTGTCGCATAATTTTTCAGGATTTCTGGAAGTTGATCTTGATATCTGTTATTGTAGTAACATTGGCTGCAATACTGTACACTTTCCATCTATACCGCATCAGGAAGCACCTCTTTCATTTTGACAAGCTATTAGCATCCGTTCAATGAATAATCAGGTGATTTAAAGTTGCAAGCCGTGATAGGGAGGTGCCACATTTTGCATTTGCTGGCCTGGGTTCTGATAGACATCAGATCTGTCTATTAGCATTTATTAACATATACATGAAAGTATGCAACTGTTACAAGATGCGAAGAAAATAAGTTTATATGAAAGATTGCTTGTCTGGCTAGTAAGGCTAGTTCATTGATTAGGACATGGACTTGAAATAAAAACTCAAATCCTGGCCACTGATTCAATATTGAGCACAAAATCAGTTGAGCTCTAAATCCTTGTCCACAACCTGTGCTAATTCCCTAGATATTGAATGGTGTATAACACCTTTCACAGCAAAAATCTATTTCCCTAGATATTGAATGGTTATAATATTTTTATTGTTTCAAGTAACATCTTAAACTACCAAAAAAGTCCTTATCTTGAGAAGGTGTCATCTGGCGGTGCCAATTGCCATGCCTTCCGTTTTCTCTTACTGGTGAGGATGCATAATGCATGTTGCTTTATGATTTTCTTTTTTGAATTTTGAGATTTATTAGGATTGAAAATGAAGTTGATGGTGTATGACTTAGATGGAGACGTAATAAAATTGGAATTAAGTGATCCTTTTTTTTTAATGCGGGATTAGGCGTATGTCCGTACTAGTTTATTACGTTCACTAAGGTGATATTTTACAAATTTATTGACTCTTGACTTCTTATATAGAATTAATAAAACCAATGGTGTTTGTGGGAGAAGGAATATTATGTGGAAAAAAGGACACTCACATATGTGCACGCATGTGTTGGGTTGGATTGGATTAGTGAAAATTAAAACTAACCCACTATTGATTGTGTTAAGAAAAATCAACTCAATCAAACTAAATAAACACGTACAGTCGGAACCAATCCAATCCTTTAATCATCAAGTTGAGTTGAATTAAGTTGATCGAGTTGATTAAAATAAAAAAAATAAAAAAAAACCATTCGATACTTCTAATGATTCAAATAGAAAAAAACACATTAACTCTCTATCATGCATTAAAATTTGTTTATTGTACCTAGCCTATATTAGTTAACAAGGCAACAAAAATAAAGATGGTATAAAAAAAATTATATAACGTAATATCTAAAAATCTATCAACTTACTTTTAGTTAAAATTTGGGTTTAATTACTTAATTTTGAATTTGGAGAATTCAATCAATGTCAGTTAAACTAGGGAAAATTGGAAAGAGTTTTTTTTTTATAAAAGAATAAAAAGACTTAGGTTTACAACTGATATTAATTTTGTTATAATTTTTGGATTGGGATTGAGTTATATGAGTCTATGAACATGAATCCAACTCAACCCAATCATTAATTAAATTAAACAAATTGACCCAATCAATTTATTACAACTCAATCAACGATCTAAATTTAGTTAAATTAAGTTGGATTGAATTAATTTCATTGGATTGGATTGGATTGAGTTTGTCTAACCCTTGTTAGTTGTCAAAAGCTTAACTGAGTTCATATTCCTCGTCAAATGTCAACCAAAGAACTGATCCGCGTACGGACAGGGTACTTACCAAGCCGTCCTGAAAGTTGTTTTATTTATCAGTTTTTGTGGACTTTGATAAGTCCGAATCTCAATTCTCAAGCTTTGATTGAAAAAAAAAAAAAAGAACATTCCCTGCCAGAGAGGCCAAAACCATCATCGCGAGCCGAAAGAAATAAAACTAAATATTTTGACTGTAAACCAAAAGTGTCTTAATTTAACAAGAGCGGAGTTCGATTCGATTCTCAATTATTTAGTATCATTCTAACTAAAAAGCCTTATCTCAAGAATATTATTTTTTTGAAAAATAATTATCAATTTCTCTTTTCACCCGCGTAAAAAAGCAAATAGAATTTAAACCCCAAAATTATTGTATTATTCGAAAAAAAAATTCATTGATCGAATAAACGGCCCCTGGTGTCTGGTCAAGGACACCTTAGTACAACCGCAAAATACAGGACACATTAGTACAGCCACAAAGAATCATTTTCCCCCCACAAAATGGACGAGAATAATAAATCCACCATCCAACCGAGGGCAAAAGTCAGAAGCACTTTGGAACGGAAAGTGCTTCTCTCTCTATATTTGTCCATTTAGGCCCTGTACGAGTCACAACCTCCCTGACCCAAAAGTCAAAAAGCTTCTGTCATACTTTATTTGATTTCCTCTCCCACATCACAACTTTTATTTTTTTTTCCGTTCATATCTGAGAAAGGTTGGTACTATGCAAGGCCAGCATAAGTACGGCCGATTTCTTTCCATAATTTCTTTTTATTTTTAATTTTTTAAATTTTATGGCACGGCTGTTTTATATTTATTTTTCATTAATTAAAAAAATGGGGGATATTTGTCAATTTGATTCGTACTGATTGCACTTGAATCTGTCCTTCCTCACATAATCCTCCACCAAATGAGCTGTTTTTATGATGAGACAATTGACTTTTTATTAAATGACCTAACTGCCCCGTCAACTCCCTTCTTCTACTTCTGTCCTTTCGCGTACGAAACGTGTTTGACGTCTGAAATGACCATTTAAGCCTTTCAACTTTTCCACAGGATTAGATCCCTGAGTGTTGACAAAATTACAGATACGAACACAATTTCCAGTTTTCTTCTTCCAGATCCCTGCTCTTATGCTAAATCTAATAGGGATAACTTGACTCTTTTGAATTTTTTGCCCTTATAGTGATTGTTTTACCAAACGATATCGCTGACAAATCGAGGGCTTGAGTGAAAGAAAAATGACAAAATGCAATATTACAAGAGTTATGAAATAATAACATTGGGTCTCTTATTTTGACATAATTATAAATAAAAATACTTTATATTTTGTACATGATTTTCTAAATTTAAGTTATGATAATTGGGCATTAGGGATAAAAGAAAAAATTATAAATTTTGTGCCCTAGAATTTAGAATAAAGTGTATAGAAATTCTTAATTTACAGGTTTTTTTTAGGCATGTTTTTAAAAGTAAAAAAAATTATCTTCTTTTCTCACAAAATTTCTACTTAACTTTAAAAGTTAAAATAAAACATTTTCAAATTTTACAGGTGCTATTACAATTTTTAGCCATATGTATGCTAAATACCCATTAATGAAAATATCTAAGAGGCCTATACGATTCAAAACTCAGTTATATAAATAGATTATGGATAAACTACAACCAACATATGTATTTTTATTTGAGATTTTTTAAAATATAGGGATCTATATGCTAATATCTCATTATATACCTAGGCGCAAAGAATTGAAAGTATAAAGGGGTAATATTGTCCATAGGAATCAAAGGAACACAACCTGACCAACTCTTTGAAAACGACTTGCAAGGCTAAAACAGTAAACTAAAATGTCCTTCTTCTTCATCACTTCAACTGCCTATTGCCCAAAATAAACCCCACCATTTTTCTGTTAACGGTTACTTCTGAGCTTCAAAAAAAGAAAGAAAAAACAGCAAAAATCTCATTCTACAAAATCCATTTTCACATTCACTTCTCTTCATCAAACAAGCCTAAGAAAAAAAAATTGTAACATTTCCTTTGATAATCTTGTCAAATTTTCAATTTTTTTTTTCAATCATGAAGAAGCAAAGGTGCTCCGAAAAGATCAATCTTTTCGATCTTCTATCAGAAGAGATCGTTTTTATAATATTGGATTGCCTTAATACGAACCCTTTTGACAAAAAATCATTTTCTTTGGTTTGCAAATCGTTTTACATTACAGAATCAAAGCACCGCAAGAAACTGAAGCCTCTTCGCCAAGAGCACTTACCAGCTGTTCTCATTCGATATTCAAACACAACCCATCTTGATCTCAGTCTCTGTCCACGCATAAATGACCATTCTTTATTTGCAATATCGAAAATCACTAGCTTTACACTTCAATCTATTGATCTTTCACGTTCTTGGGGCTTTTCAAGTTCTGGGTTGCTGAGTTTGACGTTGAGCTGTAAGAATTTGAAGGAGATTGATATTTCAAACGCCGTGAGTTTAAAGGATGCTGGGGCTGCGGCTTTGGCTGAGGCAAAGAATTTAGAGAAGCTGTGGATGGGGAGATGTAAGATGGTTACTGATATGGGTGTTGGTTGTATTGCTGTGGGGTGTAAAAATTTGAAATTGATTAGCTTGAAGTGGTGTTTAGGTGTTGGTGATTTGGGTGTTGGTTTGATTGCTGTTAAGTGTAAGGAAATTCGAAGCTTGGATCTTTCTTACTTGCCGGTAATTTTCTCTTTTGTTTTCTGTTTTCTAGTATTATTAATTACATGGCATTTTTTTTTGCGTTAATGATCTGGTTGATTGTATTTAATGAGTTCAATCTATTGTAAAAGTGTAAACTTCAAAATTTTACGGGCTCAATTTAATTTTTATTAATTTTCTTTCCTGCTTCGTTGAGGTGCAGATTACAAATAAGTGTTTGCCATCTATATTGAAATTACAACATCTTGAAGATTTGATTCTGGAAGGATGCTTTGGAATTGATGATTGCAGCCTGGCAGCCCTGAAACATGGATGCAAGTCATTAAAGGTAATGATTATAGATTTATTTCTCCGCTTGTTAAAAATTGAAGAATTTTCTCATGACATACATATTTCCTACCTTTTGCCTTTTGGTGTTTAAAGTTTAAGGTGCTGACTGTATTGAGCTTACCATGTTTATATATGCTATATAAGGTGGCTTTTTTGTTAATGTTTTGTTGTGTATTTTTCAGTGAATTATGTTTGGGTATGAGAATGTATTACCCATGTTAATTCCACTGAAAGCAACCTAAGGATATGTTTGAGTATTAAGTTGACTGTATTGAAGTGTTTAATTAAAAAAAAATCTGCCTATTTTGCATTTGTACAGGCGCTTGATATGTCCAGTTGTCAAAACATCAGTCACCTTGGCTTGTCTTCTCTAACAAGTAGTATTGGAGGTTTACAGCAACTCACCTTAGCACATGGCTCTCCTGTATGCACCTCAACTTTGTTGTCTTCTTATGTACTGAGGTTTATCATTTTTAACTTATAATTTACAGTTCCCATTTCTGATCATCAGGTCACTCTTTCTATTGCCAATGGTTTAAAAAAGCTTTCCATGTTGCAATCAATCAAATTAGATGGTTCTGTCGTTACCAGGGCTGGCCTGAAGGCCATTGGAGATTGGTGTGTATCACTGAAGGAGCTGAGTTTAAGCAAGTGCGACGGAGTGACAGACGAAGGTCTCTCATATGTTGCAACAAAACACAGAGACTTGAGGAAGCTAGACATCACGTGTTGTCGCAAGATATCTGATGTTTCCATCACCCACGTTACTAGTTCATGCACTGGTCTGACTTCTCTTAGGATGGAGTCTTGTACCCTGGTTCCTAGAGAAGCATTCGTGTTGATAGGACAGCGATGCCGTTTTCTTGAGGAGCTTGATCTGACAGATAACGAAATTGATGATGAAGGTTTCATATTTTTCATTTACTCTACTGTTTTTTGAATAAAAACCACTTATTAATTTGACATGCTTATGCTTTTACTCCATACAGGTCTGAAGTCCATTTCTAGGTGCTCCAAACTCTCTGTTTTGAAACTAGGAATTTGTCTAAACATTACTGGCGAGGGACTTGCCCATGTTGGCATGTGCTGCTCGAAACTCAAAGAGCTCGATTTGTACAGGTTTGTGACCTGCAAAATGCAAGTTTGTTTCTGCTTCTCTGTTTCGTTTCTCTTTGTGAATTATCAATCGAAGCTTTAAGTCTTAGTTTGATTAAAGCAGTGTTGGCCTTAATGTTGCATGAACTGATTTGTATCTGAATGTGGTTACTTTGATTAGATGTGTGGGAATAACGGATTCAGGCATTTTGACAATCGCTTGTGGCTGCCCTGACCTTGAGATGATCAATATAGCCTACCTTAAAGACATTACTGATAGTTCCTTGCTATCCTTGTCGAAATGCTTGAGGTTGAACACATTTGAATCTCGAGGATGTCCTCTTATCACATCTTTAGGTCTGGCAGCAATTGCTGTTGGATGTAAACAACTAATCAAGCTAGACATAAAGTGGTGTCACAACATTAATGATGTTGGAATGCTCCCACTCGCTCACTTCTCTCAAAACCTCAGACAGGTAGACTCCCGCTGCTTTCTTCTTTGTTCTTCAGTGACTTCCACATGTCATAAAATGGAAGTTGATACCACTTGTTGTGATTCACACTTTTCTTGCAGATTAATTTATCATATACCTCAGTTACGGATGTGGGGCTCTTGTCCCTGGCAAGCATCAGCTGCCTACAGAACATGACTATCTTGCACTTGAAGGGCTTGAGTCTGAATGGACTAGCGGCTGCTTTGTTGGCATGTGGAGGGATAACAAAAGTAAAACTCCAAGCAGCCTTTAAACAGTTGCTTCCGCAGCCTCTTATCGATCATTTGCAAGCACGGGGTTGTGTGTTTCAGTGGAGAAATAAGGTATTTCAGGTACGTGTATTTGAATCTGTTATGAGGATCGCAAGCTCATTATTTATTTCTCTAATCAATTGCATGGTTTGCTTACATTATCTAACCAAAAAGTTGACAAACATGCGAACAAACCTACCTGCATGCTAAGGCACAGAGAATAATTTTGAATGAAAAATTGCTTATAAAATTGTTGTTGAGTGATTCTATAATTCAATTGACAGGCTGAACTGGATCCCAAGAGCTGGAAGTTGCTGTTAGAAGATACGGTGCCGTAGAGATTTTTTAAGGTCTTGCCAGGAAGGAATAAGACCGTGACCCGTTCCAACATTCTATACAAATATAGATTCCGTGCTCAGAAACCCATCAAAGTTGACAGGAAACCGGAATTTTTCGGTCTGTCTCCTAATAATTACTCATACCTTTGGTGAGGGAATTGTTTTAGCCTTTTGATAAGAGAGCTATGTTGTGTAGTGTGTATTATTGAAGCTTCACAAAATTTTGGAAAGTGCATCATTCTGAATTTATGATCTTAATTCTCTTTACCCTGTTGGAATAAAAAAGAAAACTGTGATGAGAAAAAAAACTCGGCTAATCTGATGTGATCTTTATTTTGTTTCTTCCTCGAGGAGGCAAAGATTTCATCATGCCCACATGCAGAACTAAAACCAGATTTAGTGGATTGATGCTATCAAACTCCATCCAACGACTAGGGGTGCTCGCGGATCGTATTTTATGGATTGGACATCAATCCATATTCAATCCACGATTTTGCGGATTATAAATTTTTAATTTAATTCAATCCACAGGTTGGTGAAATTCAATCCATACATCTGCGGACGGATGCGGATTTTATTCAAAAACTAACTGAATAAAAAAATTAATATAAAAATAATTTTACTATTGATCAAATTTATAATCAAATAATATTTAAATTAATTAATTTTTTTAAATAAAAATAGAAAATACATTTAAAATTTCAAAATATAGCAAACCAAAAAGAAAAAAAATATCATTTATTTAGATCAGTACATGAAAATTAACTGTTTAGGAAGCTATATTTATTTATTTATTTATTATGTTATATATTATCAGATAAGATATAATATAATGTTAATGTAACTATATTTTAACTTATTTATTTACTAATAAGTACTAATGTCACATTTACAAATTTTATTTTTTAAGTAAATAAATACATTTAAAATTTCAAAATATAGCACACCAAAAAGAAAAAAATATAATTTATTTAGATCAGTACATGAAAATTAACTGTTTAGGAAACTATATTTGTTTATTTATTTATTTATTATTTTATATATTATCGGATAAGATATAATATAATTTTAATGTAACTATATTTTAACTTATTTATTTACTAATAAGTACTAATGTCACATTTACAAATTTTATTTTTTAAGTAAATAAATACTTTTTATATTTTTTACGGATTTGTGGATTTACAAAAGTAGATCTATATCAAATCCACCGATTACGGATTATCAAATTTTTAATCTAATCTAATCTATCAATCCACGGATCGAATTTTTATAGATCAGACGAATTGAACAAATTGGATTGGATTTTGAACACCCCTACCAAAGACCACCCAAAACATATGATTAATAACTTATTCTGTACGCATGTTTTGAAGTTTAAATTAAGATCAGATGAGTACGAGAGAAGCAATGGAGGTGGGATTGGTAAGATGACAGCATGCATCTTTTGACATAGAGAATGGTTAAATTAAACTGGTAGTAAGTACTTCATATTTATTACTTTTTCGTCCTTTTAAATTTTTGGGTAAATATTGTTGCAGTCTTAATCATTAGTTTAAAATTTATAAAACTGTCATTGACTTTTGAATCCACAAATAGAAATCATAAGTAATTAAAAAATTTGAGTTAAATTTTCATCTTCCTACGGACATCGTAGTCTTGAAATATTAGGGGGCACATAAGTTGGTTGACAAAGTCAATAATGGAAATAACTTAAAAATCGATTTTATAACTAGGCGGCCATGTAAGGACGTGTCAGAATTAGAGAGTGAGGGTGACCATGTCATTTCACGCCCAGAAAAAGACAAAACAGAAAAAGATTTGGCTTACAGCCACCAGCTCCACAGCCTTAAAATATTTCTCTACGTTGGCGACTTGGCGGCTAATTTATGTCATTTGAATTGGTCAATATAGTTAGTCAATCAATATTATTGACTGAATTTTTTTCTCAATCATTGGATAATAATACTATATATAAATATGTACATTAAACAGTGACAATTTTGGATTAAGGGGTACGTCTCAAGGAAATGAGATGAATGTTGTAATTTACAAAAAGATTTGTGTTTACTTAGTAGCTTTTGTAAATAGATTATTATGTAAAAAGTATGTATTTTCATAAAAATATTTGATTATTGCGGATGAAAATATATTGAGATCTAGTTACACTTTAGACTCTAAAATAATCTTTGAAAGAAACACTACTTTACATATAATCTTAGCTTATTTGAAACAGATTGCATTATTTTGGATCTTTTGTTTCACCATTTTCTTTCATTCTTTTTTTCTTTTTTTTTCCCATGTTCTTGGAGTGTGATTCTAGATAATGCTCTTCTTACTAATGCTTTTTAAATTAATTTAAAAAAAATATGGCTAAAACCACGAGTTTTTGTTCTACAAACTATTTTGTAAACATTGATATAATGTAGGAATATTACTGAAATGAAAAGACTGTACAATCCAAATATTTTTTTATTTGTTAAATTTTTATTTGAATTATTTGTGTCATCTCACATTATTTGTATAAATAACTTTTAATTCCTTGAAGTAGAATAATTTGCAAATTCTTGCATAAAAAAAAGCATATTTCAAATACTTAATTATTTTTCAGTTTTATGATATTAAATTTAAAGCACTTCCAATGCCTTTGATAATCAATCTTCTTAAAATTTTTAGTTACTTTTGGTAAAATAAAAAAATATTTGGCAAAAAAATAAAAATAAAAATTTAAGCTAACTTGCTTTTTGTGCCAACATTTTAAAAATTTGTAATTAAAATTCAATTATATGCTACAAATACATGCGTGATTGAAAATTATTAGAAGCTAAATTAAAAAAAAAATCTAAATTGAGGGTTAAAAAAAAGAGTATACGTGGCAAACACCGGTGTGCCTGTCTAGGAGCTGTTTAAGCCGACTGAGAAAATATCAAACGGCTAACTTAAGCTAAGCTTGGGCAAGTCCAGTCAAACCCACAAGGTTTGACCAAGAATAATTTTTTTCCACGGTCAAACAAGGCTTTTTAAGCTTCTGAGAAGAAGCGATTGTTCAAAGTCACCTTAACTTATTAATGGGAGACAGACCACCACCATCAAAGTCACCTTCAAAAAAATACAACACAGACCATCATAAACTTCATTTCTTTCTTTCCTCTGCTACCACAAAGACTGGACTCCAAATTCTAATACAATTTAATTCGTCTATAATTTCCAGACGCCGTCTTGTTTCTTCTCGACAAAAAGGAAACAAGAAAGCTGAGCTTTCATTTGATGGCATCCTCTTCATTTTTTATGAACAACAGCATGGACAGTTTCAGCCAAAACAGAACAACTACTACTGCTAATACTACTTCTTCTTCTTCAACTATTACTAGTAGCTGGGGATTCACTAATTATACAAATTCTGATCATCAAATTGGCCTTGAAATTCCAAAGTTTAAATCACTCTCACCGTCTTCACTTCCCTTATCTCCTCCTCCTGTTTCTCCTTCTTCTTTCTTATCGATCCCACCTTCTGGTTTTAGCCCCGGTGCGCTCTTGGACTCCCCTGTTCTTTTCTCTAACGTAAGTTTTTTATTTTTCAAGTTAATTATGAATTATATATAAACATGATATTATATATATGTTTGTGCATGATCGTCATTATAGTAATAATGGGTTTCTTTTCTTTTGTTTTTTGGGTTTAGATTCTTGCTTCACCAACAACTGAAGCCTTCAACTGGATTAGCAATCAGCAAAATATCTCCAAGATGGAAGAGAATAACTACTTTGATTTCTCTTTTCAAACCCAAACAAGGCCTTCTTCCAACTCTGTTTCAGTGGTATAAACTATACACACACTTCAGTTCATTTCATTCTTTTGCTCATATTTCATCCTTAAATATTTATTGCTGTTACTTGTTTAACTTTGCCTTTTAGGAACAGATTCTCTTTTGTCCATTTTTAGTTTCTTCCTGTTTCAGGCGATTTTTAAAACTCTTGGTGCCTGTCATTTTTGCACCCTTTTGTCAGTCTCTGTACTGCTCATAATAAGCTTATAATTTAAGCACTAGCGCTTTTGTTTTTTTTCTTTTTTTCAATTGGCTTACAAATTTGAACAAGCGTCTTTGGAACACATAGAGCTTCTAGACTTCTAGTTTTATGTATATAGCATGAAAGTTATGCGATATTTTGGCTCATACACAGTTTGTTAAAATGTTATATTATTTCAATTTTTAAATTTAAAAAAATTATATCATATTATTTTGTAAACATAGAATTGTATCAGGACTTTACTAGTTAAATAAACGGTAAGATTCAATAAATTTTGAAAATTTCATAAAAGAAAAGGCTTATTGGGACAAATTGAGTTTTGAGATACATTATATGCATATATATTGCTTATCGTCAGTTTTGATTTGATAAGTTTCAATCATTTAATCTCAGCAGGAGGAATCAGTTAAGAGGCAACAAGAACCATGGAACTTCAATAAGCCCACAAAGGAATCTGATTTTTCAACAGAAAATCCAGGGGTGAAATCAGAATTTGCCCCAATGGAAAGCTTCTCTTCAGATATGGCATCATATCAAACAAATGTTCAGAGCAATGCTGCTCCTCAATCTGGTAATTACGGTCATTACAATCAATCATCTGCATATACACGAGAGCAGAAAAGATCAGAAGATGGTTATAATTGGAGAAAATACGGGCAAAAGCAAGTGAAAGGAAGCGAAAATCCCCGGAGTTATTTCAAATGTACTTTCCCGGATTGTCCGATGAAGAAAAAAGTTGAGAGGTCGTTGGATGGACAGATTACTGAAATAGTGTATAAAGGGAGTCACAATCATCCCAAGCCTACATCTACTAGGAGATCATCATCTTCTCAATCAATGCAACACTCTACATGTGCCAATTCTGATCTTTCTGATCAGTCTGTCGGGCCGTTAGGCAACACACATACAGACTCTTTCTCTATGCAGAATGAGTCTTCAACCTCATTCGGAGAGGACGATTTTGTTGAGCAAGGATCACCAACGAGTAATCCCATAGGAGATGATGATGAAAATGAACCTGATGCTAAAAGATGGTAAGCTTTCGCAAATATTAAGTGCTATTTGTGTATGATGAGCTTGCATATGGGTTCTGATTATAATGGTTCTTGATTCTGCAGGAAGGGGGAAAATGACATTGAGGGTGTTATTGGTACCGGGAGCAGAACTGTGAGGGAGCCAAGAATTGTAGTTCAAACAACAAGTGATATAGACATACTTGATGATGGATACAGGTGGAGGAAATATGGACAGAAAGTAGTGAAAGGGAATCCTAATCCAAGGTGATTATTACTCTTTGTTATTTACCACCTTATTTTTTCAGAAACCGTTATGAATTTGGTTTCTTATTGCAAGTTTTCATCATATGTAGGAGCTACTACAAGTGTACAACTACTGGATGTCCGGTAAGGAAACATGTAGAGCGAGCATCACATGATATGAGAGCTGTGATCACAACCTATGAAGGGAAACACAATCATGATGTTCCAGCAGCTCGTGGTAGCGGCTATACGTTGACTAGACCTTTACCTAATACTAATACCGGCAATGTGCCTGTGCCGATAAGGCCATCTGTAACCGCCATGGCTAGTCATTCTAATTTATCAAATTACTCTAACTCCCTTAACAACACTAGGTTTCCATCATCATCAGGAAGTCAAGCGCCATATACAGCCGCAATGCTGCAGAGCACAGGGAGTTATGGAATCTCAGGATTTGCAAAGCCAACAGGTTCATACATGATGAATCAGACTCAACAATCAGATGGTTTGTTCAATAGAGCCAAAGACGAGCCACGGGATGACTTATTCCTGGAATCATTCCTAAATTCAAATAGCTAACTTGGGAGTGCATCAAGTTCTATCAATTAGCAATGAATTTTTATGTTCTGTAGATTTTGGGACCCGGATAGGTAGACTTACATGTATTTATTCATTTGTTTGAGGCCACACTGAACTTGACAGTTCCACTGACCTCCCTTAGAATTTTTTTCTCTTCTTTTTATGTCATTTTTGTATCCAATAGCTGATTTCTGATACTTTTTATGTTGTTTAAGTCACAACACATACTCATTACAGATGAAAGATTAAGCATACAAAATTGAATGAAAAACATAGCTGAAAATCAAAGGAACTTCAAAATATAATACTGCACAATTAGAATAAAGCATCTAAGCGCGTTCCTTTGTCACTTTGGTTACAAACAATAGTCTAAAAAAACGAATAGCAAGAAGAGCTTTGCCGCTGATAACAGCTCTCTGTACAAACTCGAAATCTTAGATAAATATGTTATATAGGTGAAAAATTAACAATGGATGCACAAAACATTGCCAGCGAAATTGCCACCCTTAGATGTAAGACTGAGATGATAACTTATACCCCGAAATGAGTGCTGAAAATGCCAATGCTAGGAATGCTAAGAACTGCATGCTAATGGAAGCCGCTAAGGAGTCTGTAAATAAATTATCAGCTCCCTCTCTCATCCTATTTGTCATGGGAACCGCCGAAGATGCTGATGATATCAACAGATAAGATATAATCTGCGTGACACACAAAAAAACCCAAAGACAAGTCTTTAAATTCAATATAGCTTAGAGAATAAAAGCTTGTATTCGAAGCTGCAACTGTGACATAAAATATAGTATTGCTAAAGATTCCAAGTTGTTACGGATGTTCCAGATGCTACCAGGACCCCCCTTCAATTTAGGGTAGGCCTATTTGACCAAACACAAAATATAAAGGCAAAAATGAAGGAGATGGCAATTGCCCTTTTACCAATTCGCCCACCTTATCCTAAAGTTGGTTTTAAACTAACTGATTAACATTTGTAATTATCTGAAAAGTTTCCATATCTCAATCATTTTTCCCTGAGAAAAAACTATACTCCCTATTCTATCAAATCAACCCAGCAAATATGAAAAAAAAAAAAGCTTAATAAAATTTAAGATCATATTATTCTTCTTGACTACAAAAAGTGTGTGAACTTTGAGATTAACGCATCAAAACCATTAAATTATTTTATTTTATTTTATTTTCTTCAAGTAAAAGCAACATGACAAGGCAATAGAATTGAACTGTAAAGCAAAAACTCAAACCTGATCTCCAAAGAAGTCAATTAATGCAGAGGTTCGCTTCTGCATCATTTGTCTGCCTGTTGATAACTCGTGAACATGACGCAAAACTTGCCCTAGAGTATAGAGAGTCGAAAGAATTGCTATCGCCAAAACATATCTGCAAAAACAAAAAAAAAAGATCAAAATTTGATCAAATCAGACAATACGGGAAAATCTAAAAAGAGAAAAATCAAAACTAAAATTTTTACCTGAACTCTTCGTATTTATCAAAATCTTTCCAATCACCATGCCGGTTACTGGCCATGACAATGAAAGCAAGCAGAGAAAATACCATAGCCAATCCCCTCAAAGCCAGAGACCCTCTCTTCAGCAAATCCTCCCTCTTCCATCGCCTTGTAATCGCCGCGACACCGAACCCAGACGACGGCGTCTGGTTCTCCACGTCAGCCGTCGGCGCATCCATTCGGGTCTCGAATTGTGGTGACTCCACTCCTTTTTTCTCCTCCATTTCTGACATCTCCCAGTACGAGGAAACAACAATGTCGGAACTGAGAAAGTGTGTTCCGTGTTTATGTTTGTGGATTGAGATGGGATTTTAATAAATGGTAAAAAAAAATAAAAATTGTCTGGACAAAGATCAGAAGAAACTGAAGAAGGCAAAGAGGAAGCCTTGTGATTTCGTTTCGGTTTCTAAATTTGTTACCGAAAGGCATGACAACTCAGCTTTGTCTTTACGGAGACACAAACTTCGTAACTAACTTCATAGTTGATACGGTCTTGCAGTGAAACAAAGCCGGCCTTGAGATTTATCTGGCTACACGTGGACCAATGGCGTTATTTTCGTAAAATGGCTGTAATAAAGTTCCATTTTTTGTTCTATTTTCTCCCTATATTTAAATTGCAATTCATTTGTCGGGTTTTTATCTCTCGGAAAAAATTATATATACAAAAATTTCTTATATTATAGTTATTATATTGTTGCACAATTCATATTATGTTAAGGTTCATGCATTGTGGGGAAGAATTCTTCTAATTTATTTAGGCGTAAATTTGGAAGTGAGTTTAAAAAATTACCTATGATATCTTCTAGGAATGAATAAATATTTATATATCACTGTTTGAAATATTGATCATTTTCAATGCTAAGTAATTGTCATGAGTCACGACTTAACAAAAATTTACTATTATGAGCAATTATTATTTGATAATACCTTAAACGCTTTCACCATTTTCTCGGCCAAAGTATTGGTGGCCCATTATTTATATAAGTTCATATGACTTAAGTGTCAAAAGTTGGATATTATATATATATACATATATATATATATAATGGACCACTAATACTTTAATTTATTAATAATAATGGAAGTTTAACGCGGAGACACTGCCAACCTATTTTTACTAATTATTCATCATGACGGCATGAACCAGATTGTCATAGCCTATTAATGTATAATCAAAAAACATAATTGTATTTCTTCACTTAGAGCGACCCGACGGCAAATCGTTACTTTTCTGGACGACAAATCGTTAGATTGAAAATTATTGTAACGACAAGTCGTGCTCTCAAATTTCAATAGAGAACGGGCGAAGCAAGTAAATAGAGCGAAGACAGAGCTGCGTGAGAATTTCTTTGTTTTCGCATAATCGGTCACCTTGAAAATATAATATTAAAGTAGGGAGAAACATCTTCTAGATCTTTGATGCTTTCACCAAGAATGATGAATGAATCGTATGCTTCTTTAAAGAACCTTGTAGAAGAAATAAATAAACGAGAATAAGAAGATTGATTCTAGCCCAAACAAGTTGATATTATATACCTTTTTTTTGTTTTTTTTTTTCAAATAGTGATACACACATATATACATATTATAATCAGAAATCTATCAAGATTACTATACATTAATAGTGCATTTACTAAACGGAAATCAGAATGAGCTCAAATCGGAATTAGGAATAAAATCATAATAAATTTGTACTTTAACTATAGGAATCAGAATCGAAATGAGGTGTATTATCATTGATGTGTTTACTTTGTTTTAAAATTGAAATTAGAATGAGTTAAATTATTCCAAAATACTAAAATGTCTTAATTAACTATAGTCATAATTATTGTTTTGTATTTTAATTATTGTGATTATTATTATTCAAAAATTATTATTATCAATAATTATTGTTATTAATAATAATAATAGCAGCAGCAGCAACAACAACAACAACAACACTAATATTTTAATTAATTATAATACTTTTTATCAATAATAATAATAATAATAATAATAATCAAAATCGGACCAACTGGAACAACGGCAATAACAATGGCATCAACAACAGCAACAACAAATTGGAATTGGACCGGCTGCTACTGGATTGTGACATCATCGTCATCATCGACATCATCGTCATACAAACTACTTGATTGCACCAAAGGCCGATGTATACTAATCATTCAATTGAATGATCAGATGTGTTGAAAGATTGGGATACAATAGTAAAACTACAATGCGGAAAAAATTGTAAATAGGGTTAATTATAAGATCCATATTTTCCCTTAAATGTAGTTTATAAGGCCGACTTTGATTGATGTCCACCCTGTCAGTGAAAGCCCGAGATAGAGGCCCATCATCAATGCTCACGAGCAACCCAGCCCATTTATCTTATGTGACAACTAGTTCCACATATTTTTAATATCACATGTATAACAAACAAATTAATAGCTGGTGAACAGAAAAAAAGGGAAAACAAAACGCTGATTGTCCTGGAAATGGTGGAAATATACCTGGTATTGTTTGTGTCAATGTGGTTCACACAAAATCTAGGTTTATCTCTTAAGCTGACTATTAAAACTCAGATCGACGACACAACCCGACCCATTTGCCTTCTCCGATTGTGTCATCACCGAAATCCCATTCAATTCCGCTTAACATATATATAACATGCGAGATAGAAATTTTAAAATATATCAAAGTAATTACGTCAGTTATATAATAATAATCCAATGATATTATACAGTGTGTGCATTTATTTTAAAAAAGTCAAAGTTATATTAAATTCGATTATACTTATCAGTTAATCATTCAATATTTACATTATCTGATGTACCAAATAGTTTATATCTTCGTCAGAACCTTAACTCTTAAGCACATTAACTCTGATACCGTGTTGGCACAGCTGTATTGGCCCGGTCCATTTTACACCTCTTAACTCGAGGTTTATAACGTTTTATAAATCCACACAGCCGGAGGGGATGCCGTTTAGATCTGGACAAATATTATTTAATAACAAGTTCCATCTATTCTATCACCCATTGGCTCTTCTTGATCAGGTTACTGGTTTGGGTCCCTTAGCTCAGGTTGCTGTCAATATCTCTCTGACATTACCATTTGCAAGGCAAGACCATTTTTCCGCTGCCCGGCAGTTTGAGGAGTTGTTATCAAAGGGAGGCTCCTTTGGTTTGGTCCACTCCTTACAACGATCTCTGGCTGGGTTGTATTTTTGATGATTAGGACAATAAATTAAAGACAGAGGGTTCTGGGTCCTTTCCTTAAAACGTTCGTTGTGTCATTTAGCAATTTAATTTTTCAGAATTTTTTTGCCAAAATTGCTCAGCTCATATTAGATTCTGAACGGTACTTGTGATTAGCAGAAAGGCTGTTTCTTTCTTTCGATGTGACATTGTTTGTATTGTAGCTACAATAAATTTGCAATTAATGAGAAACAATTAACTTCCCTTCTTTCCCCCTTCCCCCCCCCCCCCCCCCCCAACAAAAAACCAAATCTATAAATTGCCATTTTACCTTCTTCTAGTCATTTGAGCTAGAGTTTACAGTTTTTAGTATGTGATATGAGACAAATGTGTTTCTAAATTTTACGGAAATAGCTGTATAGGAGTTAGGGGTGGGCAAAATCGGGTTCGGGTCGGGTTCGGGTCAACCCGATCGGATTTCGGGTTGTTCGGGTTAGACAAGGAACAATCCGAACATAACCCGAATTAATGACCCGACCCGAACCGACCCAAACTATATTCGAGTCGGGTCATTAATTCGGGTTATGTTCGGGTTGGATCGGGTTGGATTTAAAATGGGTAGAATTGAGTTCGGGTCAATTTGGGTTAGTTCAGGTCAATTCGGGTCGGTTGAAATAGGGTCAATTTGGGTCAGTTCAGGTCAATTCGAATCAGTTCGGGTCAGTTCGGGTCGGTTGAAATCAGGTCAATTCGGGTCAGTACGTTTTTTTTTTTTTAAGAACCCGATCAGGTATTCGGATCGGGTCGGGTTTGACCCGAACCGATCACAACCCGATCGGCTTTGTAAATTTCAAACCGATCGGGTTTCGATCCCGACCCGATCCGACCCGAACCCGAAATTTATCGAGTCGGGTCGGGTCGGGTCGGGTAAAATGCCCACCCCTAATACGAGTTGTCTTTATGAAAGAATTACTTCATGTTATTACGAGAAATGCGAAAAGTCAAAAAGAGTAAATAGAATTATGAAAG
Source organism: Citrus x clementina (assembly GCF_000493195.1). Taxonomy (NCBI): domain Eukaryota; kingdom Viridiplantae; phylum Streptophyta; class Magnoliopsida; order Sapindales; family Rutaceae; genus Citrus; species Citrus x clementina. Next base: position 17,108,134 of record NW_006262139.1, on the reverse strand, counting down.
ACGAGACATTATGATAATAAAAATTGTATTTGTTTTGATAACAAAAGCAATTAATTCATGTTTGTATACGTAATTAGACTATGTTAAATTCTGTGTCACATTTATCATATCGCCCCAACATATTTAATTTTCTAATTAACTACATTTCTAAGTCAATACTTTTTTATCTTATTGTTACCAAAAAATTGAGGAAAAAATCTATTTTCAAAATTTTATTTCAATTTATTAGCTCATTTTTTAAGTTCATTTGGCTTCTATCTTAGTTTACATTTATCATGAGAGTGTCTGTTGAGACTTATTTTAAATGTTATTATTATATTTTTACTTATTAGCTACAACTTAATATTTGGGCCAAACAATTTTTTTTTTTTAATTTCAATTTGATATAGCAAATTCAAAAATCCTTGGCATAATTTGCGGCTTTTAAATTGGACTATTCATAAGTTAGCTAAATATACTTTAAGGTTCACTAATTAATGGTACGGTTGGAAGATTTACCAGCCTTTAACCCTGATAAATCGTAATTCTTTTCTCTCTTGAATAAAAATAAATTAATTTTAAAAAATGAGCTAAAAACACGTTAAGTGATTCGATAAAAAAAAATTAAAAACACTATAAATGTTTTTGACGATAAAACACTTTTATTCTAAAACTTTTTTTATAGCAATACTCTCCAATGTGCGAATCGTGTGGCCGATCTACATCGACCCCAAAATGACAAGTCGTTTTTTTAATGACTAACAGCATGTGCTCTTTTCCAATTTCCTCTGCTGCTGCTTCTTGTTTGGCAATCGGATGCATGTGCGCGTTAGCCATCATAATTAGAAACCCTAATAATTGTTCTCGCATTAAACTGTAACATAGCAACACCCACTTCACAACAGCCCACCGACTACTAAATCATTAAATCTTTTATTAATTATATATTTTTGTTTTTCTCTAAGAAAAGATTCTCTAAAATCTTATTAACGATTATAATCTAAAATCTTATTAACGATTATATATATATATATAAAGTGGCTTAATGTTATGTATCAAGAAACAAAAGTTTGTAAATTTTTATACAAATATACACTTTCGATAATGGACTGATGAGCCTAAAATTATCTAAGTACATACGATTCTATGCAAAAACAAAATATGCTAATGTAATGATGGGATAAAATGAAGATGATCAGGTAAGTCTCTGAATAGGTGACACAATTATGTGGCTTTTTGTACACTATGAATTAACCAAATAATGTCATGTGATATTGTCAGGTGAGCACTATTGCTTCCTACATCATTATTTAGACTATAATTATTTGATTTTTATTTATATGTAAAATGGCATTTGAAAAAAAATATTACAGGAATGGTGATATAACAAAGGTTATAAACAATCTCTATGCAATTATTTTTTATATTTTCATTTATCATCGATATGCAATTACATTTGATATTTTAATTTTAGGCATGTGAAAAGGAAAACTGTTAAGGAGAACTTTATAACCTAATTATACTCAATCAACCCTTTTTTTTTTTTCAAAAGAAAGTAAAATTAAATTAAATAATTCAGAATTCCAATAACGAAGTCAAGAACTCTTCCTTTATGGAATTCACCAATTAATTAAAGCTAACGACCAAACGATATGATATTAATAGGCAGGACAAATGTCATCATTTACATAATTGATTTTAGGACCTTTGTTAATTTATTATCCATTTCTTTAAACCCTTTTTAACAAAAATATTCTCAAAAGTAGGCCCCCATTTTCCTTTTGTTTGTTCCATTATCTTTCCTTAACTCAGACAATATTATCATTTACCCATCTTCATCTGAATTTTTCTAACATATCAAATTAGTATAAAGTTTTGGTAAAAATTATGTTTTACCCCCATATATTTATCATGTAATCACTTTACTATCATTCCTTTAAAAATAAGTTAATATTTAACAAAACAATGAGTTAAAAGTCGATTGTACTCGTAGAGTATAAAAGATGATTTTTTTTTCCTTTGAAAAGAAAGAACATACAAAAGATAAATTTATCATTTTTCCACCGAAATTTTTCTGACATATCAATTCAGTATCAAGGTTTCCTGAAAACTACATGATACCACCTAATATTTAAGCTATTATCACTTTACTATCAAATGTTAAAAATAACTAAGTATTTAATAAAGTGTAAAGGCGATTTTGTTATTTAAAAAGAAAAAAATTACAAAAGAGAAATTACTGCTAGAAAAGTAGCCATTATATTAAAACAAAAAATAACTACTTTTTTTTTTATTACATCAACATGCTGTTGTGTATTCAAATATCAAATTCCGAGTAATACAAGCCAAACACTTCAGTTTTGATATTATCAATAACCCTAAGTCATTTCAAACATTACAATGGCAAGCCAAACACCCTAAGTTTAACCCTCCATCATTTAACAAATGTGTTAATAGTTTCAACATGAAATTCCTTAAATGTCCTTATGAAATCAGCAAAATTTTAACCGTTTTGATATTTTGGCAGTAAAATGATAATAAGGCTAAATATTAAGTGATAAAATATAGGTTTCAAGAAACTTTAATATTGAATTAATATGTCAGAAAACTTTCAGTGAACAAAAGAAAATATTTATTGCACAATTAAAAGGTGCGTTTTGAATTTAACATGAAATTCCTTAAATGTCATTACAACATCAACAAATTTTTAACTGCGTGATAATGATGTTAAAAAATAAATATGGTGGTAAAGTGATAACAACACAAATATTTGCTGATAAAATGTAGCTTTCATCAAATATTGGTACTGACGTAATATGTCAAAAAAATTTAGATGAACAAATAATAATATTTCTAAGAACTTTATCAAAATACTGACCTAAAAGAATTTGGTTCAATTCGGTTTTTTCCATTCCATTAGGTGTTTTATAACTTAAAAAAAATGAATGGATTAATACCGAAATGAACTGAATAGAAATTACTAAATCAATTTATTGAAATTCTTAAGACAAACTGAATCACAAATTTTAATTTATTACTAAACAAAACCGATGCGAACCGGTGGCCACCCCTGCTCAAGTGTCTAGTAGTAGAAACGGAACTTAACGCACACTCACGGAATCCGAAAAATAGAAACGAAACAAGCGCGTTGACATTTATTTTAAAAGAAATTAACTTGATATGCCAAGGTGGGAGAGCGTATGTAGATTATCATGCGATGCTCCCCACAGTATCGACACCACGTCAGACAAATGGTAAGTTATGTTCGGCTTTGTAAAAGCAGCGGGTCATAAAAGGCCGTTGAATTCGGCTGGGATTACTGCAAGTGGGCCCTTGCTCTTTTGTTCTTCGGCACTTTCTCTCTTGGCGGAACTAAAAATTCTGGAGTTTATCCGTGACCCTCCACGTGGCACACCCTGGACTTAGCGAACCAACCAGAATCATAATTACATTATCCTCACTGGAATATAATATTAAAATATTAGTAAAATGATCAAGATTTAAGTGTTAAAATAATAAATTGATTAATTTCAGAAAAAAAAAACAAATAAAAATTGATTCGCAGATGTATTCCACGCAATGAGTCTTTCCAGTTCATACTGTACCACATTTCAACTGCCAATCAAGCCACGGCATAGTTATGAACACCTCATGATACTCAGCGTCAGCGGTCACTTTACAACATTTCCTGACAAAGCAAAATCCATTTTCTTTCACAAGAAATTCCAAGTTCTTTTTTTTTTAAAAATATAAGTTAATAATTAAATATTAAGCGAGGATTGTTATTACCATATTAACATCATAAAAGAAAATTTTAATTGCTTTTTAGTTATAAATATCAATAGAGTTCTTTACCAAAATTTAAAACATAGAAAATGGGGAGAGATTTCGAGTAGTGCCTGTACTGTTAAACAATCATTTAATATATTTATAATATATATGTATGAATTAAATTAATTATCAATTACATAATATTTTTTTTAAAAGTAAATACGTACATGTTATACCTACATTAAACGAAAATATATTTAAATTTCTTAAAAAATAAATTTTATAGCTGGAAGTATGCGGAGTCAATATGATCAACACTACAATCCTGTCTATCAAAAAATAAAAAAAAAAAAAAAATAGAAAACAACAAATAACAAAATACGGCCAAAGGAAATTAAAAGCAGTGTCCTACACAGGCTTTTGTTTAGTTGTTTTTAACTGTCGCGCAGAAAGTAAATTAACGGCTAGTCCGGCGTTTGGTGCGCCCACAGGACTGGTGCTCGTGAGTAGATGATGTTTGGTGCCCCCTAGAATTCCTCGTGGGTCATAAATGCAATCCAATTGGGTCAAATATTGCCGTGTTAAATTAATTATTAATCTCTCGCTTTAATCATATTTAGAAGTTGCAATTACTTCACTACACTTACTAATATGTAGCGTCCTTCAGTTTGAGTTTTAATGATTCTTCCTCCAGTTCCGAGAATTTGACTTCTTCGATTCATTTTTATAATATATTCTTCTTCAGTTAGTTTGTGGCTGTTGAGCTGAAAATTTTTATATTATAATTGTAAACTCTTGTATTATGGTCGCCAAACAATAAATTGTTTTGTTATTTAAATTTAGTAAATTTTATAATTACAGCAATGTTTAGACTTTAGACACTATATGATTTAGAAAATCATACCCCAAGTTTTTCCAAAAATAAATTATATTTTTGAAAATTACTTCCCTCAATAAAGTATTTTCTCCAAAAGAAAATAAACTACAGTAATGTAGCGGTGTGGAACTAACCCAATGTAGAAAATGAAGTATAATATGGTGGGCGCCAAATAATGTCACTTGGGACAGCGAAAAAGTGAAGACGGGGACCCACAATCGCCGATTTTTGCAAAAAGCATAATTGTGGCTTTAGACTCAACCAACGGTCCCTTTTCTTGCAATTATTAACAACCAATTCCATATAAACATGCTTATTTCAAGTACAAATTTCAATGATACAATTGCTGTTATTACAAAAATAGACTCCAAAATCCAAAATTTAATTAATTCATAGTTAATACTTTATTAAATACTTCTTCATATCTCAGGCAATTAAATCCTAAATGAGATCATACTTTATTAAACCGCAGCAAAAATTTTTGTAAAAAATATTTTTGTTTATTAACAATAATTTTAATTAATATAAAGAGTTTAGAGTTTTTATTTTTATTTTTATTTTATTTACTCTTCAAATTGGGACCCAACTAGATGATAATCCACGCCGAAATCTAAAGACTGCGTAGGGATCAAGGAAGCAAGTGGGATGGCAGTATTGTAAATATGACCAAAATCCAAGTCATCCCACGCACTTTCCACGGAGCAAGCGTCCCTTCCCTCTCCCTCTCGCTCTCTTATTCCGCGTGTAACCGGTTCAGCCGGTCACCTCGCCGCGTCCCCCTCTCCCTACAAAGCCCTCGTCGAAGCTTATCGACACGGAGATAAAAAAAATACGAAAGCCTAGTCTCAGTCAAAAACTCGTCACTCTCTACTCACTTGAGCTGATCATATTGATGATTCATGGCCTTGCCCCGTCCGTAACAGAATCCCAATCCCTTGTTTTTTGCATTACTAAAATGCTTTTCCGTTTTGCCTCTCCTAAATTTCTCAATCTCCCAATCTGGTCCTCGCCCTCCCTCTGTAGAACTCTCATCGGCGGCAACCACACTTCCGCCCGCTTCTGCTCCCGCTAATCGCCTCCCCTTTCCATGCACTTCATATTCCTTTTTTTTTGTTTTGATTTTTTGATTTTTTTATAGGAGAAAAAAATAGAAAAATTCGTAAATCAAAAGAAGCAAGAAGATGATGGAGCCCACCGTAGGAAAACCGAGCTTTTTGAGGAATATTCTAGTGCGGGTGCTTTTATTCAGCGTTTTAATCATAGTCGTCCGATTTGCTTACGTCGTTACAATCGCTGGCGAATCATGCAATCTCGGCGACTTTTGTTTCTTCTCACTACCGGACAATTTCAACCTCGTTACTATCGGCGCCGGTACTGGAGCTTCGGGGATAACCGCCAACAAAGCGGTCCGATCTAATGTTGTGAGTCCCAGCCGCCGTGATATGTACACCAGCAAAGAGTGGATCAAGGCCGTTAATTTCTACTCGTCCGTTTTCCAAGATCTGATTTCCGAAGGCTACCTCTCGCAAAACGCGAAATCTTTGTGCGTTGAGACGCAATACGGCCAGGACGTTTTCGCTTTGAAAGAGATCGGCGTTGAGGACTCGATTGGAATTTTTAAAAAGTCGTCGAAGCCATTGGTGATTTCGGGCGAGGGGCATCGGATACCGTTTGATGGTAATACGTTTGATTTTGTCTTTGTCGGTGGGGCCAGATTGGAGAAAGCATCCAAACCGTTGGATTTTGCCTCAGAGATCGTACGGACGCTGAAACCCGAAGGGTTTGCTGTGGTCCACGTGAGGGCTAAAGATGAGTATAGTTTCAATTCGTTTCTTGATTTATTCAATTCTTGCAAGTTAGTCAAGTCACGTGATATTGATGGGATTGATTCTTCATTGCCTTACATTAGAGAAATTGTGTTAAAGAAAGAGAGTGATTTGATTCTTGGCCATCGGGAGAATTTACCCGATGGCAATGTTGCAAATAAGTGCTCAGTTCCGGGCTATAAGCAAGCATTTGTCCGGAAAGCAGAGCCGTTTATTATGGAGGAGCCATTGAAGCCATGGATTACGATGAAGAGAAATATAAAGAATATAAAGTATTTACCATCAATGGCTGATATAAGTTTCAAGAATAGATATGTGTATGTTGATGTGGGAGCTAGGAGTTATGGTTCTAGTATAGGGAGTTGGTTTAAGAAGCAGTATCCGAAACAAAACAAAACCTTTGATGTGTATGCAATTGAGGCTGATAAGACTTTTCACGAAGAGTATAAGGTGAAGAAAAAGGTGAAATTGTTGCCCTATGCAGCTTGGGTGAGGAATGAGACTTTGTTGTTTCAAATTAATCATGACCTGGATAAGGAAGTGGTGGTTAAAGGTAGGGGCATGGGGAGAATTCAGCCTGTGCACTCGTTATCAGATGGTGGGTTTGATGGTGAAGTGGATAGGATTCAGGGGTTCGATTTTGCGGATTGGTTGAAGAACACTGTGACGGATAAGGATTTTGTGGTTATGAAAATGGATGTTGAAGGGACTGAGTTTGATTTGATCCCGAGGTTGTTTGAGACTGGGGCGATATGTTTGATAGATGAGATCTTTCTTGAATGCCATTACAATAGGTGGCAGAGATGCTGTCCCGAACAAAGGAGTCCGAAGTATGAGAAGACATATGAGCAATGCTTGGAGTTATTTACTTCTCTCAGACAGAATGGTGTTCTAGTTCATCAATGGTGGTGATCGGTAACGATTCCACATTACCTCTCCAATGTTTTTTTTTTTTTTAAACCTTTCAAAACCATTGGATCCCCCTGCCCTAAATTTACAGTGAAATGCTGTAGGACTTTTTTTTTTTTTTTTAATAGTATTTCATTCTGTCCAGATTTCTTTTGCTGTAAGAATTGCAATTACAAATGAAAATTCTGTTACGTCCTGCTTATTGGCATCTTCAGTTTCCTTTTTCTTATGTATCAATGGGTTTAGCTTGCAACTGTAAACTAGAGATGAAATTTTGAAGTGTTGTTCAGCTAAAATGAGTAAATGTTTTGATTTGTCTGGGGCACCTTGAATTTCACTCGTTGATTGTTTAACTTGTAAGATAGAAATGTTGTTGAGTTGTTTGTTGGCTGGCAGTTCTGATGCTATGGATTTCATGGTGGTGGCACTGGGAGCTCAATTTACATAAAACTTTTGTGTTTTATCTGAGAATTGAGGTTGTTCATCCCAAACCCCGACATTGTTGAACAATCTATAGCAGTGTTTTTAATACAAACAATCTATAGCAGTGTTTGTATTATAATTTTTCTCGGTCCATAATATAGAACAAACACAATTGCTTTGGGATTTGGTGTATCTCTCTCTCTCTCTCTCTCTCTTTCAAGTGGTTGAAAGCTTCTAAAAATTTCTAAAAACTTGTTTGATGTTACATTTGCATCAACATCGAATAGATGGTTCTGATCTATAAGGGAAGGGACAGACTCTTGACTGGAGTCACGAGCCTAGAACTTCTTCAGGTATTACATTGACTGCAGCAATGAGCTGAAGAAAATATGCTGAGCTGGGTATCATATTTGGTAAACATTGTTGACTGCTCTTTGCTGGCTTGAGTCTTGTTATATGGTTACATTATAGATTACAGACCAGGTCATTTTAGCACCAGCTTTGGCAAACAAACTGGCTGAATTATCTTTATCCCGTAACATTATTTGTGTAAATGAAAACTAATCTGAATGGCATAATTTCTTATATACCCTCTTCCCCCAGTCATAAAATCTGACTTCGATTATGAGCTGTAAGATTTATTCTCATGCCAGTGCCACAATCCCAAACATCAGTAGATTTATTGTGTTATGAGCTGCTGGTTGAGATTGTATTGCGGGAGGGAATGATCATTTTCTCCAGCAAAATTTAAAATTACCCAAACATCTTTGATAGCAGTATCAGAAACCAATATTTAGTAAATGTTATGAGACTAAAATTATTGGAAACTATTTCTTGCCATGGTTAAATAGTAGTTGAAGAGTGAGATGAAACAAGAAAGGGGATAAATTAGTCATTAATCACCCTCATTATCGTGCGAGCGAAAAGAGCTCTTTTGACATTACATGGCAAGAGTAAGAGATGAGCACGTCGATAATTCATAAAACAAACTCTTGAGATACAAACGACCAACACGCCGTTTTTTATTCTTAATATCGCCATTCACCAAATTATCTGTTCCAATTTTCCCTAATCCTCTAAAACAAGATAAATAAACAAAATAAAATTAAGAAAAAAAATGTTTCATGATTGGTCCTTTCTTCTTGATCTTTAACTTCCTTTTTGTCTTTTAAAATAAATATGCTGTTTCATATACATTTATGTACCAACCTCCTCACCATCACCTTGAATTCATAATTCCTCTCCTTCTGGGGCTGCCTGCCTCTTCATGAAAATGATGATATGAGCCTTTTGGATCCCAAGAAAATCCTTCCCATTTTCCCGGAAAATATTTGGGTATTTGTGGGGCTTTAGTGGGTGCTTCATAACACATAACATGGGAGGTTGTTGTAGCATAGAGGTTAAGTATGGATCCGTCTATGAGGAGGAGGAAATGGAACGCAAAGATAATTATAATAATAAGAAAATTGGCGGGGAAGATGATTTTGTGAGAGTTGGTGATAATGGAGCCTCTGTCAGATTACAAGGATCTTCTAAGAATATTTCTATGTTTACACAACAAGGAAGAAAAGGTATAAATCAAGATGCCATGACTGTTTGGGAGGTAATTATTTCATCCAACTAATTCTCTAATTTTGATCTCAACAATATGATTTCATTTATATACATGTATATGTTATTTCAGATTATTTGATTGTATTGATTAATGCATTAATTTCTTGGCTCTCATTTCAATTTCTGATCAAATCAATTTTCCTGGTATAATGTTAATTGTAGAATCATCATTTTTTCCCTTTCTCCAAACGTATGAATTATTCAAGATTCTGATAAATTTATTGACAATTCGTATTTTGGTGTTGAGATTGGTGTTTTCTTTATTTTTTTCTTTTTGGTTTCCATTTCTCTTACCTGGCTGTTATCTGGGAATTATTAATCATTTTCATCTAGCCAAACTTATCAGACCTGTGATATAATAATTTAATTTGATATTTGTGATCACAACGTTCCTAGATCAAAATAGTTTATTTATTTATCTATTTATTTTTGCACCATAGACATGCACTCTCAGCATTATGGGACTTATGATTAAAGAAATGCAATCTTGTTCTGTAATTCATGAATTAAACTTTTTGAAAAGGCTTTAGTTCATGGCCGCAATTTAAAGGACATGAATCCTAAAGTTCCTACTTCCAACTGTTGGATTCAAAATAGAGAAAGTAAAATTTAACAAATGAAACTTGACGTCCAATTTGGATTCAGAACTTTACTGGTGATAAAGATACAGTCTTCTGCGGAGTGTTTGATGGCCACGGACCTGCGGGTCACAAGATTGCTCGTCATGTACGTGACAATTTACCATCAAAGCTCTCTACAGCAATCAAGCTTCTCAAGAGAAATCATGAAGATTATAGTAATGGTTCCAAATCTAGTCAAAATCCATTCTTTCGTGCTTTGGAGGCTAGCTTAGTTAAAGCTTATGAAGAACTTGATGATGAACTTGGCTTGGCATCTGCAGTGGACAGCTACAGCAGTGGTGCAACTGCTGTAAATATCATCAAAAAGGTACCCTCGGACCCTTAATCAATTCAATTTAGGGAATGCTCAGGATTAGAGTTCTGCAGCTTTTAATTTACTACTATTGTGGAATAAACTGGACTTCCTTCCTGCTGTTCTTTTCGATTTGCAGGGAGAACACTTGATAATTGCCAATTTGGGTGATTCTAGAGCTGTTCTTTGCACTAGAGATGATAGAAACCAACTCGTTCCTGTCCAACTCACAACTGATTTGAAACCTGAGATTGCAAGTAGGTTGTTTTCATTTGGCCTAAAAGCCCAACTAATTTAATCAATCTAATGGTTTTTTTTGTTATTCAGGTGAAGCTGAAAGAATCAGGAATTGTAAAGGCAGAGTTTTTGCAATGGATGAAGAACCAGACGTGTATAGAGTATGGATGCCTGATGAAGATTGCCCTGGTCTAGCCATGGCCAGGGCTTTCGGAGATTTTTGCTTGAAGGATTACGGCCTTATCTCAATTCCTGAAATTTCTTACAGAAAACTTACTAGAGAGGATCAGTTTGTGGTTCTAGCAACCGATGGGGTAAGAAAAAAGGCACAACCCGAGCTATTTATCTATTGTTGATCTGCCAAAATTTAATTAAGTATTCACATGTGCCGACATTTGCATTTTGATATAATTTAGACTAACAATTCTATGTGCATAGAACTACCAAAAGGCAAAAGATTGACAACTATTTGTAAAGAATGTTAAGGACGTAAATTTGAGTCTTCTAGCAAATCTTTATATAAATAGGATCTTTTTCTTTTTTTTTTCCACCAAAAAAATGTATGTGTCTGCAAAAGAGAAGCACTCAGTCCAAAATTATGATATTAGGCTCATGTGTTAACAAATTATCTACATAGATGTTCACATTTTGTTAAATTTGAATCATCGATTCTTTGTATCGAGAACTATTAAAAGACATCTCCTAATCAATCTGGTCTTTGCAGGTATGGGATGTTTTGACAAACAGTGAGGTGATAAGAACAGTAGCTTGTGCGAGCAAGAAAGAAATGGCAGCAAAAATGCTAGTAAGTCGAGCAGTTAGAGCCTGGAGAACAAAATATCCAGGTTCCAAGATTGACGATTGTGCCGCGATTTGCTTATTCCTGGGACACAAGCCTCTGTTAACAAAATCAAAATCTGACACGAGCTATTGCAGCAGCATAAGTCAAGTAAGTTATCCGCACGCCGCTGGTAGTAGATCAATGAGAAGTCAAGCAACAGAGACCGAATTGTCCGTGCACAGCAGGATGTCCCTGGAAGAATATAGCGCACTTAAAGGAGTTAGTAGAGTTAATTCTTTAGTGAAGCTTCCTCGATTTGCCCGTGGATTGAGCCGGCGAAGATCAGGAAATCGTTTTGAAGATATTGCAGGGTGAAAAGAAAAGGAGGCAATTATTTTCCACTAACTAATATCGTTCTATTAAGTGTCGAGATCTCTGAGAATTTGCGTACCGTTCAGTGAGCCTCAAAAAAAAAAAAAAATGTAGTTGTTGGGGACCAGTTGTTCACCTCTCCTCTATATTGGTGTTTGAAAGAGTGATGCAACAGTATTATCAGAAATTTGGAGAGATTGTTACTTTCTTTATATATTAGTCTATAATTTGTCGTGAAAACTCAGGGTCAGTGTGTCTTTGTATCAAATTTACTACTAATTAATGACTATATAGCTTTGCCTATTGCAAATTCTGTGGGATTCGCAAATGTATATATGAAGCATAAAATATCACACACTCTACAAAAATTGCCTTTTGCAATTTTTTTTTTTGGTTACTCTTCCCCAAGATTTCATGAACTGTTCATATTATCATAAGGCGAGGTCGAAAAGGAGAAATAGAACTTGAAATATTCAATATGTCATTCTCCCACGCACGGCCCTGCTATCTTTTTTATTTTTTAAATAAAGCATAAAATATTTGGTAAATTAACAACAGAATTTCGACTTATTTAAGATGCACAATTCTTTAGAAAATAGTTATGCTCTGACAGTCTGACTAATAAAATTAAGGCCATGAACACCTACAGGGCAAACGAAAAATGTGGATAGAATAAACCAAGTAATTGATTCGAGTCTGTTTTGGATGTGGCACAAAATTTATTTGGTTTTTTTTTTTTTTTTTGCCCCCCCAGATGAGATGGTTATCTGTTCTCACTTGCAATTTCTAAATAAGTATAGTCCAGTCAGAAAGCATTGTTTTCGGCTTCATTTTTGCTTAGATGGGTTTTAATTTTTTTTATTAGAATTTATGCCCCCTGCAAGCCACATAATAAATGAAAATTAGTTTTAGCCCCCCCCCCCCCAGTCTACAATTCATTTACATTTTGTGTTCGTAGAAAGCTCTCCTTCTAAAGACATTCATGTTCTGATTTTGCAACATTTTCCGGCGACGGTGAAACTGGCGGACTAAGAATGGCTAGGCTCCAAGAATGGGACAATTTCACTGCATTTTGTGAATCGTATAAAAAAAACTCGAGTGGTAGATTCGATAATCAAAGAAGAGACCACATTCTTCCCATTTCTAGAATTTCTTTATCCCATTGCCATCGTTACTTTTCTCACGTCATTTTTCCAGCCATTCTCAAGCCTTTTGGCCAAGTAGCATTCATTTCACAAATTCTAGTAGCCTTTACAGTTTCTTTTTTTTTTTTTAATGATGATGATGATGATGATTATTATTATTATTATTATACTGCATAATTTCACACTTGTTTGTCTAAATTAACGTCCGTAATTCATGAAATGCATACTGCATATAATCGTTAGTAATTCAACATTATTGATTACACCAATTTAACACAAATTACAAACAATCATGTGCTTAATTGGTTCTGCCCATAAACATAAGTATCTATAAATGTTTGATTGAGATTTAATCAACTTACATTATTCTTGTATATTGAAAAATTGTCATCACAAACTTATAAAAAAAGGGTAGCACAAATCTAAGAACAATACTAAATACAAATCTCATTCTTTTACTTAATTTTTCCCTTTGATTGTCATCAATGGGTTTCATTAACACTCCTTTTTGTGCCGCAGGCTGGAATTGCCCTCGGCCCTTCGTTCCTTGAACGCAATGAAAAGTTCAGCAAGAAAATGTTCTCCCCAAAGGTTTCGACAGTCCTTAACGTCTTTGATACATTTGGCCTCTTTTACATGCTATTCTTGCTCAGCGTACGAGTATACATAAGCATTGTTAAAAAGGCTGGGAGGCTAGCAATTTTTAAAGGCATTGGATCTTTTTTGCTACCATTTATGGTAACCATATTCATATCTTATATTATAAACTACTAAACTAGTGCTAAAAAAAGTACTCAAAGTAGCCCCTTGTTCAGTTGGAATCTTGTTCGATCGTGGGATATTTTCAGATTGTACACACATATTCGCACGTAGTTTGAAGATAAACGTGTGTGTGATTTTCATAGGAGGGCCCGATGATTGCGAGGCTCTTGCGTATGGCTGATAATACTAGCATTATGCTTACAATAATCCGATTCATCGCTATGAATAATCATTCCACTAATGATTTGATGGAGGAAAAGCAGGATTCAAACATGATTAGTGAGTTCAGAAGGAATAATATTGACAACAAGAATGTTAAGTACATAAAGAGAAGTGTAAAAGAAGGAGCTGATACGGCAGCATATATGCTTCATGCCATTGCTGATGACTTTGATCTCATATTAGCTGGAAGAAGACATGATAATAATTCGCAAGTATTGATAGGACTATCAGAATGGAACGAGGTTGAAGATTTGGGCGTTATTGGTGATGATATTTTGGTTTCCTCAGATTTTCATAATAAGGCTTCAGTTATGGTGATACAACAGCAGGCTTCAGTTATGGTAAAAGAGGATAAAAAGCACTAGATACAATTTCAAAGCTTAAACGTACATAACGGGTAATTTACATATTTTTTTCATTTAATCCACTTGTAATCATTTAGAGAAGTTATCAAGAAAATTAAGTTGTACAGATTTTTTAAGAAGCAGTGATTGATAAATTTTATCCATTCACTCTTGTAATCATGCATTCACTAGTCCGTAATTGAAACGAGCTAGAATGAGAATGAAAATGAGAATTCATTGTTTACTTTAACTGTAAGAATCGAAATTAAAATAAATTTTATTGATATTTTTATTTTAAAATCAGAATAAATTATTATAAATTACAATAATACCCTTTAACGTATTATTCTCATTATTTTTATTATATAATTATGATTATGATTATTATTATTAAGAACATTACTTTTAATAATAATAATAGTTACAATTTTTGTCCTCTTTCATTTTTTTATTATTTTTATCTCTAATCTGTTTCTTTTTTCTTTTCTCTTCTTCTTCTTCTTCTTCTCTTTTTTCTTTCTCTTTTCCGCAAATTGCTCGTTACTTTTTCGTCATCAATCACGCCAATTTCATCTTCTTCATCAACATCATTATCATCACAATTTCTTCTTTTTCCTCCTGTCGATTTCGGTTCTTCTTCTTCATCAACATCAAAATTTTCATCATCGTCATCACAAATACATCATCTTCATCATCACAATTACATCATCAATAATAATCATCATCATCTCTATTGCTTGTCATAAAAAATCATCATCATCACCAATCTTACCATCAATAATCATCATAATTCAATTGTTCTTCGACAACGACGGAGAGCCTGAACATTGACAGCGGCGACATCCGACCGATGACAAGCAACAGAGATGGCCTGCAACTGGCGAAGGTGCTGCCGCCGATCGTTTCTTTGGTTCCAGATGATAGACGACGAGTGGGTCAGTTGGCCGCTGGGTTAAGGATTTCGTGGGTTTTTCATTTTTTTCAATTTTTATTATTTAATTGTAAAGAGGGTATTTTAGTAAAATAAAAAATATAATGGGGATAATTTTGTCATTCGCGGGAATGGGCTTCTGATTCCCAAATCCCCGCTGAAATCAGAACTCCAATAATCAAACCTGATTTTGTATGGATCCCAACACTTCATTTCTATTCCCAACGTCAGCTTTAACAAGTAAACAATTTAATAATTCCCCTCCCTCAATTCCGATTCCCATTAAGGATTAGTAAACAGGCCATTATGGATTAATGACACCACAGCGTAAGTTTGACAATTTTCATAATACTTTGTTTTGATAATTTTAAAATTACATGAAAAAAATATTAAAATTTGATGCTCAAATTTAATTGTTATCAACAAGATTGTTCCCACTCCATTATATATTTGATTTTTCTTTTTAATGAATAAATTATTATTTTTTTCTGTTCATTGTATATGTGAAATGCCATTGAATTTTTTTATCCCGCCCAAAATTTAATTTTTGGCTATATTCCCACTTAAAATACAAATTGTATATCACAACGTACTATATAAATTTAGTACTATTATTCATATTTTAATTAATTTGGTTCTAGTACCTATGATTTTTTTTACTAATCACCCGAATTCAAACCCGGTCAGGCCTTTTTTAATTTTATTTGATGCTGGTAATAAAAAAATTTGTTTTATACTTTTTTTTATTCTGTGATGTAAACTTAAATTTTTTTTTTTAATAAGCTTGTGACTTCTGAACATTAAAAAATTTGTTTTTGCATTGTCCAAGGTAAAATTGTCTTTCTATTATTCTACTTCTGTTTTTGCTCAAGGTATTATTCTACTTCGGTTTTTGCTCAAGGTTTATTTTCACAGGCAGGTTTATTTGAACTCACAAAAAAACTCTTTACACCCATAATTCCACAATAATTTTTATTATCAAATCATCCATTATGAAAATTAACATTAAGGATAGGAAAAAAAAAATACCGTAGGAAGAGAATGAAAATTCTACATAAAATAAAACAACTTTCTGCATCTTCTGAAATACACAATCAAATGACAAAATCAAACAATAGAAATAATTGAATTTGATGATTCAAGCCTTAAAAAAAAAAAAAAACCTAGAGTCCTTGATATTTATAACTAATAATTAATTAAGCTGATTTGTACTCAATGGCAACTATGGCGATGGGTGAAAAGACAAGAAGAATTAATTCTTTGCATCCTGCAATTACGATACAAAATTATTAAGATTTTCATGAAGATTGAAGGCCAATGGATGAAAAAAAATCGATAATGTTATTATAAACTCATCTGTAACATATTCAGTAGTTTGTTCGATCAAAGTTTTCAATTTACGGACAATCATTATAATCTTTAATATTAGCAAGGTTGATCAGAGTTAAACCCCTTATGCCGTCACCATTCAATAAGAGGGGGTGAGGAAAAAAAAAGTGAATGAAGAATGAAGAAGAAGAAGAAGATTTAAAGGGTAAATTAATATCGGGGTTATTTTTAGATTTTTGAACGTTTATAGGGTAAATTTTTATTTTTTAAATTTGCATTGTGGGTGCGTTCAGAAATGAGTGTCGAGAGAAAACTTTGAGTTCAAATAGCACACCCTATTTCCACATTTCATGGGCTTTTTGTGATTGTGAGCATTAATTCTTTCTTTCTTTCTTTTTTTCCGAGGCTCGCAACTTACGAGCGTTAAAAATTTTGTTTTTGTATCAGAAGAGACTTCGGTTTTGGCTTGAAGAGTTTCACATATTTAATGAAAATGCGTAAATATGCTTGTGAATTTAAAAAATTTTAGGGTGAGGAGGGAGTTGGATTCTTGCGTGTATTCATGAAGAAAATAATGTTGCAACCATTATTAAAATCCTTGCTGCCCCCATTCCTCCTCAACGCCTAATGGGGCTCTATATTTTGAACCTAGCCAGAAGAGTATATTGGCCAGTCTTTGCCTTTAGTGATCTCACATCGATTAAACAAAATGCCATCTTCTACACCAAGCAAAACGCTTGCCATGCTTAAAGCCTTTCGCCAATCCGAACAACAAAGTACTGAAGTAGTTTGCCCCTTATGTTTTGATGCAGGAAGATGTTTGTTCAACGGCATTTGACAAATGCACCTCCCTAGTGATTATTATCCTATTCTAGAAAATTGTTTCTTCTTTCATTAGGATGAGAATGAAAAATGTACTCAAAATGGCTCCTTGCTCAGTTGGCATTTTGTTTTATTGCGATTTATTTATGAACTTAGACCCATTTTTAAGCGTAGATTGAGGGTAATATAGTGATAAGGCAAGGAAGCCGCGGAGGTCATCGAGGGCACCTAAACCAAATCCTAAGCATAAAGAGTATGCATGTAGGACGTAAGACTCATGCATGCAACATGCAGAACGTGGAACAAATCCCACGTGTGAAGAGTATGCATGTAGGATGTGAGACTCATGCTTGCAACATGCAGAACGTGGAATATTTAAATGCAAAGGTGTAGCGACTGGAGCAGTCGGCCACGTCAACTAGGCGTTGGAGGATTTATAGCTTTAGTTGTTCTTTAAGTTATATATTGTTGCTTAGTTGATCGGATTTGTAGCTAAGTTGTTGCATTTATATTATCTTATTTAGCTTTGTATTTGCCTTCACTTTCGGCTGTATCTTATGAAGAAACTCGTGATTTTGAATTATATTCACTGGATGATTCTTATTGAATAATACGTAAGGTATTTATACATGCATATGGTATATTGTAAAAGGCAACTAAATTGTATGCCTTAATTGTAGAGATATTTACATATGGAAAGACTCAATCACTTTGATTTAGAATCGTTGAATATCTTGGGTATTTGGCCATGACCGTTGAATAATACGTAAGGTATTTGGCCATGACCGTCTTGTCAATCGCTGAACATGTTGCCACATGAGTTTCTGGTTGATTTGGTATGTTTGGATTCGTTGAACATGTTGCCATACGAGTTTATGGTTGATTTGATATGTTTGGATTCGTTGACTTATCAGCCCCCCTCAAGCTGGGAATGGCCATAGAATGAATGCCCAGCTTGTAGCGGAAACCAGAGAACATAGCTTTAGGCAATGGCTTGGTAAAAATATCGGCAACTTGCTTGGCAGAAGAAATATGAGTGGTGATGAGTAATCCTTGGTTGACCTTTTCCCGAACGAAATGAAAATCAAGCTCTATATGCTTGGTACGAGCATGAAAGGCAGGATTCTTGGTCAAGTAAACAGCACTCAGATTATCACATAGAAGTGTAGGAGGTTGATGAATAGGAATACCAAGGTCATGAAGGAGAAATGTGATCCATGTGAGCTCAGCAGCAGCAAAGGCAATAGAACGGTACTCAGCTTCAGCGCTAGAGCGAGCAACAGTGGTTTGCTTTTTTGAACTCCAGGAGACACAATTTGCAGTTTTGCACCCCAGTAAACACAATATCTGGTCGTGCTGCGCCTGGTCTCCGTACAACCAGCCCAATCAGAGTCAGAGAATGCATACACATGATTGGAACTTTGTGAAAGATACCGCAAGCCAAAATCAAGAGTTCCTTTGAGATAACGTAGTATTCGCTTAACAGCCCTGAGATCAGCCTTGGTAGGGTTTTGGAAATGTTGACAGACACGGTTGACTGCATGTGTAATGTCAGGATGAGAGAATGTCAAGTATTGAAGACTACCAACAAGGGTTCTATATTCCGTTGGATTGACTGGTTCACGATTAGTTGGCGAGATTACTTCCTTTACTGCCATTGGCGTGGAAATGGGGGTACAATTTTCCATCTTGGCCTTTGCAAGGAGATCCGTTGCGTATTTAGCCTGAGACAAAAATATACCCTTGTTAAAATATTTAATTTCAATGCCAAGGAAATAACTTAATTTTCCGAGATCTTTAAGAGCAAATTGAAAGCCAAGAGTGGTGATAATATCCTGAATGACAGTTGAATTGTTTCCTGTAATAATAACGTCATCAACATATATTAAAATGAAATAGTAATGTTAAAAATGAAAATAGTAATGTTAGGCTTATGTAATGTAAAGAGTGATGTATCCGCTTTACTGCATTTGAAGCCTAAATCAAGAAGAGCTTGAGAAAGGCATTCAAACCAAGCGCGTGGGGCTTGTTTAAGTCCATAGAGTGACTTGTGAAGTTTACACACATATGACAGCTTGGATGAGTCAATGAAACCAGGAGGTTGCTCCATGTAGACATCCTCTTTTAAAGTGTCCATGTAGAAAGGCATTGCGAACATCTAATTGTTTCAGGACCCAACAAGAACGAACAGCGAGAGCAAGCACAAGGCGAATAATGGTGTGTTTGACCACATGACTGAAAGTTTCAGCGAAATCAACTCCAGGAATTTGGGTGAACCCTTTAGCTACAAGCCGTGCTTTAAAGCGATCAATGGAGCCATCTTCTTTTTGTTTAATCTTGTAATGATTTGGTGGAGGAAAAGCAGGATTCAAACATGATTAGTGAGTTCAGAAGGAATAATATTGACAACAAGAATGTTAAGTACATAAAGAGAAGTGTAAAAGAAGGAGCTGATACGGCAGCATATATGCTTCATGCCATTGCTGATGACTTTGATCTCATATTAGCTGGAAGAAGACATGATAATAATTCGCAAGTATTGATAGGACTATCAGAATGGAACGAGGTTGAGGATTTGGGCGTTATTGGTGATGATTTTTTGGTTTCCTCAGATTTTCATAGCAAGGCTTCAGTTATGGTGATACAACAGCAGGCTTCAGTTATGGTAAAAGAGGATAAAAAGCACTAGATACAATTTCAAAGCTTAAACGTACATAACGGGTAATTTACATATTTTTTCATTTAATCCACTTGTAATCATTTAGAGAAGTTATCAAGAAAATTAAGTTGTACAGATTTTTTAAGCAGCAGTGATTGATAAATTTTATCCATTCACTCTTGTAATCATGCATTCACTAGTCCGTAATTGAAATGTATTAGAATGAGAATGAGAATGAGGTTAACTGTAAGAATCGAAATTAGAATAAATTTTATTAATATTTTTATTTTAAAATCAGAATAAATTATTATAAATTATAATAATACCCTTTAATGTATTATTCTCATTATTTTTATTATATAATTATGATTATGATTATTATTATTAAGAACATTACTTTTAATAATAATAATAGTTACAATTTTTGTCCTCTTTCATTTTTTTAATTTATTTTTATCTCTAATCTGTTTCTTTTTTCTTTTCTCTTCTTCTTCTTCTTTTTTCTTTCTCTTTTCTGCAAATTGCTCGTTACTTTTTCGTAAATACACACACGTTCGTCAGAAGTTATCTTATCCAACTCAACGGACAATTGCCTGTTCTTTTGTCTTTGGGAACCGACAAAATCCAAGATCAGATATCTGACGGCTGGGGATTTATCTCGATATTTGAACCAAAAAAGCATTCAGTGGGTCCCAATCCCGATCACTCGCTATCGTAATTCAATAAACTCGTAAATAATTATTAATATAAAAATTTAAAGGAAGCTCAAGTTTTATTAATTATAATCATTCATTCGGGTAAGCTTACGTTACATTTGGTGTAAGTAACAGTTGTGACGTGACCATTTGACTCACGTAAGAGCAGCACGTGGCGATAAGGCGCAGTAGAACAAAATGTTGAAACCGGTTGGTAATCAGTTGCAAGATGTGTCAACGGTAAACCCAATCCTATGCATTCCTCATAATAGCCGGTTGATGATTAGGCACGTATTAATGAAAATTTTGAAAAGAAAAAGAAAAATTGAAATTGAAAAATTTTTAAGTGGGTTTTAAAAGTTCATAAGCCAAAATCTCATTAACCATTTTTTTGAAGGAAGCAACATCTCCTCTCTGAAACGTCATATGCCATATTCATACATTTTTATTATGAAAATTATTGAACCAAGGCTGAGAAAAAGGGAAAAAAAATAAAGAAATTCTTTCAGAGTTGTCTGTTACTACTACATAGAGAAATGACGGGGAGCTGCAGTTTCAGAGGTGAGGGAGGGTTTCGTAAATTTCACAATTTTTTTCGTTATTCAACTTATAATTTTTTTTTTTGGGAGTGATGAAATGTTTGTAATATCATTGATTGGTTTATCGATTAGTATCCTCATAGTTATATCTTGCTTCAAATTCTTAAATAGGCCATATGCATCAAGTGTTTGATGAAATGTCTGAATGGCGTAAGCAAATACTAGTTGGCTAATTTTAAACATGTTAATCGGTTTACAAATTCATGTTTCAGAGTTCAACTATTTTCATGTAATTTCATTATTAACATCGTATGATTTGTTATCGATGAAGTGAGAATATTATAAGTGGAATGAATAGTTGAGCAGGTGCTTTAAGTTTCAAAGTCTTTAGAGAATGACTTAACAGAACGTTCTGTTTTTATGGCATGAGCATATAGTTAGGATTATATATAACTGGTACTGTCATCATATAGCATGATTATGTTACAATTCATGGACGAAGGAGTATGTGTTTTTAATTTTGTCCTTATGTTTAACATACTTGCACAATTGTCCTCAGGTTTTATAAATGGAAAAGACTGCTATAAATGGAAAACACACAAAAGAATCTGCAGGAATGGCATTTAAAATTTAAGCTAGACAAATGGATTTGTGACGCTTGAGAAGAAAGTAATCTGCTGGAACTAAAAACAATGAACCAGGTAAAAGAAAGTTATCTTATCAAGCTACTAGTGCTTTTTGAAATAAGAAGAATGAGTTGTTCCATTTGTTTTTTTATATTTCCAGGTTCAATCAATCCTGTGCACATGAGAGCGAACCATTGAAGTGAATATAAACAATAAAATGGCGACAGTTGCTGGAAAGGATACCAAGTTGTAAGGCGATGATGAACATTCTTTGACGGGTATAAGGTGGTCGTTATTCATACAGCAAGGAAAGATTGAAATGAAGCATAATGCTTCGAAGTTTGTAGATGGACCTCAGATTGTCTTGCTGGGGTATCATGCGAAGACCCATGATATTTTCACACTTGTTTAATTGTTATTTTATTTGTATCCTCTATTGTCACCACGCCTATCAAGTTTTATATAGGTATATCTCTTTAAGGAACAACTGAAATATGTTGATTTAATATGATCTCTTATTTTGGGTAGATGACTGCTGTCATAAAAGGAATATATATGTTAAATTTTTTGCGTTAATAAATTTATGTATTTATCACTATATTCAGCTTAATTTCTATGGCTTTCAATTGCTTCGGACCAATATAAGGAAAGTCTAAAGGATGGTCGTTATGTACGTATCATAAATGATGTTGATCGTGTTGCCGATTTATCAAGCTATAAACATGGTCGAACTACTGTAACTTTATCATCCTTGACTTATTCACTGGAATTCACAATATATGAATAGTCTAATTAGCTGAACATATAACATATCAGCATAAGAAACCAAAATTCAATAATGTTGAATTAAGATAAACTCGTACAAGCATTTGCAAATGTTTCATCACTCTTTTTCCCATTGCAACAGCTTAGTTGACAGAATTATAAATAATATAATATGCCTACTTTCTACGGCCATGATCCTTCTAGTTCGACCTCCTGCCCTGAGCAAGGTACTTCCTCTCGAACATCTTGGCACGTGCACTTTGTTCAACCTTAAATGACTAGATTCCAAATATCAGTTGTACCCATCAATTAAATTTCCCAATTACAATACAAATTTATAATCTGATACCTGTTCTCATATATCCATTAACCTATCACTTAAGTACAAATGCAAGCACTGGCATCATATCAATTAACAATAACCTCCAATATATTGTTTGGAGCAAATACCAGAATAATACTTACAAGTACGAACTAAAACTGTAATTAATTGTCTCCTTTTTGTTATTGTCTGCACTGTTTTCAGCCTCCGCTTTCTTCTCTTCACGATGAATGATCTGGTTTAAATCCGGTTCACCTATTAATACATTGACGCAATTTTCACAGAAACCTACTTCTCTCTGCCCTGTCATTTCTTTCCATCTACAACTCTTTTTCCCCTTTTCACAGAAAGAAACAGATCAATTTAATCCTTTCATAATTCATATTCCCATTCCTAAGCGCGCTCTTCACTCTGGCTTTTGACAGGATCGATTCTGCTACTTTTCCAAATAAAGGTGTTAAAATAAAAACGAATCACCCATAACAATTAATGATGTGTAGGAAATTAATTGGTGAAGACAATTTCACAAGATGAGGTTTCGAATTTTAGCATTTTTAGTGACTTTCAGGCGCCTCTACGTTCGGTTTTGGGGTGCAGCAATTCTTTTGGTTTCGCCGATTTGTGAATCTGCAAAATTGAACAAGTATATTCACAATTTCATTTGGTGGTACTCTTATTTTCCCCTCTTTTGAAAACCTAATTATTGTACTGCATACCCTCTTGAATTTTACGCATACACAGACTACCCTTGCATAACTCTTCTTTTCCCTTTTATGAATTTCATTACCGAATAACCCCTTAACTGCCTTATTCCCAGAACCGTTTTGACAAGTTGCCCATCCTTTGTTATAATAATTATTTACCACCTCTACCGGAACCTTATTTTGTGTTAAATTCCTTAACAGTCGTTCGATCTGAAAATTGACGAATCGAACGATCCATTTTATCGGTCTGTTACTTGCCTTAAATGTAACATAAGCGCTGCCCATTCAGAATGGTAAAGAAAAAACAAGTAAATGGAACAAAAATAGAAGCAGCATGCACGGACAGCTTTATACGAATCCGCTGCCTTATTGCTAAAGTGCTGATTGTTGCAGCGGAAGCAGAAGCAGAATTGCTGCTTCTGATTTCTGGTCTGCTCTTCCGAACACTTTCTATTTATTAACTATTATTATTATTATTATTATCGTAATAATAATAATTATTATTTAGAAATGCAGTGCTATTTAAGATGTTTGTCGTGTGCTAGCATGTATCACGTGACGTGCCTTAGCTGATTTTAGAGGCTTCTTAGAGTTTGTATTATTGTTGTGGTGTATTTAATTATTGAAAATTAGTGTGAGAAATTATTGAGCAAATTTAATGCTGAGGGGACCCTTCAATTTAAAATTTTTTTAAAGACAATTTATTTATTTTATCTTTTGATTGATCTCGGCCCCATTACTTTATATCCAAAAATTATCGAAACACGCACATCCAGAGGTGGTTGCTGGGGACCTTTTGATTTTGACATTCAAATTCAGTCCATAGAATCCCATTGATTAACTAATTCATTTTTCTATTGCAAATACAACGAATTCTGTGCATTTATGTTGTGTTTACTTGTTGGAGTGAGAGTGAGGAGTGTGGATTCCTCCCACTCCAGCGTTTACTTACTTAAAATGGGGAGGGATTGGAAGTCCCACTCCGTGGGCCCCACCCATTTTTGGAGTGGGGAGTGGGGAGTGGGAGTGGGAATCCACTCCCACCTCTCCCATTTCTACCCTTTTTTTTTTATTTTATGTTTTATAATTAATAAAATAAAATAAATAATATTATATTTATTTAAATAATAATATTATATTTAACTAAATAATAATTTACATTGATTTTAAGTTAAAATTATTTTAAAATAATATTATTATATTAATAGAGAATTAATAAATATAATATTATTATATTTATTTTAAAAATAATAGTACTATATTTATTTAATAATAATAATAAATACTTTATTCTAAGAAAATATTAATTTTGTACTAAATAATATTATATTATTATTTTATATAATAATAAATTTAATATAATTATATTAAATAAAATAAAATAACATTTCATTTTATATTAAAATTACAATTAATAATTTATTGTTCATAATTAAAAATATTAATAATTATAATAAATTTACAAATATAATAAAATAAATATTATTCATTAAATATATTTTTTATTAGTTTTGTAATTAAAAATTATAATTCTTTAAATAAGGATAAAATTATAATTTGAAACTATTTACTCCCAATCCAAGACAAAGTAAACACATAAATTAGATTCTGGTCTCCATTCCATGCTTCCATTCCAGTGTAAGTAAACAACTTACTCCCACTCCCACTCCACACTCCCAATCTTAGGATTCCCACTCCCCAAGATTCCCAATCCAATCCAAAAAATAAACGCTACCTTAGTTGGTCCAAATTTTCTACACCGACAAAGAAATTAAAAGCTTTATTGATGTGATGATATAGATTGTTTCAATTAGGATGGTTTCAATAGTTAATTAATAAATTAATCATTTCATGGCTTTCACTACTTTAACCAAAAAATGTGCCTTCAAATTTGAATTTTTTAAAACTATTACACTTGGCTTTTCTTTACTCTTCAACAAATTTTTTTAATGTACATTTATTTATTCTTTAGATTTAATGATTTTTTTTTCTTTTTTCTTTTTTCTTTTTTCTTTTTTTCATGAATATTGGATAAAAACTAAGTTCGTTTGTCTATTCAATCTTACGTGGGATCTTCTAGATAAAAGAGCTTTTCCTAATTTTATATATTAACTTGAATATGTCAAACACAACATTCAATCTACATTAAACCTCCTTAATTAAGCCCGCACGAATATACATTTGTGAGAGAGCATTTTCTTCTATACCGCATGTCATGGGTTCACATGTAAAGGTTATTTTATGATGAAGCTAATATAGGAGGTTTTGGTAGATTTCATATTGTAAATAAATTTGTTATGTAATAGATTTCATATTATAGTTGTGCTACCGCATAGTTAATATTCCTTGAGGTCTTGACATATTTGATTGTACATATTAATAAATTTGTATTGTAAAACTAAAAATAAAAAAGAAAAAGAAAATGCAAGAACAGAACTAATTTATAAGATTTAAAAAAAAAATCACAAGACCCAATTTGCATCTTGTTTTATTTGTGCTTAAATTTGTGTCACTTAAGGGTCTTTAAATGTCTCTCTCAAATGTCAACCAAAAGCTCAAATACCACTAGTCAATTTTAGAGGATTAGTATTGTAATCACATATTTTTTTCTTTTGTGCTAAAATTAGCAAAAACAATATTAAATTCACCCTACTAGATGAAACTATATAAAAAAAAAAAAGGAAAGAAAGAATGTCGGACTTAACCAATTTCACCTATTGTGGTTACTTTGATAGTTTGGATTTTTTATCAAAAAGAAAAGAAAATTTCTACAAATATTGTACTATCTCACATCACTTCGATATAGTAAAGTTTAATATAAATAATGTGTACTTCATATCTTAATTGACAATTTATATTTTGGAGTATACAAACACCTTGAAAATAATCATAAAGACCCAAACTCAAAGTAGACAATATCTTAATAGGTCTAAGTAAGAACTTGAGTTACGACACAAAAATATATGTAATATCTTACAAAAATAATGAATATTTTATGTCTTATTTGACATTATATATTTTGGGGTAATCAGTAGAATAAAACTGTGAGGATCCTAAAAATAAAATTGTGAGGGCTTAAACCCAAAACAAACAATATATATCTTAACATGTCTAAATTAGAATCAAGTCATGACACGAAAGGCAATATCCTAATAGGCCTAATTTGAAAGTTGGAATCGAGTCACTACCAAAAAAAAAAAAAAAAAAAGCCTTTCAATCTAGGGATAATGTAACTTAGCAATTGGCTGGCAAACGTCCTCCCGACTGTTGAATCTTGTAAACCCACTTGGACTCGACCACATTTGTATCTGGAGGTCTTGGCACAAGAGACCATGTTTGATTTTGGCACAAGAGACCATGTTCCTCTTGCATGGCAGTAACCCAATGTTGGTGTTTTAGAGTAGCTTTAAGAGTCTTAGGTTCATTGGTGGTAGTGGCAGCAAAGAGAAGTGCAAGATGAGATTTAGCTCGAGCCTTTTGTCTAGTCACCATAGGATGAATGTTAGTAGCATGTTCAATGGTGATTTTTTCTTACTGGCTTACTTGATGTGGATATCCAGAGAGATCAACAACTAAATTTTGAGAGATATCTGGAGGATCAAGAGCATTTTGTCTCTGGTGTATCTCACGAGTAGAGTTTCCTTCTTCTTCTGCAGGCAGAAGTTGAAGAGTCCCATGTTTGCATGGAACAGACGCATTTATCTGATTGTCGTTGAGGTTGTCAATTGGAGCAGTAACTGGAACATTTTGTGGTTGAGTGGAAGACAGTGTCACAGGAGAACCGAAAATTAGTGTGGAAAGACGTGGGACAGCAACTTGTGCAAGTGGCATTTGAATTTGAGAAGGTATTGCATGCGGATTTGATATGCCCAAGCATTCCTTTTGAGCATGAGCATGACAAGTGGTATGGTTGGATTTTGTGTCTTATGAAATTAGGGCAGCCGAAGTCAATTCTAGCCACTCATCACATGATGGAAACTCCACTATATGTCCCGTTTCTTCCATAGGAGATATTAATGAATTATTGTCAGCAAATGGGAAAACCGATTCATAAAAATTACGTGCCTAGAAATATAAACACGTTTAGTCTGAGGATTTAAGCACATATATCCTTTATGCAAGGGGCTATATCCAATAAAAACACAAGGGAAATATTTTACATCAAATTTGTGTTTTTTATAATCTCGTAAACAAGGAAAGCACCGACACCCTAGAATTCTAATGCCGCTATAATCAGGAGTACGTAAAAATAGAACCTCATAGGAACTCTTAAAACTAAGTGTAGACAATGGTGTCCTATTAATTAAATATATTGAAGCCAAAAAAATTTCAGTTCACAAAGACAAATGAATTGAAGCGTTAAACATAATGGTTAAGGCTGTCTCCACTATATGACGATGTTTTCTTTCAGCAACACCGTTTTGCTGAGGCGTGTGAGGGCATGATATATGTCTTGTAATACCGCATTGCGCAAGATGATTAACAATTACAGTAGAGGAAAATTCGCCTCCACCGTCATATTGAAATATTTTAATTGTCCTTTCAATCTGATTCTCTACCTATTTCTGAAATTTAATAAAACAATCAAAGAAGTCAGACTTTCTTTTTAAAGGAAAAATCCAAGAGAATCTTTAGAAATCATCAATAAATAATGCATAAAAACGATAATTTTGATTAGTAGCTACGGGTGCTGGGCCCCACAAATCACAATGAGTTTTTTCTAATGGAAAAACTGTTGTTTTATTATTAATAGGAGAAAAACGAAGTTTACAATATTCTCTAACTGACAAGAAATGCATAATGATGACTTCTTTATCCATTGGGATACATCGATTTTCCTTTCTCTTATTAAGACATGTAGAACCTTGGGACTTGGATGGCCAAGTCGTTTATGCCAAACGTCTGAATTGGCAGCATCTCCTCTTATTGTAGCAAATGTTAATTCTTTATTTTCTTCTAAGGCATATAGGTTGCCCTTTTTAAGCCTCCTTGCTAGGACCTCCTTCTCCTGATTCTTAACAACAAAGCCATCAGAGTTAAACTCAAAAGAACATTTATTATCCTTAATAAGTTGTCCAACAGATAATAAAATTTTCTTTAATTGAGGGACAACCAACACATTATTTAGTTTCAATTTCCCATAATCAGTATTCAGAGATGCATTACCAACATGTGTAATATGAAGACCTTGACCATTTCCCACAAATATTTTATCATTACCTTCGTAGGGAACTGGTTTGTCAATATTACCTTTGTTATTTGTCATATGAGAGGTTGCACCCGAATCTGCATAGAATTTAGGGTCGTTTCTATCTTGGAGATTCATGGCTGCAAGCGCCTTGGGTGTGTCCTCTTCATCAGAGTAATCATAGTGATACCAACAATTAACAACCGAATGGTTCTTTTTGCCACAAATTTGACAAATTATTTCTTTTTATTGTTCTTGTTGGTTCGTTACTTTGTTTTGTTTTGGTGGAGGCTGAGAATTCAACTTATTTTGATTGTTCACATTTCCTCTTCCTCCACCATTACCACGTCCGTGAAAATTGTTGTATCTACCACCACGTTGATTCTTGCCTCATCGCCCCCACTGTCCAAACTCCAAAGAATGCTTCATTATGATTCATTTGAGCAGACTTATTTACTTCCCTCTGGGCAACAACAGTTTGCTCATGATTTTGTAAGGCTAAGACAAAAGGCTTCATATTAGGATAGGGAGGTTTGGTCAGCATTGCTGTCTTAAAATCAGCATATTGAGGGCCAAGAGAACGACCTAGTTGAAAGACTTGGTCTTCGTCGGCAATAGGTTTCCCAATCGCAACAAGTTGATCACAAATATTCTTGAACTTTTTTATAAGATCTTCGAGTTTGAGGGACCCATTTTTCAGTGAATAGAAACTATCCTTCAACCAAGATTCTTGTTCTTTGGTTGCAGCAAGCCACACTTCACGAGCAGTGAGGCCACCAGTTACCATACTCAAGACTTCTTCAGACATCATTCCCCTAAGCCAAGTCATAAGCAATCCATCATTATTTTGCCATTGCAAAAATTCAGGATTAGGGACTTTCTTTCCATCGTCGATATTGACAGTTGATGGAAATGAGGCATTGGTTATTACATGGTGCTCTAATCCAAGACTCCTTACAAGTGGAAGTACTTGGGATTTCCGGATAAGATAATTGTTTGAGGTTAGCTTAATGGAAATAAGACTAGAGCATTGGTGGAATGATTGAATTGAGAGTTTGGGCTGGGATTGAGAGGATGAAGATGAAGCCATAGGCTCTGATACCATGAAGAAACTCGTGATTTTGAATTATATTCACTGGATGATTCTTATTGAATAATACGTAAGGTATTTATACATGCATATGGTATATTGTAAAAGGCAACTAAATTGTATGCCTTAATTGTAGAGATATTTACATATGGAAAGACTCAATCACTTTGATTTAGAATCGTTGAATATCTTGGGTAGTGATCTTTGGCCATGACCGTCTTGTCAATCACTGAACATGTTGCCACGTGAGTTTCTGGTTGATTTTGTATGTTTGGATTCGTTGAACATGTTGCCATGAGTTTCTAGTTGATTTGGTATGTTTGGATTCGTTGACTTATCATCTTAGAGTAGTTGGTTACGTTTTAAAGTATAAATAAGCTCCATTGATCAGTAAAATTTATTGAGAAAATTATCAAAAACACTTATCTTGTGGTTGGATCGAGCCCAAAGTAGAGCATCTTAGTTTGTCTTTTGCAATTATTTTTGCATTATTTAGGATCCCATGATAGGCCATCGATCAATTTGGTAATGTTATAGTTTTTAAAATAATTGTTGTTAGTTGTACTGTAGAAATAATCAGTTGTGAAAAGAATAATCAGTTAAATGAAAAAGAGCGTCGAACCTAGGGACCTTCACAAGAACTTGATTCAATTGCATATAGAAGGTTGCGAGGAGAAATTTGTAAGCCTGATCGTTATGTTGATATAGTGGCCTATTCCAATTATAGATAATGACGCTCTTTCCACTTATAGAGAAACAATAAGTAACCCTCAAAGTGTACAATAGAACTGAGCAATTGATGACAAAATGCAGTCTTTTCATAAGAATAAAACCTGGGAGTTAGTTACATTGCCCAAGAAAAAGAAAACAATTGGGTGTGAGTAGGTATATGCAAAGAAGGAAAGGTTTCCTCATAAGAATGAAATTTGATACAAAGCTAGATTAGTAGCAAAGGGTTCGATCATAAAGAAAGAATAAACTATAATAAAATATTTTCTCTAGTTGTGAAGCATTTTTCTATTCAAATTTTGCTGGCTATGGTTGCACAATTTGGGCTAGCATAATTTGATCTTTAACTAGCTCAACTTGATGTAAAAATTGCATTCTTATATGGTGATTTAGAAGAGGAAATTTACATGACTCAACTAGAAGGATTCAAGGTTGTTGGGAAAGAAAATTGGGTTTGTAAACTGACAAAGTCCTTTTATGGATTGAAACAATCTCCGAGACAGTGGTATGAGCAATTTGATCGATTCATAAAAGGGCATGACTCATGAGTACATGAGAAACAAATTTGAATATTGCGTGTATTTTTGCAAGCTACAAGATAGATCTTTCATATTCTTACCCTTGTATGTTGATGACATGCTAATAGCTTCTAAGAATAAAGATGAGATTGAAAAGTTGAATATTCAACTTAATTAAGAATTTAAGATGAAAGATCTGGGGGAAGTTAAAAAGATTCTTGACATAGAGATATGCATCGATAGGGCTCATGGCAGAGTTATCTTGTCTTAAAAGCAATATCTGAAGAAAGTGCTACAATAGTTTGCATACAAGACCTGTGAGCATCTCATTGGTTTGTCATTTCAAGATTTCTGCAAAATTGTCTCATTCGACAAATGTGGAACAAGAATATATGTTACAAGTTTTTTTATTCAAATGCAGTCGGTAACTTGATGTGTGCAATAGTGTGTATAATGCCTAACATTTGACAAGCAGTTAGTATAGTGAGTAGGTATATGCACAATCCTAGTGAAAGGCATTGGCAAGCTGTGAAATGGATTCTCCGCTACCTTCAAAAGACCGTAGATGTTGGTTTTCTGTTTAAGCAGGATGATTCACATAGTCAAGATGTGATTGGATATGTTGATTTTGACTATGCTGGTAATTTAGACAACCGACGGTTAACTATTAGTTATATATTTACTCTCACCGGAGGGCTAGTAAGTTAGAAATCTACATTACAATCTGCAATTGCTCTATCAACAACAAAAGTTGAGTACATGACAATTATAGAGGCTATTAAAGAGGCTATTTGGTTATAAGGCTTACTTAAAAACTTATGACCAGTACAGGATCACATTAATGTGTATTGCGATAGTCAAAGTGCTATTCACTTATCAAATAATTAAGTTTATCATGCATGTATGAAACATATTGACGTGTCAAGGCAAGAGTTAATTTTTTTTTTTTTACTACATTGTACTACAATTATAAATTTGTTTGGACTTCCGTCGGGCTTTGATTGTGGGGTGTATTTCCAATGACGTATTTGTAGATAATTAAATAAAAAGAAAAAAATAGACTTTGTAGAAAGGGTCAGGAGGTTTATATTTCAAAAAATATGCTGATGAACTAAAATATACCATGCATTCCCCATCCTATCATATGATAATGTAGACGATAGATACTGAAGTATAAGCGAGAGATATTTGTAAGAACTTACTAGCATCTGTGAGTAACCGGCACCCCTAAAGGCTGGAGAAGTAAGTGAAAGATTCATGTCAATAAAGAAACTAAAGAAACACACTTAATAATGATGTTTCTGGGGTTGCCCACTCCAGGTGCTTTAGCTCTTTTAGAGTCCATTATTGAAAGAAAAAAAACAAAGAAACTAAAGAAATCAGAAACATCACATTGGCATGATGAGATATTTTTCCTCTCGAACCCGTTAATCTTAGCTTCGCGGTTGGTTCACAAAACCAATAAACATTCTTGGGAGTCGTTTCAAATTTGCCAGGTTACCCATAGCATGAGAAACAAACAAAACTTTGTAAAGCAGAAGAGGGTAAATAAAACGTAATAACTAAAATAAACAAAAAAGGAAAAGAAAAGAAAAGA
This sequence comes from Citrus x clementina, assembly GCF_000493195.1. Classification (NCBI taxonomy): domain Eukaryota; kingdom Viridiplantae; phylum Streptophyta; class Magnoliopsida; order Sapindales; family Rutaceae; genus Citrus; species Citrus x clementina. The sequence continues at coordinate 17,075,425 of NW_006262139.1, read as the reverse complement.
GAAAATTATGGTTCTTGAACAAATTAAAGAGGAGCTAGAAAGAAAATCACGGAGTGGTCGGAAATTAATCTAGCTATCTAGATAATTTGATTTAAGATATTGAATTTGTCCTTTGGCTCATTATGTGTGGATTATATTGGCGTAAATTTAGTTAAATGTAAAACCAAAACTCCAGCCGAGACTTATGTGAGCGTATGGATTTAACTTAAGTGTTCGATCCTATAAACTTAATTGTTTGATCCTATGTGGAGGAATTTCCATTTTATGAACTAAATTCACTATTAGACACATCTTTACCCTAATTAAACAAATAAATAACCTTGTGCAATGATTTAAAAAAAAAAGAACCAAACAAACAAAATGACAAACGTGGTTGGAATTACTTGGGTTTTTTATTTTCATTTTTAGGAATTAATTGGATTATTCTAACTTCTAATCGATCTTCCAGTACTAAAAATAGTTATATAGAATAATTATTATTAGGATAAAGTTATTTGCACTCTAAAAGAAATAAACTTTGAACACTCTTTGTTTTAAAATATATTTTATTACAAAAATACCCTTTCATGAAATTATTTAAAAGAACATAATTACTTCAACTTAAAAACAAAAATACTCTACACACCCATTTATTATAAATCCTAAATTTTTATTTTCTTCATCAATTCATCATCTGAGGTTCATGGAAGTTACAAAACCAAAATTGTACATTCTCCATTCGTACACTGATCAACACACAATGCAGCCAAAGGACAAATTCAATATCTTAAATCAAATCATTTAAATAGCTAGATTAATTACCGACCACTCCGTGATTTTCTCTCTAGCTCCTCTCTAATTGTTCAAGAACCATACTTTATCTTTCTTTTCTTTTCTTTTTTTTTTAAATTTTGGTTATTACTTCTTTTTCGCTTCTGCTTTATAAAATTTTGTTAAGATTTTGTTTGCTTCTCATGCACTGGCAAATTAGAAATGACTTCCAAGAATGTTACTTGGTTTTGCGAACCGGATGCGAAGCTGAGATTAACGGGTTCGACAGAAAAAAGATCTGATCACGTATATGTGCTGTTTCCAATTTCTTTAGTTTCTTTATTAACAGGATTTTTTCATTTACTTCTCCAGCCTTTAGGGGTGCAGGTTACTTTTGTTTCACAGATGCTGGTAAGTTCTTACAAATATCTCTCACTTATACCTCGATATCTATCATCTTCATATATAATCCTATGATGGGATGCATTGGAATGCATGGGATATGAAAATTTTTAGTTCATCTGCACATTTTTTAAATGCAAACCTCTAACCCTTTCTAAAAAGACGTTGGTAAAATGAGAACATTGCACAATTGTTTTAATCAGAATTAAAAGAAAAACTTTTGATACATACATTACAGAATAAAATATAGTGCATTTAAGTGTTTTTTTGTTTATTATTATTTTTACACGACATTTAATTGATAATAGAGTCATTGCAAGTACAATATTAATGAATCTCATTCGCATTACATACAATGATCATTAGTTTGGGATTTTTTTTTGACAGGCAGGAATTGCGTTAGGCCCCTCGTTTCTTGGACACAATGAAAAGGTGAGCAAAAAAATATTCACACCGAAGACCCAATTGGTGATTAGCGTCTTCGAATCTTTTGGTCTTATTTACATAACGTTCGTGACTAGCGTAAGAGCCGACTTAAGTATTATGACAAAATCTGGAAGACTGGGAATTGTTATCGGCATTGGATCTTATTTGCTTCCATTGATAGTAACATCATTATCGACCGTGATAGTAAACCAATTCGATCCATTGGATGGAGAGCTTGGAGAGTCCGTCCAAATGGTTACAGGACTAGAATCAACAATATCCTTCTACGGAATCTTGGAAATTTTGACAGATATGAAGCTCCTAAACTCAGAGCTAGGCCGCCTTGCTTTGTCTTCTTCCTTGACAAATACCCTATTGAACATGACATTAGGAACAGTTCTTGTAGTCCTGAGTGATATTCAAGAAGCGGGTATTGGAAGTATAAATCTTTTAAATCTCATGAGCTTCATGCTGATTGTTATATTCATTGTTTTTATCATCCGTCCTGTCATGGTTTGGATGATGAGGCAAACTCCTGAGGGAAAACGCTTGAAGAATGAACATGTAATAGCCTTGAATATCATGGTCGTTTGCAGTTATTTTGTTTCAGAATCCATGGGACTTATAGGGTTTTGGGGACCAATAATTTTAGGGGTTATCACGCCTTTAATTCCACCAATGGGATCCCTTTTAACAGACAAAATGGAAGCCTTTGTTTGGTCAGTGTTCTTGCCTTGCTTTTTAATCAATTCTGGCAAAGGAGTTAATTTGTTTTCGACCACACTCACTGGTTTCTTGATAGTAGAATTCCTCATATGGGTTGCTACTACTGTAAAACTTTTTGCCATTATAATTCCTTCACTCTATTATAAAATGCCCTTTATGGATGCTCTTTCCCTTGGCCTCCTTTTGAATTGTCGAGGCATCTATGATATACAAATCTTTAGCCGTAGCAATCGACGTAAGGTACTGTTTAATTACACGATCATATTTTGTTAAAAATTTAGACAAATGACTCTCTCTCTCTCTCTCTAGATATATATATATAGTATCTAAATTTTGATAATGTAAATGCAGATGCTGTCAGATGAGAGCTATGGCGTAATGGTCATGACAGCAATGTTGAAGTCTGCTATTGCTTTACCGTTACTTAGAGTTTTTTATGACACTTCGAGAAGATATGTAGCCTACAAAAGACGCACAATACAACACACCAGACATGATGCCGAGCTTCGCATTCTTGCGTGTATCTATGAAGAAAACAATGTTGCAACCATTATTAACGTCCTTGGAGCCTCCATTTTTCCTCAACGCCCAATGGAGCTCCATGTTTTGAACCTAGAAGAGTACGTTGGCCACTCTTTGCCTTTAGTGATCTCACATCGATTAGACAAAATGCCATCTTCTTCTAAACCAACGAAAATTGATTTCATCCTTAATGCATTTCGCCAATTTGAACAACAAAGTAGTGGCTCCCTTTCACTGCAATGCTTCACAGCCACTGCTCCCTATGATTCAATGCACGAAGATATTTGTTCAATGACATTTGAGAAGTGCACATCCCTGGTGATTATCCCATTTCAAAAAACCAATAGTTATGTTATCAAAAAGATAACGAAAAAGGTACTCAAAATGGCTCCGTGCTCGGTAGGAATTCTATTTGATCGTCGAGAATTTATGAACTCTAGACACATTTTCACGCATAGATCGGCGATAAATGTTTGCGTGATTTTTTTAGGAGGTCCCGATGATCGCGAGGCTCTAGCATATGGTGCTCGCATGACAGGTGATCAAAACGCTATGCTTACAATCATCCGATTCTTTGCTGTGAACCATGCTACTAAGGATTTGATTGAAGAAAAGAACGATTTGAACTTAATTAGTGGTTTGAGGATGAGTACCATGGACAGCAAAAATGTCAGGTACATTAAGCATAGTGTGAAAGAAGGATCAGAAACATTTCATGTGATTAATTCTATTGGCAATGATTTTGAACTCATATTGACCGGAAGAACACATGATTATTGTTCGCCGGTGTTGTCGGGATTAGTAGAATGGAGTGAAAGTCAAGAATTGGGAGTGGTTGGCGATATACTGGCTTCTTCAGATTTTAAGAGCAATGCATCAGTTATGGTGATGCAACAACAAGCTTCAGTTGTGGAAGAAATGGTGATTCAAAGCCCAGGATTTGTGCTGAAATGACGGGTTACTTTAATGTATGGATTGTCAACAAATAGATGAAGGGCAAAAATAATCAAAGCTCAATTGTTTGTCAAATTAATCATTTTTCTCTCCTGTTTTAAAATCCCTCAAATTGTTTTATCATTAGAAAACTTTTTGTAGAGTTTCAAATTTTATGTATATTTTACTATTTTAGCCATAAAAATTTTCATGAACGGATAATCAATTTTACCACATACGTCTAAGCAAAATAATAAAAGATACAAAAAATTAAATGTTACAAAATCTTTTTTTGAAAACTTGATCAATGGTTGAAGATTTTTTGATGATGAATTTTAAAACATAAGGAGCAAATGATTGATTTACTGAAACAGGAGGGATTTTGATAATTTTCCCATAGATGTAGCTGTGGCAACAAGTAGAAACAAGGAAAGATAGATGAAACCAATATAACCACCATTAACGTACTGCTCTATTTATAAGGAGGAAAAAAAATTACATAACTCCGAAAATTGAATAAGGATGATATCAATTAGTGAAATGCATTGAGGATGATATCAATTAGTGATGGCCGTTAATCTAATCGACGTGAGATCACAAAAGGCAAGGAGAGGCCAATATACTTCTCTAGACTCAGAATATAGAGGTCTATATGTAGGACTTCAAGGAGCATTGTGTCACGGGCTCGCTTGGCACTCAAGGTGGATACCCTTAGAAGTGGGGGTTAACTTAGAAATTGGGCCACCAAGACAACTAACTAGCTGGGGTGCACTTAGCAAAACCCCCACCAAGGCCCAAAGTCAACCAAGGCCCAAAGGTCTAGAACTCTCTACATATTATCCATTCACTAGAACTTTCTAGGACTCACCACTTGGATCCCTTAGTGTTTTGCCACTTGTAATAGAATTCTCTAGAATTAGGCATTCCAACCCCTATAAATATGGGTGAGCACCCATCATTCTCACAACCACCAACACACCCACACAACACACCTAGCACACTAGCTCTCAAGCTCTCTTGTACAAACACTCTTGTAATTATTCAAAGTGTAATACAATCATCTTTGGCTATTCCACTCTTACTTCCCTTAACATTTTCTCCAAGTGTGTGTGCTTGGCTTGTTTAGGGAGTAATCTAGGCTTACTTGGCGACTCACACGCTAAGGTCGCTCAAGTGCCGCACGAGAACTTGCTGCGCAAAACTATCACCCCGTGACAATTGGCCGCTATTGGCGGCATGTATCGACACAGAGTTTTATACAAACATTCTAAATCACCTTAGAACCACCAACTCTTGTGGACTAAAGGATTCTCGCTTACTACATATGCACTATTTAAAAGTTTATCCAACAACATATCTTCTTGAAGTGTCGTAGAAAACTCTAGCGGACTTCAACATTGATGTCAAAATTAAAATTTTTTGCTTGCATGGTGAATGGCTTGTCTGGGTTTTTGGTAAAATAAACAGTACCTAACGCTGATTGGCCCGGCTGAAATTTCGAATATCATAGATTCCTCGGCAGTTCAAAAGGAGGCCAAGAGAAATGGCATCGGAAAAGGGTATTTGTAATAAAGTGAACGAATTATGATGGCAAAAATTTTCATAGAGGTATCTATCCATATGAGGAACTATACTGTCAAGAAACCTGAGAAACTTATTGAAAATAAATTTACTCCTTTGCCAGCATTGATTAATAAGCAAGGCAAAAACACAGACCAAACGAAGGGTTCCATTTTATCTATAAAAGGAACCCTATTGGTGGAATAAGAGGTGTGACAGTGCCCAGTACTATTGGTCCCCAAAATCCCAAAATTCCCGCAAATTGTGAATCAAGAAAACTGCCAACTATCTCCACTGGATCTCAGGTTTTTGTATGAAAGTTGGGGAAAGTTTCGTGTGTTGTGCGCAGAATGCGGAATCAAGCGCACCGAATAATTATAGAAAAATAAAGGATACAAGAATTACGTGGTTCGGTAGTTAAACCTACATCCACGGAGGCAAGAAAGAATAATTGTTTATTTAACAATTAATAGAGTACAATATTTGAGTAACGAATCTCACTTTCCAGAAACCCAAATATACCCAGTACTCTCACACTCTGTAGGAAAGATAAATTCCCCAGATACACTTCTCTCACTTCTCTCAAAACTTAGAAACTTATAAGCTTAACAATTTTGGGATGCTTAACAAATGAAAAACTTCCTCTATTTATAGGAAGTATTTTGCACTATTACAAATTCGGCCTCCACCAACAATTTGCCAAATTGTCAAAGTTGTTGTGAATTTGTCAAATTGTCACATGCTTCACAAACTCCTTTGGCTTCAATTTCCACAATTCCAACCACATGCTTCATCCAAATTTCTAAGGGTTTGTGCCAACTTTTCAAGCTTTGCATGCTTAGCCACATTCATGTGTTAAATTTCCAAGGTCGGTGCCAACTTTGGCCAATTTGTCACTAAGTTTTGTCAACTTTTCAACAATTCTCCACCTCGGTGAAAATTTGTCCAAATTTGAGCCGACTTACTAAAGGATTTTCATCCCCAAAGTGGCTGCATCTCTGTGACTGCCTACATACCCAAAATTTAGGATCAAGCCAACTGTAATTCAAAATTCCCGAAGGACATATCTGAACACAATCGAAGGATAATGTTGAAATTTAACTCCAGAAACTACCTTCGTCAACATATCTGATGGATTATCTTTGGTATCGATCTTTCTCAACAACACAATACTGCTCTCGATAGTCTCTCTCACATAATGATATTTCACATCTATGTGCTTCGTCTGTGCGTGATTGTTGAGTGTTAGAAAATGCATATTTATAAAGGAAAAAATCGTCATTTTACATTTCAAGTCTTACTAACAACCCTTACTTTTATGTATTTAAGCTTCTTGTAATTTAATTATGTGTGTTTTATTTTAATTAAGTATTTTAGGGGCATCATGGTCATTTCACAATGAACGAGAGTTCAGACGGTAAAACGAACATCACTTTTGAACTCAGGACGGTCGAAAACCTTAGGGGGAGCATAAAAAGAAAAATGACACTGTTCACATGTACGATACTGTCTACGTTGCTGTTCACGACACTGTTCACATATACAGATCGATGACGTGGCATTGACCGATGATGTGTCATTGACTGATGAGGTGTATCAACTCCAGCATGTCTCAGACATGATTCTCTTTTCTAGCAACTCTGAAACCACAAGGCTGAATCATATAGATTTCTTCTTCCAAATCTCCATGTAAGAACGTCGTCTTAACATCCAATTGAGTCAACTCTGACTCATATTCTGCAACTAAGGCAAGTAGGATATGAATGGAAGCATACTTTATAACTGGAGAGAAAACTTCATTGTAGTCAATATATTCCTTTTGAGCAAAACATTTTGCCACGAGTCTTGCCTTGTATCGAGGAGTTGATACATGCCACGAGTCTTGCCTTGCATCATTAGAGTTTGCAAAGATTTCTCTCCAGCATGTCTCAGTCGTACATGCCATAACTTGGTCGTGTCATTGTGCGCATCAACAACATTTGCTTCATCAGTTGTACCTCCCTTCAAATAGTACAGATTGTGACGTCGAACCCCTTACAGAATCACCATAGCCCCATGTGTAAACTTCATTATACCATCTTCAATGATAACCTTGTAGCCTTTAATTTCCAAAGCACCCACAGAAATTAGATTTTTCTTTAAAACTGGAATAAATCTAAGCTCTTTGAGTTCTCTAACCATTCCATCAAACATTTTGAGCTGAATTGTTAGTATCCCCATTGTGCGACAAGGTTAATCATTCCCCATCACAACTGCACCGAATTCCAAATTATGAAAATCTATAAACCATTCTTTAATAGGACACAAATGATAGGTTGCTCCAGTATCAAGTATCCACTCGCTCGAACTAGCCACGTATGCTGCAGGAGTAATACTTAGTGAATAATCAGAATCTTCATCTTTCCGTGCCATGTTTGCTACTGCTGGTTTCTTCTTATCTCTCTTTTGAGCCTTTGGACAATCTTTCCTCCAATGACCCTTTTCATGACAAAAGGCACACTCGTCTCGAGCTATATTTCTGCTTCTCGATTTGGATCGAGAATTCTTTCCACCACGCTTTTTCTTTTTCTTCATCGCCCAATCTCTGCTCACCAAAGCTTCAGACGATGCTCGTTCAGAATTTTTATTATTATTTCGAATCTCCAAGTTAGTCAATGCTGTGCAAACATCTTTGAAGATGATCACGCTTTTCCCATATATCAAGGTAGTCACAAAATGGCTATATTCCTCTGGTAGTAAGTGTAACATAATTATAGCCTTTGACTTCATCCTTAATATCTTCATCAAGATTCTTCAAATCAGCAAGTAACTTTTACAAATTTTGAGACATGGTCGTGCATTGACACCCCAGGCTTCATTCGAAAGCCATATACTTGGCTCATTGCATGAAGGCGATTTTCAGGACTTTTTAGCAAGTACTTCTCCTCCAATGTACGCCACAAAGTCATCGCACACTCTTCATCTTTCACCAAGTATTTCACCTCCTTGGTCAAATAAGATCTGATCTGACCACAAGTTTTTTCATTCATATGATCCCAAATTTCTTCATCATACAAGTGTCTTTTATTTTTCAGAACAACATCGAGATCGATTTGAATAAGGGTATCCAAAACTTCGCACCTCCACATGCTAAAGTTGATTTTCCCATCAAACTTTTCAACATCGATCTTCTGGCCTCCTATAACAGGTGTTGAATAACGATTTGACAAATCTCGCTTTCCACCTGAAGTGTCTCCTGAAATAGTCTCGATAGATCTCTCCCCAATTCTGGAAGTTTCACCTTCTACTATTTTCTCAACGAAATATTTCCATTTGAAAAATAATCTCTATGATGTTAATTTCGCGTGAATAAATGCACCAGGAAAGTTCCCAGGAGACTGAACGGGAACTCGATCCTAATTAAAAACAAGAATCCTTAGACTTTTATAGCCTTTGTTGACAGAACTTTCCTAGACATGCAAAAATACACACTACTTACAATAGACTGTCTCCCAAGTACAAATGGTCGTCTCCACTGTATTCGTGAATAGTACTATATGTGAACAGTACCGTATACGTGAATAGTACCGTATACGTGAATAGTTGTTGTGCGCGGAATGCGGAATCAAGCGCACCAATATTTATAGAAAAATAAAGGACACAAGAATTACGTGGTTCGGTAGTTAAACCTACATCCACGAAGGCAAGAAAGAATAATTGTTTATTTAACAATTAATAGAGTACAATATTTGAGTAACGAATCTCACTTCCCAGAAACCCAAATATACCCAGTACTCTCACACTCTGCAGGAAAGATAAATTCTCCAGACACACTTCTCTCACTTCTCTCAAAACTTAGAAACTTATAAGCTTAACAATTTTGGGATGCTTAACAAATGAAAAACTTCCTCTATTTATAGGAAGTATTTTGCACTATTATAAATTCGGCCTCCACCAATAATTTGCCAAATTGTCAAAGTTGTTGTGAATTTGTCAAACTGTCACATGCTTCACCAACTCCTTTGGCTTCAATTTCCACGATTCCAACCACATGCTTCATCTAAATTTCTAAGGGTTTGTGCCAACTTTTCAAGCTTTGCATGCTTAGCCACATGCATGTGTTAAATTTCCAAGGTCGGTGCCAACTTTGGTCAATTTGTCACCAAGTTTTGTCAACTTTTCAACACCGTGACTATGGCAAGCTTTGGGGTCTGTATCAAGGCTTAATCCTTGCCTGGAATGCTGGCATAAGACGTCTCTTGGTGGAAATGGATAGCCTCTGTGTTACTCAGATGATCTCTAAGCAAGTGGTTGTACTTAATGCTTTCTATGCTTTAGTTGTTGCTAATCGTGATTTATTAAACAGAAACTGACAGATTTCTATCACTCACATCTATTGTGAAGCAAATTCAGTTGCGGACTTCGTGGCTAATATGGATTACTCAATTCCTTATAGTTTACATTTATTCTCTAGCCAGCCCATGAGTGTTTATTCTATTATTTCGCAAGATATGTTTGGGGTCTTTCAACCCCGTTATGATGAGCCCCTTTTAATAATTAAAAAAAAAAACTGCCAACTATCTTGAGATGCATGGCCAACATATTATAATGCTTGGGTTTTCCCTTAGGAGTTTGCCGACGGGAGGACAAAAACAACAAAAGCCATGACTTACAATAAGCTCAGGTTTTTCAAAAAGGCATCACTTTCGGTGCCCGCTTCTGGAACTTCACTCACAAGTACAAAAACTATTCCATATGCCGTGCTCATTAAGCAACTGTTAACGAAGAAGAGAGAACAAGGCGGCCTAGCTCTGAGTTAGGAGCTTCATATCAGTTAAAATTTCCAGGATGATAGATATCAGTTAAAATGAAGAAGAGAGAGCAAGGCGGCCCACCCCATCATATATTACAAAGATGATAGATGTCGTATGGGCAGAGCTCAGAGATGTAAGTGCTTACTAGCATCTGTCAAACAAAAGTAACCTGCACCCCTAAAGACTGGGGAAGTAAATGAAAAGCTCTTGCGAAAAAAGAAACTAAAACAATCGGAAACAACACTTGTGTGCGATGGCAATGATATGTTTTTCCTTTGGTTATCGGACCCACCAATTTTTGTCTCTCTAGTGGTTCACAAAACCAATTAACATTCTTCGGTTGTACTTGTGCCTCCATAGACATTTCTAATTTGCCAATTTACGTGCACCATGAGGAAGAAAAGTATTGGTAGAGAAGGGTAGAAACAATTTTGTGATAACCCAAAAAAAAAAAAAAAGAAGAATGAAATGTATGGTTATTGAACAAATTAAAGAGGAGCTATAGAGAAAAGTACGGAGTGATCAGAAATTAATCTAGCTAAATGAATAATTTGATCAAAGATATGGTATTTTGTCATTTGGCTGTTATTGTGAGGATCTTTTTGGTGTAGATTCAGTTACACTTGAAATCAAAACTTAAGGCCAGATCTATGCACCATGACTGATTGAACTTATTGTTTGATACTTTTAAATAAGAATTTCAATGTATTTTGAATTGAAATTCACAATAAAAAAAAAATTTAATTGTAAATTAATAACTTTATGAAATAAAAAAATTAATTCTTGAATTATTGTAATATACATCGATATTCTTGAGCCCGAAACATTGTTTTAAAATTAAAAACTTAAAATTTGTGTTAAAATTTTCAGGGAGATTAATATTTTCTCCTACATGTATGATATATATATATATATATATATATATATTTTAGCTCATAAGTTAAGCATAAAATCTTAATTAAGCATAAAATCTTAACATAATGAAGAGGTAAGTAAACAAGTGATACAACCCAAAAGCCTTAGGAAGGAAATTGCCATTTGTCCCTAAATTTTAACGGTGACTTTTGGCTTTCACATGACAGGAGCTTCCCTAGCAAGTTCAAACAGGTCTTGTCCAGTAACAAATCATTGATCTCGGCTTTATTTTTGGCAATTCAAGCCACACAAAAAATTAAGCATATTTCTATTCTCCTCGGTTAATAAAACCATACTTTCAGTTGCTTATCAAATTCTTTTTTTCTTTACCATTTTCCTTCAGCAATTGGCAAATTAACAATGGCTTCTCCGACATCAGCGAAAAATTTCACTGTTTGCCAACCATTTGCAACGATGGTGTGGGGAAGTGTAGGATTCGGATCTGAACAACCAAATTTCAATATTCCAAATTTGATTATTCCGATTACTTCAGTTACTATATTATCAGCAATTTTTTGGCTCATTCTCAGGCCTCTCGGAAATCATACCTTTGTTTCACAAATGCTAGTAAGCTCTTACATTTCTATAATTTTTATACAAAATAATCTGAAATGCAAGCGTCTACACTTTATAAAATACAAATTAAAACAGTGACTAAATTGCCGTAATTTGTATTTAAAAAAATGTGAACATTGGTAAGAGAGCGAGGAGTAATTTTAGTTTCTTTATTTATCTATTTTTTGGTTAGATATGATGAATCAAATTCTTTTCGTTTGTATGACCTGTCGTGGATGCAATAACAGGCTGGAATTTTAATGGGTCCTTCGTTTCTTGAACGCGTGAATGAAAAATTCAGCAACAAAATATTCACGCCAAAGACTATGACGGTGCTTAATGTCTTTGAATCATTAGGCATCATTTACATGGTTTTCCTGCTGAGTGTGCGGATAGATATAAGAATCATCCAAAAATCCGGTAGACTAGCAATTGTTATAGGCGTTGGATCTTTTGTGCTGTCAATGATAGCAACAATACTTGCATCTTCCTTTGTAAAGGGGGCCATTCAATTAGAAGAAAATCTTGGCAATTCTCTCAAAACAGTTGCGGCACTAGAATCAACAATATCTATTCATGTGATTCTCGCCCTTCTGAGCGATCTGAAGCTTCTTAACTCAGAGCTCGGCCGCCTTGCTGTGTCTTCATCACTGATCAGTAGCGCAGTAAATTGTTTCGCTGTCACATTTACTGGCAATTCGAGCGGCCAGGCCGCACAAGCACCACCACCAGGCAGGTTTAAACATGCCGCCTTGTTGATGTTCCTGAGCCTTACATTCATTGTTGTTCTGATTGTTTTTGGCCTCCGACCCACAATGTTTTGGATGATGAGGAAAACTCCAGGCGGAAAATCACCCAAGAGGGGGCATTTATGGTTTGTAAATATAATGTTGCTTGGCTGTTCACTCCTTGCGGAAATCACAGGATTGCATGGCTATTTTGGAGCTGTAATCTTGGGAATCAACACACCTGCAACCCCTCCAATGGGAGCAAGTTTGGTTGATAAAATTGAATCGATTATTTGGGCTGTATTCATGCCCTGTTTTTTGATAAATGTTGGCAGAAGAGTCAATTTCTTTTCTGTAGGACTTAAAACTTTCTTGACTGTGGAGTTAATTATAGTAGTTGCCACATTGGTGAAATTTGTTGCAATTATAATCCCTTCACTCTATTACAAACTTCCCTTTAGAGATGCTGTCTCGCTTGGCCTTCTTTTGAACTGCCGCGGCCTCTATGATGTTCAAATTTTCAGCCGTGCGATTCAGCAACAGGTACTGTGTAATCCTAATTCACTATATAGAAAAAAGCTAATCATGATCTAAATCCTTAACCAAATAATTGGTTTTATCCAATGAGCAGATGATCACAGATGAGAGCTTTGCCATCATGGTCGCTTCGTCAGTTTTGAAGTCTGCCATCATTATACCATTAGTGAGAGTTGTTTATGATTCATCAAGAAGATATGTAGCATATAGAAGACACACTATCCAACACAATGGACGCAACTCTGAGCTTCGTATCCTTGCATGTATTAATGACCCAGACAATGTAGCAACCATTCTTAACATCATTCAAACTTCCAATTCCCCGCAAAGTCCGATAGCAGTATGTTTTATGAACTTAGAGGAGTACGTTGGACGTTACACGCCGGTTGTCATCCAACATAGATTAGACAGTTTAGAACCTTCTTCTTCTAAACCTAGCAAAATTGATCCTATGATTAACGCCTTGCGACGTTACAAGCATTACCAAAAAGGCCTTAAATCTGTGCACTGCTTCACAGCTGTTGCTCCTTTTGCTTCCATGCATGATGACATTTGCTTGATGGCATTTGAGAAGTGTACTGCTCTAGTGATTTTACCATTCAAGAGAGCAGATAGTCCTCAAATTAGGACAGTGACCAAAAATGTAATCAAATTGGCCCCATGCTCCGTAGGAATCTTGTATTATCGCGGGCTATTCATGGATCCTAAGCCAATTTTTTCACGACAATTGACGATATCTGTGTGCGTGCTCTTTATAGGAGGGCCTGATGATCGCGAGGCTCTGGCATATGGCGCGCGCATGGTAGAGAACCATAGCATCATGCTTACAATTATCCGGTTCATTGCTATGAATCATACTACAAATGACAATTTGATAGAAGAAAGTTGTGATTTAAACATGATTAATGGTTTCAGGATGACCTGTATTAACAACAGCAATGTTGAATACATAACGCGGAGTATAAAAGATGGAGCTGAGACAGCGGGAGTACTTAATGCTATTGGCGATGATTTTGACCTCATACTGGTTGGAAGAAGACACGATCGCCACTCACAAGTATTATTAGGACTATCAGAATGGAGTGAGATCGAGGAATTAGGTGTGGTTGGTGATATTTTGGCTTCTTCACATTTTGCGAGCAGGGCATCAATTATGGTGATACAACAGCAAGCTTCAATTGTAGAAGGAATGACTGGGAACTCAAAATACACTTACAATAACAACCGAATTCCATAGACGATAATGAATCCGCAGTTAGGTCCAAGTTTATGCACATGCACTTGGTGGCCACAGAAAAAGGGTGACTGGCTATCAATTTTTTGAGAGAAGTATAAATATTGGATTGAATTGGAGCATTATATTCTTATTACTTGCTGCAATGTTTCAAAAATCATATGCTTCTCTTTCAAGATCCTGTTAAATTGGAAATTGCACAACTTTTTGTGGTATTGGAGGCTATATTTGCAGCATAGTGGCTTAATTGTTATCTATAGATGATCTTTCTGAATATGTGACGCCACTACAAATTAATATCCTTCAAATTTGAACAATTATATTTACATTCACAGGAAAGCAAGCTTTTTGTAGGGGATTGAATTCTGTTAATAATGAGATTAATGATGTGTTCGTAACTGTTGTGCTTCAAATTAAATTTGAAAAATACAATGTTAAAATGTTTGATTAAGACCGACACCCACTTTTATCTTTGCAATTCTTGGGGATCTGTGTAATTTTAAAAATACAACTTTTAGAATGTCACTTTTACTTTATAGCTAATGTAATGCAACTGTCCCCTCCTATTATTCCATAATTCATGCTTCTCCAACAGATAATCATCTACCATATAAAAGTTACAAGGGAAAAAAAAAGTGTTGGCCCTCTCACTCAAATTTCAACAATAAACTATCAAATTTGTTTTTCTTAACTGACTTAGAGCACTTTAGAAATAGATTGATTTGGTTCAAGGAAAGAGAGTACTACATGGAGATTTTCAGAGCTATGCTGCCTTAGCAATGGCGATAAAACACCAAACTTAAAAAGCGACAAAAATGGGTTATTTTTATTCATAATCATAATTCATTTGCAGAACATCACATGTTCTGTGCAACCTGGAAGAGCAAGCAATTAGTCCTCATGGTCCCAAAGATCAGCCACGCACCTGAAGGGCCCTGCGCTGCTGTTTACAAAGAGTATTTCACCATGCAATAGCCGTTTCTGAAATCATCACAACAACAATATCATATCAATCAATCTCACACTCAGGCACAGACTATAGCTATATATATAGATGCATGCACTTTTGCACAATGAGAACATTACCTGGTCAGTCATACTGCAAAGAGTTTGGAAATCGTGCTCTGGTATTTCCCAACCAAAGGCCTTAATATTCTCCTTGATCCTGTCAGGATGTGTAGATTTTGGGATCACACTTGTCCCTCTGTGAATCCCCCATTTCAGTAGAATCTGGCCGGGGCTTTTGTTCAGCTTCTTTGCTATTCTCTCCACCGTTGGATCATGGATCAGATCTCTGCCTGCTCCTTGTGAGCCCAATGGAGAGTATGCCTGCAAAAGATTCAAAATCCAAATGATCCACCAAAATTAAATATGAATAATGCGAATTATTATTTGGTCTTACAGTGACATGGATGCCATTTTTCTTGCAGGCCTCAAGTATTTTATCATTTCTCCATCCGGGATGCATTTCCATCTGAAGCCAAAAGCACCCACTAAAGGGATATCACATAATAGCTGTTAACAATTTTGTAATGACTAATAAATCTGATTCTGACCTGACAGACAGAAGGCTTTGTCTTAGCAAAGTTAAGTAGTTTATTGAGCTTCTTCAGAGTAAAATTGCAAACACCAACATCCCTAACAAGACCATCCTTCACAAGCTTCTCCATTTCTCTCCAAACACCTTCCATATCAAACTCCAAAACCTCTCCATCTTTCGGAGGTCTGCTGGCTCCTTCTTTTAGCCTAAATGGCCAATGAATCTGTAACCAACAAGAAGTGCAATTTGAAAGACACATACGTTGCTCCATTACTCGTACGCGAAAATTTTAATGAATGAGAAACAAGAACATATATAATATGCAATTACCAGATAAAGATCAAGGTAATCAAGTTGGAGTTCTTGAAGGGTATTGTTCAATGCACTCCGAACTCTATCTGGAGACAAATCTGCGCACCTATAGATTTTCTCCATGAAATATGAAAAGATATTACAACATTTGAAATTATTATATCTTACAAAGTACAAACTATTCACATTATAATCAACGTCTCCACGTAGCTCGAAAATGTGCGTCTAAAATATTGTTATAGTCTTCAACATACTTGTAGTTTTTTCAGGTTAAAATTTTGAGTCCCATTGAAATTCAAACTAAGAGTATGTTACCACCTGGTCAATGGCCTAAGCGGTGACCAGCATTAATAATTTGGTCACTTATTGATCATTAATGTGTTGTGATGTATTACCATAGCTTAGATGTGACAAAGAGATCCTTTCTCTGGATCCCTGTTTGCATGGCCTCCTTGAGTGCCAGCCCTATCTGCAAGAAAATGGAAAAATAAAATAAAATAACTTTTTTAATGGTGAATCTTGCAATATGTGAAGAGATCAAGAGTGTGAGAGACATTTTCTTGAACACCATACTGCTTGGCAGTGTCAATGTGTCTGTAGCCACCCTGCATCGAAATCAAAAGCACTTGTAACTTGAAATATTTTATAATGTAATGTGAGCAAAATATGAAATAAAATGTGATAGTACCTCAACAATGGCAGTGAATACAGACTTGAAGGCTTCATCTCCACTTTTCCAAGTGCCCAATCCAACAGCTGGAATTGTGTGGCCACTCAACAGCTTAAACGACTCGGCTTTATGATTAGTCGGTTCGATATTTGACTGAGCCATTCTTGTTCTTGTCTTTGCAATTGTAATTTTTGTCGGTAACACTGAAGCTGTTGAATCTTATATTAGATTTATTGCAAGAATTACACAAGGGACTATAGGGACTCTGAATTAGTACATGGCTTCTTGCTTGGGAGACACGTACTGACAAAACAGTTAAAGAGGCATCCGTGCCTTACTGCTTTCTATTTCAAAGAAAATGTCAGCAAGTTTTTAGATTTGAAATTTGGCTAATTTTGGATGGGCTAAATGAATAGACTTGAGGCTTCATTTTGAGCTGTTGGTGCCATAATGGCCGAAGTATGTGTGAGCTTAAAATGAGGAATGCGTGTAACATCAGCACCATAAATTGAAACCGAATTCCCTATGTAAGAGAGAGTTTTAGCCAAAAGTTTCTCCATAATTGGATTTCTAGATTTGACTTGCCACAGTAATTCACTGTTTGTGCAATTAATGTACTAAAAATGAAATTTCCTGTATCCATTTGATCAGTGGTGTCAATCACTTGATATGATAATACGATTACACAACAGCGCAACACAACACCAAATGCAAGCCATTTTTGCATTGTCAAATAGGTTTAATTAAATACAGAGTACTGCTAAATGGCCGTGCCCTTCTCTCTCTTGTAGCCTACAATAATTATTAAAATAATAATTAAAAAATGAGCCAACAGTAATGTTTTTAACATTATCCCCAAGCACGAGATCTGCATCGGAGCCGACGACGAGATCTGTATTCGGTGCTGACGATGAGCACTCCAACAATACGGGCAGCTTTGCAGTTAATGAAATTGTTATGGTTCATTGATAACTTTCTCTCTTTCTATTACATTCAAATAAAATTAATTTCTAGATGAGTTTTATATATTTAAATTGTTAGAATTTTTTTAATTTAAATTATTAAAATGTTAATGAATTAAATTTTTACTGAACAAAAATATAAAAAAAATAATTCAGTTACTTATTACTAATACACATGGAGAATTTAGAAAATGAGCATGCATTTGAAAAATTACATGAAACACGGACCAACAATATAGTTAAAAATGTGCAACCGAAACAATATGAGCTAACTCTTAAAATGTTATTTAGTAATCATAAAGAAATGTTTGCATTTTACAAAGTCTATAGTAAACAAGTGAGGTTTCTTATGAAGGTGGAACTAGTATACAAGGGAGTGATGAATTGTAAAATATGCAAAATTTACATGTGACCGTAGCGCCAACCGGAAAAGTAAATTTGAATTGAAGATGAAAAATAGGTTATTTGAATTTTAAACCTTCAACACAACTAAGGATTCAGTCCAGGCAAAGCTGGATATTTCTCTTGCGATAGCAAAATTAGTGCAAGTACAAAAAATATATTAAAATGAATGATTGTGCAGGAATTATAATAGTCTAAAATTTTAATTTTATTGTTATTGAAGCTAGTGGGTATGAAAATGTCTCATTCTCATAAAAAGATTGCATAAATCTTGTTGACAAAACAAGGCAATTACAACTTGAAGAAGGATATACTATGGTGATTTAAAGTACTTCTAGAAAAAGCAAGTAAAATGTAAGGAGTTTTTTAGCATTGATTTGGACTAGCAGGATTGATTAAAGAATGTATTGTGGGCAAATCCAAGGAGTAAAACAGCTCACAAATATTTTAGAGACGTCATAATATTTAACACTACATATCTTACCAACAAGTATGACATGTCATTTGCTCCATTTGTCAGAGTTAATTGGCCAATATTTCGTTAGGATGTGAATTGATTTCACACAAAGATATGGAGACATTTATGTAGTTATTATGTATAAATTGATCAACCTAAAGCTTAAATATTCACATATTCTTCTATTTCTAATCATTTCAAAATCTAATATAAACTTTTTATTTGTTTTATTCACAGCATTTAAATTAAACATGTTACAAATAATGGAATTTATACATCAAAGGAAAGCTTTTTTCTATAGATGATATGAGAATGACAGGTTGATTGTCATTCTGAAACTAACTTACCCTTGTTGACAAAACAAGGCGATTACAACTTGGAGAATGAGATTGTATGACAATTTTAAAGTACTTCCAAAAAAAGCAAGTAGAATGTAAGGAGTTTTTTTAGCATTAATTTGGACGAGCATGATTGATTGAAGAATGTATTATGGGTAAATTCGAGGAGTAAGGCAGCCCACAAATATTTTAGAGACGTCATCACATTTAACACTACATATCTTACCAATAAGTATGACATGTCATTTGCTCCCTTTGTTAGGGTTAATCATAATGGTCAGTATTTTGTTAGAATGCGGATTGATTTTAAAGGAGAATATGGAGACATTTATGTGGTTATTATGTATAAATTGATCAATCTAGAACTCAAATATTCACATATTCTTCTATTTCTAATCATTTCAAAATTTAATATAAACTTTTTATTTGTTTTATTCACAGCATTTAAATTAAAATGTTACAAGCAATGAAATTTATACACCAAAGGAAAGCTTCTTCTATAGATGATATGAGAATCGCGGGTTGATTGTCATTGCGAAACTACCTTACAATTGCAACATGCGAACACTGTCAAACTTAAAGTTATAAAAATTCATGGACCCATCCATCTGCTTTTCTAATTATTCTATGGAGAAGGCTAAAGTTTAACGAGTGATTCTCATATTCATTGTCGCGTGATTTGAACATTTCAATGAACACTTAATTTTTCTTTTTGACAAAGCACAATAATAAGATGTTGCAATATTGCATTCATCATTGATATTCTAAGCCAAAATTGATATTTGCATTCCTAATTATAAAGTATTGCATCAGTACAAAAAGGTAACATGTATGCAAAAATGTAAAACTGACGGGAATATGGAACTAAGGAGTGAGATAGGAAATAATTAGAGCTCATAAAAATTAAAGCATATACAAAACAAAACAAAACAAAATTAGAGACAAGATGGAAAGTGGAGAGCCAAAAATTTGGTGCATTTGAGAGTCGAAAAATGAAATACTTTTACAATTTGCAAAATTATCAAGCTTTACAATTTGGGTCAAGGCCATTAGCAAGCTTCTACAATTTGCTTTGTTACGCATCAATATAATATTTTCCAAATCAAGTTATCATTAAAAAATTATCACAAATCACATAATTGAAATTTTTATAGAATTATCATAAATCACAGAACTATCATAAAACAAGTACAATATATTAGAACTTATTTAACTATTTATGCCTCAATGATTCCAAAAATTATCACAAATCACATAATTAATTTTTTAAAAATTATTTGACAAAAAAATTGATTATGTACACGAATGCGAGAGAGAGAGTTAAATTGAACGTTTGACAATGTTGGAATGATGGCAGTGGCTTTGTTGGCTCCGTGATACGTAGGTGTGGTGGCGGTGGCTTTGTTGACTCTGTTATAAGCCGGGGTGGTGGCAGCGGCTCTATTGACTGCAAGGTTATGACTTTTGTTTCTTCTTTTTTTTAAGAGATCGTTAACAGTAGACTGTTGGCGGACAAAATGACCCTTTTTTTTCAACAGAACGGATGTGTAAGTCTTTAGGAGAGGAGAGCTACTAAATTGAAAGAATAATGTTTAACAATAAAACTAAACAGGCTCGGTTCACTACCCATTAGTCTGGTTTTCATTATCAATCCAATAAGGTTCCTCCTAATAATGACTCCAGTTAGACTTCTTCTATGATGTTTATGAAGATAAGCATTCGGTATCCTTCCTTTATCTAGGCGGGTCGGTTAGTCAAGGTAGGCGCATTCACAGATTCTGCATGAAAGAAAGGGGCAGCCCTGGTTCCACTTGAATAAGGCAAAAACTCGTAGGTGGGACTCTGTTATTGTGGGTCACAAGTAAAAGAGAGAAGGGCACATGAAGCGACAATATTGTTCCTTCCCTCATCTTTTTGGCCATTTAGCATTTACCTCAAATACATGGGTTTTAGAGGTGTTTCAAAGTCATTTTGTTTTCAAAAACAATCTTTGTAAAAGTGATGCAAGTTCTTAAGGAATGTTTAGAGGGTTGGTCTGCATATCAATAGAGGAACAATTGACGGTTCGATAAATATTGAAAAATAATTAACAACATTCATATTCGTACCCAAAAACCGAAAGAAACAAAACAGCAGGTTGTCGAAGAAATTCAATTTCTTCAAGCCCATCATGTTACATGTGACACCACGCCCCTTCCTACCATTAACACCCCTTTCACACGTTAACATTTGTTCTGTTCTAACTTCCAACACCCGTGACAACTGTTGGATTCTCCAAATTTGCAAGATTAAAAATCCAACTCAAAACACTTACCAAATCCCTCATCATCTGCACAAAATCTTTCTCCTACTTCAGCTATTTTTTAGTTTTTTTTTTTTGCCCTCTTATTGATAAATCCAACACCCAATAATAATAATAATAATAAGAAGGCCAAAAATAAAATAAAAGACGCCGTGACCATTAAGTAGTCCCTTTCAAATTCCAGACACATAAAAGTGACCTGCCTGTAAGGTTGATTCCAGCAGGCATCTCTCTTCTTACAAGAGCGACACAAACGCAGTCTAAATAAAGTTAAAAGAAAAGAAAAAAAGGCTTATTACGAGTAAAACACATTGCTTCGCTTTTGTCTCATATCCACTACTGTAATTCTGAAAACCGAAGCCCAATTTCAAAAACCACTCGAGTAATCAGGACCCAATTTCAAAACAAAGTTGAAATCTTCGTTTCTTCTACTATATACTATATGAAGCCATTAGCCATACAAAGAGGCACAGAAATGCTGATACTCATCATCTGTTTTTCATTACATTACAACTACTTAATTAGACTAATAATAAGGTTCACAGCCATTACTTAATTAATCTCTCAAAAGCAGAAAAACAGAAACAAAGAGACCAAAATACCCTTTTAATATCTAGTCATCATTATTTTTGGTATTACACCTAAACCAGGGAGGATTTGCGGACAATGTAACGATAAGCAGCGACCTTTCTTCTCCGGGAAGAAGAGTTATCGACGGAAAGAACCAATTTGCCTGCTTCTTTCGATGTAAAGGAGTTGCGAATTGCTTCTTCAGAGGGTGAAATTTTTCTGGGTTTTTCAACAGCAATTGTGTAGCTGCCTTCAGCATTTGGCACAAATTCTGCACTGTACTCCAAGTCCCAGCCTCCAACAACAATGTCCCATGTAATTGTTGCACCAGCCTAATTGATTGATTACACAACATAAACCACAAGCAAAATTAGCACAAAACAAAGATTAATCAAGAAAACTAAGCAGTTAAAAAACTTCATAATTTTTATTAATGAACCTCAATGCCCTCAATCTGTATGTTAACTTTCTCTCCTCCTTTGACAGTGAACTCAGAAGCTGGTTTAGGGGGACCATTGTTTAAATCACTGGGTCGACTCAGTCCACCATACTGTACGGGAATGTCCTCTGGCCTTACAAATCTAAATCATCAGAAACACCAAATCCAGTCTCATCAGACCAACTAGAAATGACAAAGATCTCAAAGTTTAGATGTCAACAAACTCAAACCCATTCAAATAAATTGTCAAAATAAAATAAGATCCAAAAATTATATTAGAGATTCTGCGAAAAGTTGCCCCCAAAAAAAAAAAAAAATCATCCATGAAGAACGAAAAGAGCTAAAAGACTTACTTGTAAAGCGTCTCAGCAACATTCCCTTCCTTAGAAATCACAAACTTGCTCTTAGTTCGCTGAGTTAAGAATGGACTGAACATTGAATACAGCATGCTGAAGTACCATGGCACATTGATAAAAATCTAAACTCAAAACCCACCCAAAAAAACCCACAAATTAGAAAATGAAACTCTCATAATATTATCAGATTAAAGTGAAAAATTGAAGAAACGAAAAGCAAAAATATACCTTCCGGGCAACCATTTCAGGATAATTATCTTGAAAAAGAGAGAGGATCTGATTAGAGGCAACCCTAAGCTCTCTCTTGGGCATGTCTTTAAGATCAGTGACTTGAATAATGGAATTAACACCTCCAGGCTTAAAATGCAAGAGATTGATGCCTCTTTCCAAAACCTGAACTCTCCATCTCAAAAATTTTTTGAGCTTCTCATCGTCCCCAAAGATCCTTTCATACATATCCTTGTCTCTAAAGACCCCATAAGCATTGTAACACACAGGGTGGCCTTCTCTGTCGTAACCCTGCATATAAGCCACCACGCCTTCGAGTTCCTTGAACCCCAAGTCCTCCTCAACGATGCCGTCTGCTCCAAACTCTTTTCTCCAAGCCAAGCATTTCTCCAGCATGTTGAAAGAATCTAGAACCCTGAAGTCCCTTGCTCTCAGAAACTTGAGCAGAATCACATCGGCTCTTTCGTCACCGGTACCCAGAAGGGGAATCCCCCACATGGAGCATTCGTTCTCACCAGAGCCGTTGTGGGAGTCGGCAAGCCTGTTCTTGAGCTCTTGTAAGGCCTTCTTTTCGGAGGATTTGAGTTGAGAGACGAAGTAAGAGTCTTCTTTGAAGGAAGGAGAGCGAAGAGTGGCGGCTTCCATCAGAGAAGCGACGAAGGATTTCTTGGTACTGGTGTACGGTTTAGGTGAGGCCTCTGGGGGTGGGGTTTTGGGTTGTTGAAGGGACATGGGTGAGGGTGATGACTCTGGTACTGTTACTGCTTCCATTAATGGGTGCTTTGAGTGAGACCCAGATGGAATCTCTCTCTATCTCTCTGCGACTGTATGCTTTGTATGTGTTGGTAATAACAACAAAAGTGAAGCAATGCCGAAGAGAAGCGAAGTTCGTCAAAGAGAAAAAGACTAATATTCACTCTTTTGTGGTACTGAGGAAACAGACACTGTTTTTTTTTGAAAAAAATAATAATAGTACTGAACTTAAGAGAGATGAAGAAGTAGTGAGAGAGGAAGAGAGAGATGAGCCGCGATTTTGGTTTGAACAAACCACAGTGGCTTAAAAAGAACCGAGGTACCAAATTTGAATGTGTGGCAAGTGCAGCCACGCACTATGCAGGGCGCGTGTTGTTACGATAAACATTTGTGCCCTCAGTTTTCATTTAATAACAAATAAGCCATAGTTTGTCTTTTTGTTTCATCACAAAATTTTAATGAATCTACAATTTAATTGATATCATACTAGCCACTCGGCCAACCCATTGCCCTCACTGTGAAGACAGTAATTCGAGATATTATGTACTCAAATTTTTTAATTAAATATTATTGAATGAAATTATTTTATAACATTTTTTTTACAAAATATAAGTGGAGAAGAGATATCCTTCGCTTGTGAAGGTCATAAAATTTAATGTAATATTATAGTCCTAGTTATATTTTTTTATTATAAATATCAATGTAATTATTTACTGTAATAGTAATTATAAATATTTGATGTAATATCAGTAATCTAATGTGTAATCAGTATTTAAAAAAAATTGATATCATAATAGTAATTGAATTATGAGAAATATAAAAGTAAGTTACAGTTAGTCTATATAATTTTTTTAAAGTACAGTCGTTGATATAATTATTTTTATAAAATAAAGTAACTAAGAAATATGTTAAAAAATAATATCTTACTTAAATAAATATATACTAAAATTTTTTGTAATATATGACAAAAATTATGAATAATTTTTAAGTGATTTTATATTTCAATTGATATGTTATTTATCCATTGAATAGTGAAATTATTAAATAAGTAATTTCATGTTGTTATGAAATTTCACTATCCAATGGATAACTGATAATTGAAAACATGTGAATATTTAGAAAATAATAATTATAATTTAGACTTGGAACTAAAAACACAAACAACCATTGATTTGTTTCAAATTCTTTTTAAGAAAATAGCAGAAAAACTATTAATATAATTAACAAATTTGACAAATAAATTGCATAAAAATACAAATCATATCTTTATACGTAATGTTTCTGAAATGTAAGGACCAAAATATTATTATCCGAAACAAATGAAGTCAAGCTGAAAACTGAAGCCTGTACGGAGGGGAGGGGAGCGGTGGCGGTGGCTTGTAGAAGCGGTGATAATAATTGATGAATTCAGAGCTGAAACCGGGGCACGGGTTTGTTGGGTCTTTGGAGAACGGGGACCCACAAAAGCTTAAAAAGTGGTATTTTTTTCTCCTCCGTGGGGCCCAGTGTCCGTTCTCAAGCTCGAATTTCGGGAGCCGCGACCAGCAAACAAATGGTACTTTTCTTCTTGTGAAACAATTTCAAAATTGTCATTTTATTGTATCTTTGGTTGTTAGGTAATTTAATCAACGTAAAACCCAAGTAATTAACCATAATTAAGCTGGCGTACTAAATTAACTTAATACAGCAGGCGTTTGTTAAGTCAAGTGCTTTCTGGACTAGTGCTTTCTGGCCAAAGTGCTGTGTGTGGTCCTCTAAAGCAGCAGATTTGTTGTCCAAGTTTTGGGCGACTAATGACTTTTCTTCTTCTACTTTCATAATTTAGTGACTGATTTTTGGTTCAGGCCTTGATAATTAGAATCCAAGAAACAAATCATGAAAGGTGAAGGTATTTCTACCGAGCTATATAATGTGCCTTGCCGTATACAGCATCATTGGGTCAATGGGGGCACGAGTAATTAGTCAATACACAAATCATGAGTCTAAGTTTGCGACAATTGAACATCCGACGAAGCAAAAGTAAATATGGAGGAAACATCATTTGAATTTTGAAAATAGAAGATTTCATGGTTAAGACTTAAGACCTAAAATAACTTAAAATTGTTGAAATAGGTAAATATAGATGACTGGATCTCAAGATCCAGAGGTTACTGACGACTACTCATACACTGGGAGTAGGTTTTTGAACTCGTACCCGATTGATTTGTGTGTTATATGTATAATATAAATAAAGAAAAACACATTTATGTAACGCATAAAATTTAATGGACATCACAGCGATGTTAATTTCTTCAGAATATTATATAATGAATACATCCTAAATACTTACCGTGTATACATCATTTTCTCTTAAACAATAAACAATATATCACTTGACAAGAATTTAACAAATAAATCTAATAAGAGCTTACAAAGAGAGAAGTTTTACATTTACAATGTTGAGCGTAAGAGTTCAAGTTTCCATAAGAGATTTATGGGGATTAATTTTAGTACTCCCTCAATTATCAACATAAATAAGTGAAGTAGGCATCCCTCAAATATTAAAGATAATTTAAAATATATGAGCAAATGTTTCAGTGTGTCAATATATGGCGATAGTCTCAATTATATAGTATGATTGTAAATATTAATTGTAATATCTGACATAATATCAGTAACATCTGTATATACAAGACTTCAACAAAAAAAGAAAAAAGAAATCTAATACACCAAAAAACAACTAAGATTTTGTTTTTCATATATGGGATAAGCTCAACATATGCCCATATAAGAAATTCATGCTAATAATAAAATATAAAGCTAAGGAGTAATTTTGTAAATATTAAATACTATAAAATAATAATAATAATTAAAAAAAAAAACTAGACTGCTTCAATAGACTAGGCGTATGACTTATGGATTTCTTGCTGGATTGCCCACCTCTATATTATTGAAACAATGCAAGAAAAATAATTTTAGCTCATTATGAGACATCGTTTTCGAAGCCCTACCACCTTGCTTCCATCATTGATGCTTCAATCTAGGTGTTGAAAACGATTAGCCTGAGTTATGTCATGTCAATTTCCATTGGATCACAAGTTACAAAAATGAATTTTGCACATTATGTTTTTCGGAGGAACGATTTATTATTACGCAAAATGGCGTACATGAACAAAAATTCTTTTTATATTTATTTAGCTTCTGATTTTTTCAATATTCAATCAGTAAGCAAGGCCAGCTTAAAAGTTATTAATGACCTCTATTAATGACCTTATTAGTGATTTTGGATTCCAAGAATAATCCCACATTGTCCCACTAAAGTTTATATACGTGACAACAAAAATATTTGAAAATTCAGCCAGTGTGTGATTACTCATTGGTTAGACTAAGACCCATAAAAATATTAATAAAAATATTCTTTCAAATTCAAGATTCAACTTTATATTATTTGGATATTCAATTTTCCATAAAGAAATCGATTAATTTCCCTTCAAATTGTACTTTATTCACAGAGAACATTGGCCTTTTTCACTACGACCTTTGTATGGGCTTGTGAAAACATGAGATTGGATTAAAACGGAGATGTTTGGGCCCACTTTCGAGGGAAATTAAGGTGGAACTTTATCATCGGATTCTAAAAAGAAAAAGCCATTTATTTAGTAGGAAAGAGGGAGAATTTTAATGTGAATTTTTAGGGATCCGATTCGGTAATTAAGCTCAGGCATTGCTATTTCATTTTTCGCTTTGGACCCATTAATCATTTTACCCAACCAAGTAGCCTTTAGCTTTCCACTCTCAAATTCAAAAAAAAAGGGTCTACTTTGACAAACAAGAAGGGTAGAGTGACACGTAACCATAAGATTGTCAAAAACCCTGAATCTTTATCCATATTTCATCATTTGGGGTACAGAAATATTCCTCCTTCATTTAGGAGATTAAGGCTACGTTTAGCATTAGAAAAGAAAGCACTGAGAGGCCTAATGGCCTATATTATGTGTACTCATTGCTGTCCATTACGCCCAGCTCTTGAAAAGGAGGGGAAATTTGTAACCTAACCCTAAATAAATTGATATTTTGTACCGCGTCCTCAATAAATTTGATTTATTGTACTGCGCACCCAAAAAAATTAACATTTTTGCACCACACCCCCAATTCCGTTATTTTCTCAGTTAAGTTTAACGGCTCCGTTTAACTTTTGATTGAATAACAAAAATGCCCCTCTATGTAAAAAAACAAATTTTTTAGCTCATTTAATTTTTTAAGGTTTTTTCTTCAATTGCAATAAAAAAAAACAATTCTTCTTACATGTTCATTGTCACCACTATTATTTTTTCTTTAATTTTTTAAAGATTTTTTTCAATTTTAATAAAAAAAATTCTTGTTACATGTATATTTGTCACCACTATTATTTTCCTTTAATTTTTTTAAAGATCTTTATTTCAATTGCAATAAAAAAAATTTCTTATTACACGTACATTGTCACCACTATTATTTTTTCTTTAATATTTTAAAGATTTTTATTTCAATTTTAATAAAAAAAATTCTTGTTACATGTACATTTATCACCACTATTATTTTCCTTTAATTTTTTAAAGATTTTTATTTTAGTTGTAATAAAAAAATTTCTTGTTACATGTACATTGTCATCACTATTATTTTTCCTTTAATTTTTAAAGATTTTTATTTTAATTACAATAAAGAGAATTTCCATTAAAATTAATTTAAGGAATAAACTTCTAATTTTACCCCTCCACCGTTAAACTTAACTGAGAAAATAACGGAATTGGGGGCGTGGTGCAAAAATGTCAATTTTTTAGGTGCGCAGTGCAACAAGTTAAATTTGTTGGGGACGCAATACAAAATATCAATTTATTTGGGATAGGTTACAAATTTTCCTGAAAAGGAGCTCCTCAAATCTAGAAAATTCGAAGTACAGATAAGTTTAAGGTCGCTTATACATGGGAACTCGTGAAAGGTTAATGGTAAATTCAAAATTATACAAAAGTACTCCTTTCTCCTTTAACTTTTTCTTGTTTGCACCAAAATCACTTTTGACTTGTGCATAAGCCTCGCTTTTATTAATCATACCCTTTAATCATCACTCATTAGCGTCCGAAAAGTTCACTAGTGTCCTAATTTCTATTATCTAATTTTTTTACTGTTATTATCATTTCACTACTTAAAAAATTATTAAATATTAAATGACTAAAATAAATATTATCTCATATTATTTTTATATTATATTTTTATAAAAATATTATTTAATTATTTTTTTATTATAACCGATAGTTGACCAGTTAGTTGACCAACAAAATACTAATTTCACCGTTCATGATTAAAAAAAATACTTAAAACTTATTTACAAAATAAACTTATAATATATTTATTAAAATGGATATAAAATACCAACATAATTCTTTTTGCTGAAATTATGATATATTGATTACAAATTTGTCTTATTATTTTTTTAATCATGAAGGGTACAATTGATATTTTGTTAGTCAACTAACTGATCAATTAACGGGTCAACTAACGACTGTAACAAAAAAGTAGTAAAATAATATTTATTGTAACGAAAAAGTAATAAAATGATATTTTTATAAAGATATAATAGGAAAATAATATGAGACAATACTTATTGCAGTCATTTGATATTTGACAATTTTTAAAATAGTGAAATAACAATAACCCAATTTTTTAAATTAAGTAAAAAAAAAAAAAACCCCAAGCTTCTCACATCAAAAACAAAATTGAGATATTTCTAGCCGAGCAACGGCTCCAATCTCTATTCATTTCATTTTTTTTTACCGAATATGTGATATTTAATTGTAATCGTTCAAATAACTACTGGTTGAATTTATTACAACACATTTCACGTCATATCTTTAACTCGTATGTATTATTTAATTATAACTGTTAAAACAATCACCTATTAGATCTAATGGCTATAACAATTACTCTTAGTATATGCTTCAACTTAACTAAACCCTTCTTGCTACCAGAAAAGCACTTTTTCCCCCCTGTTGTGTTCAATTAAAAATCTGCAAATAGCAGATGCAATGTTGCAGCAGTTTTTGTTCTCGTATAGTCATGTTCTTACATTACTATTGGAAGCATGTGAAGCCACATTAATATAATTATTTCTTGAAATTTATATAGACGACAGCCAGTAAACCAGGTGCTTGAAAGAGAATTTCTTCTTATTTATCATGAAATGTTGTGATGCAAGCGCAAAAGAATACTAATTTTGTTTGTTTATAAATACAAAAGATCAATTTGTTGCATCTAGTGTATCTGGGGAAGATGAGTGAGCCAAAATTTCAGCTGCTAAAAGTTGTGGGTATGCTTTTAGGCCAAAAAAAACAGATACTCTGGCACCTGAAAAGAATATCTTCTCTGCTTAATCAAATGAAATTTTTAGAATTAACCCACATATATTCTGATCAAGATTCTTCCAAAACATGATCTTTTAATTCTTTATGTCCCACCATAACGACTTTAACTGATTAAAAGAAAAAAAAAAGAATAAGGATTACAGCTCATGTAGGATCCAAATTTCAACAATTAGACAAGAAAACAGGAAAGCAAACTAAGGTGTTTTTTCTTGATCATGAATATGATGGTCATTATTAAACTAGAAAACAGCAATTAACTACGTGCCATTATTTTATCAAGTTGTTTCATTTAACCATCCAACTAAGTTATTCAATTTTTATGTTTATGCCTCCGCTCTTCCCTGGCTTGAGCTTGTTTGATTAACAATTAACCAGTATGGCTCAAACAAAAGAAACATGAACAGAGTCAAACAAACAGCTATTGAGAATCCACTGGCAGGTCAAATATGATTGTTCATTTATCATATGATCACTCTTCTTTTACTGCAAAAATTGCAGGCCCCTGTTGGGTCTTCTGAACCTTTTGATCCAATACATGCTCGCAGCCCATAACTCAATAAGACCCATATTACTATTACTCAACAGTTACCAGATTTGCTGAATTTTGCCGTGTGAGTGATTCAAACGCAGAGTCCGCTGGAATCTCTTAACATGCTTAATGGGTTATGGGGCTTTGTTTTCCAGGCAATTTCACAATCCAAAATTTGGTTTTTTTATTGCCTTGTTGTTGGCTACTGTGAAAGCATTTGGCAAAAACATGGCTGATTCTTGGGTTGCCCACGACATCTTCCATAGTTCCATTGCGTATCAGAGGGACCAAACAGTGAAGATCGGTCTACTTTCTCTAGACAAATGCAGCAGTCCTTGGACCTACTCACCTACAACCTCTGGTACCATTGCAGACATTATGGCCAAATAAATAAATAAAAACTGTTTGTGTTCTTCCGTTTCTTAGGGTAAATTTTAATTCATGTACATAAAATGATAATTTTTAATTTATTTTTAGGCATTGATGATTTTTTTTATTTTCTTAACAATAAATAGAGTAAATTATTATTTTCATCTATAAAAAAATAGATTAAAGGTTATCATTCTAAACAAAAGATAAACTAAAATTTACCCTTTAAACTAGGGTTTGCTGCCAAACAGTAAAATTTTTTTAAAAATAAGATATGACAGTAATGTAGACTAATATTAAAATAAGTAAAGATAAAAAAAATGGAATTAAGCGGATGAATAAATAAATTTTGACGAACCGTAAATTAAAAAAAAAAAAAAATTGTAGCTTGGAGAGAACTCAGAGCTATTGCGTGTTCAGAGATGCACAATTCAGGAGATTAAATCTGATTATATTAGTCTTGTCTTAGCAGCAAAATAATTGATTGATTGATTGATTGATTTGATTGGTGAGGGGAGGCCTGCCGCCCCTGCTACAGCCAGGTCGCCTGTTTCTTTGTACAATTGCAAATTCCTTGGACGACCCACCCTCACATGCTCAGTCCTAACTCCTCAACCGCTAATGCAGCTTTTCTGTTTATTAGGGCTTTTAAAAAAAAATGTACAAGGAAAGACATGCTTGAAGGGATCATCATGGAGTCATGCTACAATGTGTCCAATAAAATATGGTAAAGCACTCACCCACAAAAACAAACAAACAACAAACAGTCATTTAAAGCAAAATGGAAACTCGAAAAAGTAAAGCAAGATTAAAGCAGCAGTTGCGGCGGACAGGAACAGGGTAGCCGCCGATTTGTTGCGGTGTGTTTGTCTGTAGCATAATCGAACAAAAAGCTCTATGCCATTGGGTGCGATCTCGGCAGGTCCAAAACATGTTTGTTCGCTTCTTTCTTTCTGAGACACAACTCTGAATGATCATTGAATAATTTGGGCCAATTACTAGTGAAGGGCCCTTTTCATTAAGGATGCAAATTCAATAAGTGGGTTCACTGAGGAGTAGCCCTTTTGGCAATCCTCAAAACTCCTTGGAAAACTCGTTTCTAATTAAAATAACTTAAATTATTATATATTATTTTATTATTTTATTTTTTAAATGAAAATTTGATTAAATATTTAAATAAATTATTATCTTAGCAAAATTTGTACACCCACCCCGTTTCATTATTAAAATTTTAATAAAAATATTTTTTTAGAGAAAATCATATGATTTTAGGATTATAAAAATATAAATTATATAATAAGAAGAAAATAATTTAAGATTTTAAGATTTAAATATATTTTATAAATAAAAATCTTAATAATAAATTTTTTAGGGTAAAAAATTATGAAAAGATTATCATTTTTAATATATGAATTTGTATTTTATAAATTAAACTAAAAATAGTTTAAGAATAAAATTCAAGAAGTGTGTTATAAGGATTTTTGAGGGGTGTTAAAAGGTTAAAAGCTCCACTCTTGACTAAACTCTTTATTAAAAAGTTTCCATTATTATAATGGTGCGTTTACTAAATGAAAATCAGAACGGGTTGGAATCGGAATGAACAAGAATAAGAATAGGCTGGAATATGAATAAGAATAAATTGTTTACTTGAGTTATAAGAATCAGAATTGGAATTGGAATTGGAATGTTATTCATTTCCATTGTTGTATTTACTTTATCCTGGAATCTAAATATATTATTATTATTATTAAATGAATCGAGCCATAGTATAATTTCGAGAAGTACTTTTGGGGCCAAATTTTTATTTCAAAAAATTATGAATCAATTCCATAAAGTTAGCGGCTAACTGCTAATCTTTAAGCAGCTAACCGGCTATACAATAGTTTTGGAATATTGATTCCAAAAAGTTAGCAGTCAACTGAGTATTCCAAGCGACCAACTGCCTGTGATGCATTTCTGGCTATCAATTCCAAAGAGTTAGCGGCTAACAGGCTGCGTGCCAGATTTTGAAAATCTCTCTAACAATAACATAAGTGGCTAATCGGTAACATAATAATAGTAATAATTAATAATAATAATAATGACATTAATAAATAAATAAATTGAAGTAAAAACAAAAGAATACTTAAAATACATATATAAATTCGAAACGATTTTCAATACAACACAAGTTCCAACAATGCTAATAAAAACATAAAAATAAAAAATCCTTACATAATACAACTAGGCAATTTTGGTTCCCAGCGTAGCAACACAAGTACAAAAGTTTTGACATTATCATCGGACTACATCCCGCGATGAAGCATTTTGATGACATATCCTTTCTTAAGGTGATTAAGCAAGGTAAAGAACACACGTAACAAATCATATTTCGTAGCCAATATACTAGTCGCATATATATTTCTTCATCACCCGATCCTTCAATTTTGCTCATTTCTTCATATAATTTAACTTGCAAATCAACTATATCCTAATTAAAAGTAGAAAACACATTAATCAACCTATCAAGCCTAGGTACTATTGCCACCACCAACTCAACCATTGCCCCAATATTTGAGCACACTTGATCAAATGTTTTGTCTTTACTTTTTCTTTTCCTAGACTTGCTTGTCGAACTACTTGGAGTAGAATCTAATTGCTGAAGAACAACATTCGAATCTGGAGTAGTTGACATACCATGAACAAAATCTTTAGTAAAAGGTCCATTAACTGACTCACCTTTTAAATTCACACTAATATCATCACCTTCACGTATCTCTTCTCCATAATCATCTACATTGCCAGCATTAGCTCCTATTGCTCTATCTCGACCATAAATGTCAAACAAAAGTGCAATAATGAGGAAATAGTTTGTTGAATAACTCAACTACTTCTTTTTTTTATAAAAATAATAGCAATAATAATGTGTTAATAATACAAATCCAAATTAAGTAATAAAGATAAAACCATACAATTCAAAACTTTACCTTGACATACTCATCAAAAACATTTTTTTTTCACATATTATCAATATCTCAACCAAACCCATTAAGTGATAACATATTTGACATAGCACACTATTTTTTCTTGAACCATGTAAATCTAGACTTAATGTGAGGAGGGGATGCGTTTCAGATGACATCCTGGAAATTTTACTTCCAACATATTTTTCAATTGTTGTAAATGTTGGTTAAAAAATCAGTTTTTTCAAAACAAAAACTTTTAAGACTGATCTTATACAATACATAAGAATCCGTAATCTAGAAAATCATATCTTGACAATCCGACTTTGCTTTTTCACTAAAGTAATCTAGGCTCTCAGATCCCGATCTGTTACCACTACTCTTGTTTGATCACGATCCATTACCACCAATCTTATTGAATTACGATCCGTCACCAATGATCTTCCAGGTTATGACTCAAGTTTGATATGCACTTGACGTGTAAGCGTCTTTATCACCACTAAAAGCAACTAGCAAGAGAAAAATATTTCTCTCAAAATTAGAGATAAAATATTATTTTTCTCTTATCTGTATATTGTGACTCTTCACCATTTTAGAGAAAACAAACTCTTTTTATATATCTATTTGGTGGAAACCCTAGGCTCTATATTTATATATTTTTTAATTCTATTAAATCAAATTTGATTTAAATTAAAAAACAATAAAACCAAAAGTAGCGTTACTTGTTCTTTGTTATAGGGGCCCACCTTGTAAAATAATATAAGGCCTCTTACACACAAGTATATTAAATAGAGTCTCCCACTAAATAATATATTTAGGCTTTTAACCCAAATAACTAGTTATCTTGCTTATTAATCAAGTAGCGGTGCAGTCAATTAAATGAGTTAACCCAGGGATCATACGGGTACATACAATAGTGGCTAAAATAATTAGGTCTGTAATTAAACTAACCCAATTATTTAATTCTAAATATACTCCACTAAAAGATTGGAACTGACCTTAAATAATTGTATGCTATCTAGGATAGTGTTCTTGAATAATAATTCAACCCATGCTACATTGATTTCTTTACTTCATAATCATTTGTACTACATCGTTAATTAAATCGATATCTCATCTGTCCAATCAATTTAATTACATTTGTTCTTTGATACTTACTGATTTTCTCTAATGATAATTTTCAACATACTAAATATGTTGACACACTCTGGCCAGAGAATTCTATGATCAACTGCCGAAAACTCATCAAGAGATGTGTCGTACAAATTCTATATTGTTAATCTATAACTTCAATACTCACAATTGCTCCCACCAAGATACCGGGTAATCTTGACTATAAGTGTGTTGTGCCCATTAGTAACTCAAATAAAATAACAATTACAATCATGAAATTATAACTAACTCAATATTAAGATTACAGTAAAATCAATGCCTATGAGATTTAATAAGTCTGTCATTTATTACAAAGTTAATTAAATCTCATATGTGATATTGTTCAATGTAGTCGTACTACATCAAGAAATTCATACATTATTAAGACAAATCATTCATGGTGTGTTTACTTGTGGGTTTAGGGAATGTGAATGAAACTTATGTTTACTTGGCAAAATGTAATTTGAGAATGAGAATAAAATATGTGGGTCCCACGCAATTTGGGAATAAGGAATGAGAATCTCATTCCCATAGGGGGGTTGGGAATAAAAATGTAGGAATGGGAATTAAACATAAATTTACTTTTCTATCCTTCTAATTTTTTCATATTTCCTAAATTACCCTTGTTCAAATCACAAATAATTTTATTATTTTAAATGTCATTAATAATAATTATAATAATAATAATTATTATTAAATTTTATTAACTTTATTATTTTAGTTATTATTAATTATTATTATTATTATTTTCATTAATATTATCATTATAAACAATAAAAATAGTGATAAAAATAATAATAACAATAATTAATAATAAAGTTAATAAAATTTAATCATAATAATAAATGTTAATAGTGATAATATTAACAATAATTAATAATAACTAAAATAATAACAACAACAACAACAACAACAACAAAAACAATAATGATAATATTGTTAATAATGATAAATTAATTATTTTATTAATTACTAATACTATGGGTATTTTGGTAAATTGATTCTTATTCCCATTATTCATTCTCATTTATTTTGCCAAGTAAACACATCAATGGCATTCCAGCACATTTCCATTCTCATTTATTTTTGCCAAGTAAACATTGAAATCTCATTCTCATTCCAACTCATTCACATTCCTAGCTCATTCTCATTCCACCACATTCTCATTCCCATGAAGTAAACGCACTATCAATGAATTTATTACAGTCTATACCTAAATAAAATGCTCAATTTTATCTATCAATTACAAACTTAATTTATTTAATCATAATATAACTTGTATTTTATATCTTCTGTGAATCCACATGGTGATCACATAAATACATATAATATGATTAAATTGACTTTACTCAAAATATTAATGCAACTAAGATACTTAAATATAATATTTCATTTATTTTATTAATAAAAAAATTATTTATTACAATTAAATAAACACATATGCTTTTAAAGAGCATATTTTCCCAACAATAAATACCACTTTTTGAAACCACAATCTACCCGCCACATGGGATTTTGACTCAATTTCGATAATGTTTCAATCAATGCATTATCTTGAGCTGTTGTCTAGTAGTGTTGTTCATAACCCGACCTCCGATAGTTGAAGTTAGAATGGAACTCATCCTATTTATTCAACTAATAGTACAATATAAAATGTTAAAGAATAATATAATATCAAATGTTAAAGAACAATACAACATCGAAATTCAAATAATATTATAGTATCTAATGGTAAATAACAATACAATATCTGAATTTAAATAACACTACAGTATCAAATGCCAAATAAATATACAACATCCAAATTCAAGTAACAATGCAAAATCCAATGCAAATAACAGTACAATAATAAATATCAAATAATAATACAACATACAATGTTAAATAAACTGAATTCCAAAAGTGCATAAACAAAGTCTTCATGAATTTCTACTTACTTGCCATGTGTTCCACATATCTTGGGCCAAATTTTGTCTATAAATATTCTACTCATTTGAAGGCTCAATGGTATCAATTACTACCGAGTCAAAGTCAATATCTGGAGTGAGCTCATCAATCATTTCTATTTCTATTTCACCGAAAGGCATTTCCCTTCTTATGAAGTTATGTAGCATGCAACAAACAAATATTATATGCATTTGTGTTTTTATATTACAAAAGGTAGGACTTCTCAGTATATCCTGTCTTTCCTTCAATAACCCAAAACATCGTTCAATCACATTGTGAGCACTAGAGTGCTTCATATTAAACAACTATTCTAGAGTAGTAGGTTGGTGTCCATCCCTAAAGTCACCCAAATTGTAACATTGACCTCTAAATGGAGAAAAAAAAAACTCATTTCATTGGTGTAGCCACAATCAACCAAGTAATGATAGAGTATTGACAGAAAAAATCATAAATAAAAGTCACAAAATCAATTACACAATCTTAAAATTTAAAGATAATTGGTTAAATTATTACCATGGGGGCTTTTTAAAAAATTTCTTCTATTTACAACATCTTTTAGTACCCATATATCATGAATTGATCTTGTGTTTTATAAATAAATTGCATATCTTGTGAACAAACCCCCAAGACATTTGTTACAATGTCACTTTTCCTAGTTCTATATCTTGGTTTATTGGCTTCTATATATATATATATATAATCTAATGCTCCCAAACAATTCTAAAATATTAGATAAAATTGTGAGAGTCAATGTTTATAACTATACAAATGAACATAGTGTGTCACTGCAATATTATACGTACCTTAAACCATTTCCATGTTCGGTTCGTTGAATTCTCTAACACAGGCTCAAGTTTTTTTCCAAAACTCTTTTTAGCATCTAATTATTGCCTTTAAACACTCATGGATCTTTTAAAATTGAAGCTAATCACTCGATTCTTCAAATGGTGTGCTAAAATATACAAAAAACATTACAAGCATTTCCTCGGGCGACACATTTCTAGTGCCAACTAAACCCCTTTTCTCACAAAGAAGCATACATAATTTTTAAAAGATTTATCTATCCATTCTTAATTGTGACAAACATTTCATATCACTTTCAAAAACTAAACTATACAAAAAGTTTAGTTGTTGATAAACTCTATAGTGTGACTTAGGACTTTTCAATCTTCATTGATAAGTTAGACAAAGATGGGAACACATAGTAGCACACACAACTATAACCATTTACAACATCATCTCCAAATTGTGTATGACTACCAAGACTTTCCTCTTTTTTGCTAATAAATAAGTAATATCTCAACATCACAAATTAAGTTAATCAGTAATAATCAAATTTCAGAATCGAAAGCAAATTAAGCTCACAGGATTATTGTGAATGACTACCAAGACTTTCCTCTTTCTTGCTAATAAGTGAGTGATATCTCAACATCACAAATTAAGTCAATCAGTAATAATCAAATTTCATAATCGAAAGCAAATTAAGCTCACAGGTTGTAAAATCATAATCTTCACAACTATTATTAAACAACATATAAGCAAACAATGAAGATTATTAAAAAAATCATGCTAAAACATATGTTATAATTATAAAATAGAATACAAATAATGCAAATTATAATCAAACTTTGTCTATCCCAACCTTTTCAAAAATAATTTTTACTTATATTAAAAAAATTAGTTCAATTCTCAGAGTTATATATATTTGTTTTAGAAATAAATATATGGTGGTGGGGTTTTGATTGAATGATGTGTGTGTGTGTGTGTTTTTTTTTTATCAATTAATTGCTTCATTTTCTTGTAGGCAATGATTTTGACGAAAGAAGAATCCACGGGGACTTGTGCATTCAAAAAAGGAGAGCTCAAAATAATAACATGACGTGAATTTGGTTAGTATTGGAATTATTTTGGGATCAAAAGTTTTAGAAAAAAAATATATATATGCTGGTGGAGTTTTGATTTTATGTGCACTCTACGGATGTGTATATACATGGGCTGTTTTAGTTTGGAAAGAGGTCAAATTTCAAATTGAATTTTTCCATTTAGCAAAGTCCAACAAAATGACTCAACCAAGAAGCAAAAACAGAAAGAAAACCCCAGTTTAATGGGTTGCACGAATGAGCATAAATTAAATCGATAGAAAAGTGAAAACATACGTGATGATCAGAGACGCTAGAAGGTGATGACATAATCGAATGGTAATGGGGTGCAGTCAATAACGAATCCGATCAGTGATTGATGCAAGATTGATGTGAAATTCTAGTTATGCAATCCAAGAGGGGGGTGAATTAGAATTCTAAAAATTATTCAATTTATAAAGAAAAGCTTAATGCAAATATAAACCAAATTCAAAGCAATAACAAATAAGGTGATCACAATACAAAAAGATAAAGGAAGAGAGATTCAAACACAGAGATTTTTACGTGGTTCGGCCAACCTCGCCTACGTCCACGCCTCCAAACTTTCCGGGCTTGAGGATTCCACTAAGCAAGCCTCCAAGGCTTCAAATACTTACACTTGACTTCCAAGGTGTCAATAACCTTTACAACAAGAGATTATCACAATCTCTTTAACCCAAGTGTATCCCAACACTTACAATCACTGAAAACAAAAGATTACAAATTTTTTTTGCCTCTCACAATATTTAAGATTACACAATGATGCCCAATATGTGAATAGATGAAGCAAGAATGTGTTCAAAGCTCTATGAATGTTGCATTCTCGAGTATAAGCTCAATAGTCGTGTTGTAATCAATCTTGTTCGAATTTGAATGAGCTTATTTATATTTGGAGCTGAAAAACTAGCCGTTACAAACTGTCGGTCCGAAAACGGTTCGTCGTTAATCATTAACGATTAACCGTTTAGGCTGGTCAAAAGTTATTGTTGAGCCAAGTTTCAAATAAACAGTTTGCCGTTTAGCCTTACCCTTTCGCCATTAAATTCCAGAGACCTGCAAGATGAACATCAGTTATCCATTTACATTAAACGGTTAAGGATTTGCATGAAGTGACATCTCTGGATAGTATCGGTTAACCGTTTGTAATAAACGGTTCGCCGTTTGTTTCCAGTAACCTACAAAACAATTTAGCCTTATCTGATTTTGTTGAACGGTGCCAGAAGAGTACAACCTTCTATTCTGGATGTTATCGGTTAACCGTTTAAATAAACGGTTCACCGTTAAATTCCAGTAGCCTTCCCAGCTTTTTGTGTTTTCCGTTTTTCTTAATCAGTTAGAGCTTAGGCAATATGTAGCTCTCTGGTTTTAATCGGTTAACCGTTTGAAGGAAAACGATTCACCGTTTATTTCTAGAATCACATTTTAAACCAAATTTTGCAGATAGTCATTTTCTAATTTGAAAGTCCATCTTTTATTAATATGATTGGAATGATTATAAGGATTTCATTTATTAAGGAATAACTCCAATATTTTAATAAAAAACCATTTAAAGTTTCTTATTATCAAAATCAATATTATTAACATATTCATGTTAACAATCTCCTCCTTTTTTATGATGACAAACTTCATTTAATATTTTGCTCCCCCTTAATATATGCTCCCCCTAAATGTATGGCCAAATTAAGAAATGTACAATAAAAAGATTTTTGCTCAAGAAAATATTTTTAAATTCATTTTAAATCTCCCCATAATTATCTCCCCCTTCATCATCAAAAAGAAAAGAGAGAAAGGAAAACCGCAAATCCGTTAAAGAAGTTACCCGATTTTGGCGAGCGAAAATTTGGGCAGAGTTTCCCCTAAAAAGGAGCAAAACCACTAATACAAAAGGAGATGAAAACACTTCCAAAATATAATAACAACAACTCCATCATCCAACAAACCAACAACGCCATGAACAAACAAACCAACAATTTCATCAACCAATATCAAGTCATCCAAAATCAAGAACATCACACAAACATATCATCAAAATCCATAAAGAGCATATAGAGGTGGCAGTGTATATAAAAATATAAATGGCAACACACAAACAACCACAATATGAAATGTATGTGCGAAACTAGAACTCAAAAACTATGGAGGTGGAGAAGATGTGCTCTTTGGATCATAACCGAAATAGCGGAGAAGAGTGCGCTGTCCAACGATAAGCTCAAGCTGCTGATCAATGCTCTACTGCTGGAAGGTCTGAAAGTCAGAACGTAGCTGTTGGTGGTCACGGGAAAAAGTGTCCAACCGATCAAGAATCAGCTGCTGGCGCTCCGAAATTCGGTGAACATCAGCAATCAACTGCTGCACAACGTCTGAAGCAGGGGGCTGAACTGGAGCTGGAGGTGGCACAGAGGCAGATGGCTGCTCAGGGACAGCAGATGACTTAGCAGCAGGAGGTTGCTCGAGAGCTAGAGGTGGCTCGAAAGAGGAGGAAATGTCAGCATCCATCGCATGCTCCTCAGAGTCAGAGTCAGCTGGAGGCCGGGGGACAAAACGGCAACGCAGAGGATGAGGATAAGCTCTTAATCGTAAATCTGGAAGCTTATCAGGAGGATAGACATCGTTGAGCATCCGATCATCCTCCGGAACAATCAAAGTATCCCGATTTTTGGAGTTTTTGGTCTTTATCCACTCTCTATTCTTCCTAGAAAAGCTGATACTAGTCATGGCCTCGGGACCAATCCGTTTAGTCTCCATATAATCAGTATCGAGAAGAGGCACCTCAAAGCGTCGCAGTATCTTAGTAATGATACTGCCATATGGAAGCAAGCGGTGGTTAACCGCGGGAGTACTCAACATGTGCCGCACAATAACATAGCCGATAACATAGCCGAGGTTAATGGGACGGCCTGAAATGAGACTATCTAAGAGGCCAACGTCCAACCTCGTAACCTCATCCGAGTGACGCTTTCTATGTGTCACTATGTGCTGTAAGATAGAGTGAATAATGCGAACTTGGAGAGGTAAAAGTTGAGACCGAAAAGGTAGAAAACAGATCTCATCAGACAAGTCTCGACGACGACAAATATTACGGACTCCATCAGTATGACAAAAACTGTCAAAGTGAAGGGTTTTCTTAGAGGTGTAAATATCATGACCCTCACTAGAAATACCAAGAAAAGACTCGCACTAAGTTGGGA
Organism: Citrus x clementina; assembly: GCF_000493195.1. Classification (NCBI taxonomy): domain Eukaryota; kingdom Viridiplantae; phylum Streptophyta; class Magnoliopsida; order Sapindales; family Rutaceae; genus Citrus; species Citrus x clementina. The sequence continues at coordinate 17,033,616 of NW_006262139.1, read as the reverse complement.
TAAACTCGGTCATCAAAATCAATGGCAGACTCCTAAGACTGAAGTATATCCCTAATGCTTCTACCACATACAACTAAAGTACTAAAATCATTTATTTCAACATAGGAAGAGTCAAGTACCTTTCTACCATTGAAGCGATCCTCGAACCGCTTTGCCAAGGAAGACATGGGGAAATGAATTCTTACGAATTCAGAGACTTCCCGTAGTAGTCTAGGGTTCCTTGGAGGCACAGATTTTCGCCTGAGATTTCTCCGAGGGGGTTCAGCCATGGTGAAGCACAACATAGTGTGAAAATTGCGAGAGAGATGTGATGAAAAGAAGATTAACCGATTATGTGCTTAGGAATAAGTAAAGGATGTGATTTTAAGGCTCAATTGAGTTGAAGAAGGGCAAGAATCAGGTTAAAAATGAAGAAAACCGAACGACTGTAGTTAGGGTTTAGATTTGGGATTTGTCAATTTTGGGCTTGATTTGAATATCTAAATCGGTGAAAGTGTTCTAAAGGTGATAAGAAATGATGTTGTAGGTTTGATTTGGCAAGAAAAGCAAGAAAAATGAATGTTTGTGGACAGAGGAACCTTCGGCTGCGCAACAATGGCCGAAACGGTGAAAGGGCAACTGGAGAAGGAGGAGAAAAACCTTTGAACAGTTTTATAATCACGAAAATGGTTAACCGTTTAATTAAACGGTTAGGGGGTAACTTTCAGAGGCTAAAGAATGGGAAACGGCGAAAGCTTAAGCTCTTAACGGCTAAAGAATAACTGTTAGAGGACTCTCTGTTTTTAAACGGTTTACCGATTGCATCAAACGGTGAAAGAGTAAAAAAAACAGACATATAATCTAGTTTCTAGAATAAAACGGTTCACCGTTTATTGGAAACGGTTATCCGTTTATTTTATCTATAATTTCGCACATTTGATTTAATTTTTGGCCAACAAATAATACATTCCAAGATCATTTAATTGATCTAAAAATGTTTTATGAGCCATTTTAATGCATGATTCATGAACATGTATTCAAGCAATTAATTCATATAATCAATCAAGAATTAACAAAGCAAATACATCATTTGAATATCAAGCTTAAGCCTTTCATAAATATTAATCATCAATAAGTAAATCAATTCAGTACACTCAATAGCATGAATAGAGACGTTAATACGAAAATTTCATCATCCCAAGTTCATGCCGAATTTTCGAAAATTGTTCTTCGCCAAGGGGTTTGATAAAAATATCGGCGAGTTTTTTTTCTGTAGAAATAAACTCTAATGCAATATCTCCCTTTTGAACCTGATCTCTTAAGAAATGATGTATTATTTCTATATGCTTGGTTCTAAAGTGTTGAATGGGATTCTTTGAAAGATTTATAGCACTAGTATTATCACACTTAATAGGAATTTGTTCTAGGTTAATACCAAAATCTCTAAATGTTTGTTTCATCCAAAGAGCTTGTGCACAACAACTTCCTGCAGCTATATACTCAGCCTCGGTAGTTGAGAGTGCAACAGAATTTTATTTCTTGCTAAACCATGAAACAATAGAGTGACCTAGGATATAGCATGTTCCACCAGTGCTTTTCCTATCAACTTTATAACCGGTAAAATCCGCATCCGAATAACATGTTAAATCTATATAAGTTCTCCCAGGATACCAAAGGCCAATATCTATGGTTTCACTCAAATAACGAAAAATTCTTTTAACGGCAAGCAAATGAGATTCCTTGGGACAAGATTGAAATCTTGCGCACAAGCATACACTAAACATGATATCGGGTCTACTTGTAGTTAAATAAAGTAAAGATCCGATCATACCTCGATACATTTTGATATCCACTTCCTTGCCTTTTTCATCTTTGTCAAGTTTGGTTGTTGTGCTCATTGGAGTGTTTTTGGTCTTTGAGTCATCAATGCCGAATCTTTTGAGTATATCTTTTACATACTTGGCTTGATTTATGAAAATTCATTCCTCATTTTGTTTTATTTGCAGCCCAATGAAGTACTGCAACTCTCCCATCATACTCATTTCAAATTCATTACTCATGCAAAATGAAAATTCTTTACACAACAATTCATTAGTAGAACAAAAAATAATATCATCAATATAAATTTGAACAACAAGTATGTTATTGTCCTTATGTTTGACAAATAGAGTAGTATCCGCTTTACCCATTGAAAAATCATTTTCTAACAAGAAATTCTTAAGTCTATCATACCATGCTCTAGGTGCTTGTTTTAAGCCATACAAAACTTTAAATAACTTATACACATGATTTGGAAATCTTTCATTTTCAAAACCAGGGGGTTGTTTTAGATACACTTCTTCCATTATAAAACCATTCAAAAATGCACTTTTCACATCCATTTGAAATAAAATGAAATCTTTATGACATGCAAATGCCAACAACATTCTAATTGATTCTAGTCTAGCTACGGGGTGCAAATGTTTCATCAAAATCAATTTATTCTTCTTAGTTGTAACCTTGAGCCACTAATCTAGCTTTATTCCTTACAACCACACCGGATTCATCCATCTTATTTCTAAATATCCATTTAGTACCTATGACGGATTGATGTTCCGGTTTAGGAACTAATTCCCATACATTGTTTCTTTCAAATTGATTTAACTCATCTTGCATTGCCATAATCCAAGATTCATCATTTTCCGCATCCGCAAAGGATTTGGGTTCAATTTGAGAAATAAATGCATTATGCTCACAAGTATTTTTAAGAGATGATCTAGTTGTAACACCACGTGAGGGATCTCCTAAAATTACATCCTTATGGTGAGAAGAAACATGTCTTCACTCCTTGGGGAGTGATTAAGATGCACCTTCATTGTGCTCTACATTCATTTCTTCATGTTGCTCATCTTTATTCCCATGAGACGCATCCTTTTGGTTATCGTTTGATGATTCTTTTTGTAAGTCTTCATCTACATCATTATCAACAACAACTTTCTCCATAGAGGATGGGTTAGACTCATCAAAGGTAACATGCATAGATTCTTTTACAACTAATGTATTTTTGTTATAAACTCTATAAGTTTTGCTTGAGTTTGAATATCCAAGAAAAATACCAACATTAGATTTTGAATCAAATTTGCCAAGATTGTCTTTCGTGTTCAAAATAAAACATTTGCATCTAAATACTTTGAAATAACCAATGTTGGGTTTTCTATGTTTCCAAAGCTCATAGGGAGTTTTGTTAAGGTTAGGTCTAATCAACACACGATTTAAAATATAATAAGCGGTGTTGACGACCTCGGCCCAAAAATACTTAGGCAATGAATTTTCATTCAATATAGTCATAGCCATTTTCTTGAATGGATCTATTCTTTCTCTCAACAACTCCATTTTGTTGTGGAGTTTTAGGTGATGAAAATTGATACTCAATGCCAAAGTCATTACAAAAAATCTCAAATGCATGATTTTTAAACTCTCATCCATGATCACTCCTAATGCATGCAATATTATATCCTTTTTCATTTTGTATTTTCTTACAAAGCACTTTAAAGGCATCAAGAGCATCATCCTTATTGGCTAAGAATAATACCCAAGTATATCTAGAATAATCATCCACTATCACAAATGCATAATATTTGTCATTTAAACTAGCATATCTAGAGGGCCCAAATAAATATATGTGAAGAAGTTGAAGTGGTTTTGAAGTAGAAATATGATTTTTATTTTTGAAAGCTGTTTTGATTTGTTTTCCAAATTGACAAGCTTCGCAAATCTTATCTTTTTAAAAATCAATTTTCGAAAGACCTTTAATTAAATCATTTTTCCAAATTTTTGAAATCAAATCCATACTTGCATGTCCTAACCTTCTATGCCATAACCAACTATTATCATGCAATGCCGAAAAACATTTATCAAGAGTAGATGCACATTCTATATCAATTATATAAACATTACCACATCTATTCCCAACAAATAAGATTTTGCCATCACATTAATTCTCAATAACATAACTAAATTTATCAAAGATAACTTTATAACATTTGTCACATAATTGACTAATACTAATTAAGTTGTGTTTCAAGTTCTCAACTAAACATACATTCTCAATTAGAGATGATGAAACTTTACCAACATTTCCAATTCCAAAAATTTTTCCTTTTGAGTTGTCTCCAAAAGATACGTCTCCACCATTTTCAATTTTGGTGAAGCTTGAGAACCATGCATAATTTTCGGTCATGTGCTTTGAACAACCACTGTCCAAGTACCATTTATTTTTCTTCTTCTTTAAGTCCTACAAGGAAAATCTCAAGTTTTAGGTACCCAAAGCTTTTTGGGTCCTCGAGAGTTAGCAACGGTTCCTTTTGGAACCCAAATACATTTGATACCATAATATGCATTCCTTTTTACGGGACATCTATATTTCATGTGACCATTTTTATTACAATAATGGCAAACAATCTTATGATCACTTGTGGAGGTAGCTTTAACAAAATAATTCTTATAATACTTTTACTTCAAGTTAGACTTGTACCCAAGTCCTTCTTTATCAAAAATATATTTTTGTGAGTTAAGCATATTATCCAACATCTTTTGCCTATTTGTAAATTTCAAAACAATCTCATTCAACTCATTGCTCTTTTTCTTAAGCATTTGGTTTTCATTTTTCAAATTATCCATGTGTGATTTTAAATGCTCATGTGAGATGCTAGGTTTCTCTTTTGATAATGCAATTTCATCGGGCAATGTTTTGTTCTCTACTTCTAGGCATGGAATTCTTGCATTTAGAGATTCATTTTCATTTTTAAGCTTTGTCATTTCCTTTTTAAGACATACATTCTTTTTACCAATCTTCATCAACTCATTATGTAGTTCTTTAAAAGCATCATACAATTCATCATAGGTGGGATCACTTACCTCATTGAGATCATCATCTCCTCCTATTGCCATAAGCGCTAGGTTTAATACTTCTTGTGATCCTTCTTCATCACTTGAATCTTCCTCGCTATCATCCCAAGTTGCAACCATTGCTTTCTTCTTGAGTTTGTTGATAAGTGGGCACTCCGATCTTATATGGCCAGACTTCTTGCATTCATAGCATGTGATTACCTCATTCTTCTCCCTATGGTTCTTAAAGTTTCTGAAATTTCTTCGCTCTCCGGTTTTCTTGAAGAATTTTCTGAACCTCCTTGCTAGCATGGCTAGCTCTTCATCATCTGGTTCACTCTCCCCATCACTCTCATATTTTGAAGCTTTGAGAGCAATGCTTTTCTTCTTCTCTTCATGCCTTTTTTCTGCTACCAAATCTTCTTCATATGAAATGAGAGAACCAATTAAATCATCAAGAGGTAAAGTATTTAAATCTTTGGCCTCTTCAATAGCGGTTCTTTTTAGTCTTCATTCTTTCCTAGGGCTCCTAGAGTGTTTACTATATCCGTAAATCTCGTATACATAGAGTACACACTCTCATTTTGTTCCATTTGGAACAACTCATATTGTCGAGTGTACCTGCTAATTTTTGACTCTTTCACTTGATTTGTGCCTTCATAAACTACTTCAAGTTTGTGCCAAATTTCATTAGCACTTTCACAACTAGATACTCGATGAAATTCTTTCTTATCAAGTGCACAAAATAAAGCATTCATAGCTTTGGAGTTTAGAGAAGCTTTTCTTTTTTCCAATTCATTCCATTCCCTTGAAGGTTTTGGAATATCTTCCCCGAATTCATTTTTAGTTAGGGGCAAAAAAGGACCATCACATACAACCTTCCAAATTTCATAGTCTAAAGCTTGCAAATAGATTCTCATTCTAGTTTTCCAATATGCATAGTCATTACCGTCAAAGAACGGTGGTCTAGTTGTGGATTGCCCTTCTCTAAAGGTTGAGTCATTTAGGGTTGCCATGGATCTTTTACTCTAGACGATTAAGTCCTAATAAGAGAACTAAGCTCTGATATCAAATGAAATTCTAGTTATGCAACCCAAAAGGGGGGTGAATTGGAATTCTAAAAATTATTCAATTTATAAAGAAAAGTTTAATGCAAATATAAACTAAATTCAAAGTAATAACAAATAAGGTGATCACAATATAAAAAGATAAGGGAAGAGAGATTCAAACGCAGAGATTTTTACGTAGTTCGGTCAACTTCGCCTACGTCCACGCCTCCAAGCTTTTCGGGCTTGAGGATTCCACTAAGCAAGCCTCCAAGGCTTCAAATGCTTACATTTGACTTCCAAGGTGTCAATAACCTTTACAACAAGAGATTATCATAATCTCTTTAACCTATGTGTATCCTAATACTTACAATCACTCAAAACAAAAGATTACAAATTTGTTTTGCCTCTCACAATATTTAAGATTACACAATGATGCCCAATATGTTAATAGATGAAGCAAAAGTGTGTTTAAAGCTCTTTGAAGATTGTATTCTCGAGTATAAGCTCAATAATCGTGTTGTGATCAATCTTGTTCGAATTTGAATGAGCTTATTTATATTTGGAGCTGAAAAACTAGCCGTTACAAACTGTCGGTCTGAAAACGGTTCGTCGTTAACCATTAACGGCTAACCGTTTAGGCTGGTCAAAAGTTACCGTTGGGCCAAGTTTCAAATAAATAGTTTACCGTTTAGCCTTACCTTTCGCCGTTAAATTCTAAAGACCTGCAAGATGAACATCAATTATCCGTTTACATTAAACGGTTAAGGATTTGCATGAAGTGACCTCTCTGGATAGTATCGGTTAACCGTTTGTAATAAACGGTTTGCTGTTTGTTTCCAGTAACCTGCAAAACAATTTAGCCTTATCCGATTTTGTTGAATGGTGCCAGAAGAGTACAATCTTCTATTCTGGATGTTATCGGTTAACCGTTTAAATAAACGGTTCACCGTTAAATTCCAGTAGCCTTCTCAGCCTTTTGTGTTTTCCGTTTTTTCTTAATCGGTTAGAGCTTAGGCAATATGTAGCTCTCTGGTTTTAATCGGTTAACCGTTTGAAGGAAAACGGTTTACCGTTTATTTCCAGAATCACATTTTAAACCAAATTTTGCAGAGAGTCATTTTCTAATTTGAAAGTCCATCTTTTATGAATATGATTGGAATGATTATAAGACTTTCATTTATTAAAGAATAGTTCCAACATTTTAATCAAAAACTATTTAAAGTTTGTTATCATCAAAATCAATATTATTAACATATTCATGTTAACATGATGATGAGCGATGAAATCAAGTGGCGAGCTTTTGTTTGTAGGTGGGAGAGATGAGATGGAACGATTGCTTAGATTAGGATTTTTTTTTGTTTTTAATTTATATTTTTCTATAACATAAGGGGCACTTTCAAAAAAAAAATTAATGAGGACATTTTCGTTATGGAGGAATTGGATTATGATTCCCAACCCCCCCTGGATTCACATCCTGGTATTCATTCCTTAATGTTGTGTGGGTCCAATGCATTCCATTCCCATTACTATCTTTAATGTAGCAAGTAAAAAGATTTTTATTTTTATTTTGATTACTTGATTTCGATTCCCATTTCAGAAATATAAACACACCATAAGTATGGTGTAAGTTTGGTGGATCTTTCAACACCCTCCTAGCGCTTTTAAATTTTCTTTCCTAAAATTTAATTTAAAAAACTTCACCTATCGCACAAAGTTGGAGCTCTTCTTAAAACGTGTCCATCACCATATAAGAGAGGTGAAGCTTTCAACACCCCTCTAAAATTCTTAGAAAAACACTTTTAAATTTTCTTTCCTAGAATTTAATTTAGAAAACTTAACCTATTGCAGAAAGTGGAGCCGTTGTATTTAAATCCAAAGACCACGGTCTGAATCCTAAACTTTAATTAAAATCAGAGACAATATATAATTGCTAATTTGCTATAGATAATGACTATAGAAATCAAATCTTGCCATTACATGTTCTTTCATCTCAGTACTGGTGGACCAACGCAGGATTCAATGGGATTATTAGTGATTAGTGAAAGGTTCCCTATTTTCTCCATTTGAGAACGATTTCAGATCTCTTTCATCATTATTTTACATTTATTTCATCAATTATATATATTATAATTGAGAATTCTCAAGTTTCGACATATGTACATTGTAAATTTTGATTTGATGCGCCTGTATATAAACGTCGTACACAAATGTTTAGGTAAATTCTGAACTTATTTTCTTGAAAACAAATAAAAATAAAAATCTATTTATGTGAGCTTGTTACTGATATTGGCAATGTAGGGTCAAGGCATAATTCTCTTATTATAATTATTATTAATATTTATGTACAACTTTGTAAAAGTTCATACCAAGAGCAGATGTTGATTCATTTTGTGTAATATATAAATGCAAGCATGCATACTTCGGTTAAAGGACTCTAAATATCATATTAAATTTAATTCCCTCCACTTTGCAAACTCCTCCCATCATTTAGTGCGATTTTATAATAATTAGAAAAAAGAATTTATTAAAAAAATACATCGTATCATAACATGTGTATCCTTGATCACTAGATGTTTACTATTCTATCTAATAATTTCTTATGAATTGAGTAATAATAATTAAAAATACTTCTTAATTTATTATGTATATGTTTATGGGATCAAGATGTAAATTTTTTATCCCAATATGGAGTAGTTTGATGCGTTTAAAACTTTACTAAAATTGGATATTTGGAGCTATAATTGATAAATTGATTGGTCCAAACGTCTATTCATGTTCCATTTAAAGGTGGCCAATGGGCCGGACGGCACGAGGCACGGCACGGGCACGGCACGAGCACGTCTCGATAGAGCACGCGGCACGCACGTGGGTCGTGCCGGGTTTAGATTTTAGGCACACAGGCCTTAAAAGCACGGCATGCGAAAAAGTACGCAATAAGCACGTTTCATTTTTTAATGAAAGTAAAGTTAAAATTTTATGATTTTATAAATAACTTGAAATTGAATCTTTTAATATCTTATATTGGTTCAAGTTTTTTAAATTTATTTAATTCTTAGTTTCAAAAAAATTATAATTGATTTATGTTTATAATTTATTAAATAAATAATTGATATCATGATTTTAATAAATAAAATTATAAATGTAATGATTTTATAAATATGTATTAATATTATTATAAATTATGATATATGACTCTACGTAATTCCAAGTTAACAATTAAGTTAACCCTTAAAAAAATTATTATTATTGTTATTGTTATGTGCTAAAAAAGAATTCTAATACCATAGAGTCAAACTTAGCAACTAATATTATATTCTCTTTTTATTATTAATTTATTATTATTGAATATGGACTTGAGTTTTGAATTTTTTATTCTATTAAATTAAAATAAAGGCATATGGATCCAAAAAAAATACATAAGCTTGAAAAAAATAAGACAACAACTTGGCATACGCTCTTAAAAAAAAGAAAAAAAAACGCTTAGTGCGCTATTTTTCCTAGGCACGGCACGAGTGGGCACGAGCACGTGTGGGCACGGCACGTGTGCTGGGTTGGCACGACACAGCACGGCACGAAATGAATAGTGAGCACGGCACGACACGAGCACGAGCACGCGTGGGCTTCCTTTGATGAGCTTGGGCCGGCACGGCACGGCACGAAATGAATAGTGAGCACGACACGAGCACGAGCATGCATGAGCTTCCTTTGATGGGCCTGGGCCGACACGACACGACACGAAATGAATAGTGAGCACGGCACGAGCACGAGCATGCATGAGCTTCCTTTGATGGGCCTGGGCCGGCACGACACGACACGAAATGAATAGTGAGCACGGCACGAGCACGAGTACGCGTGGGCTTCCTTTGATGGGCCTGGGCCGACACGACACGGCACGAAATGAATAGTGAGCACGGCACGAGCACGAGCATGCATGAGCTTCCTTTGATGGACCTGGGCCAGCACGACACGACACGAAATGAATAGTGAGCACGGCACGAGCACGAGTACGCGTGGGCTTTCTTTGATGGGCCTGGGCCGACATGGCACGGCCCGTTGGCCATCTCTAGTTCCATTATAAATACCCACTCTCAATTACATTTATTGCTTTTTCTTTGTTTGTGTATCTATAACGCAAAAGCAAGGAGATGATGTGATTGGAAGTGGAAGTGCAAATTGCTTTTTTATTTTTTTTTTATTTTTATTTTTTTCAAAACTTTATACAAGACGACATAGTTTTAAATTTCTAAAAAGAAACACAAATATGAGAATTTTTTAAATTTAAAATAGATTAATGAAGTGCTTTTTTTTTTAATAACAAACTTATATGAGTTATCACGTTGTAAATGGTCCATACCCCACTAAAATTAGTTAATTATAAAAAAACTTGGACCATATGCATCCTTTACTGTTTTTTTTTTGGCAGGTAACCCTTTCTCTTCTTTCTGAATCGAATTTGGAATGTAGCAAATTGAATCGTTGGATCCAATTGTGAAGGGAAGTGGGCTCAATTGGCTCCTTGTTCAAATGCGCCTATTACTATAAATGTAATTTGCTGTCACTCTCAACTCTATGGGACCTTCTTCGTGGCATGTACTCCTGTGAAGTGCTGCCCAAATTCTTCAAACCTTCTCAAATATTCGAAGGTTGTCCACTCTACTCACATTTCGTGAGGAATAGACTGGCCCCACTCAATTATTTGATAATTGAGGAAGGATTGTAAATAAGCCCCATAAATACTTAGAATAATGAGTGCAAGGGTTCTCCCATTGGACCAAAGACCCATTGGTTGCAAAAACATTTGTTACATTCATTGTTTTGGGATAAAATACCACGCTCATTTAATTTTAACTTTCATTATTTTTTTTTTATGATACACCCATATACATTCATTCAATAAGTATCTAACTCAATTTCACATGATTTATCTACATTTTCACAAACGTTGAAGAATTGAACGATCACATTTGATCTTATCGTATGCTTCAGTAACTCACTCACAATTCACATGACATTTCTGCCATGGGCCACTTGCTAACCTCTCTGCATCACACACTCCGAACGATTTGAAAGTTTGAACCTTTGTACAATGACACATAAGTCCATGTCTTAAACATGGCGGTTTAGTCTAATTTTCATCAAGAATTTTTACAAGCTTAAAAAGGTAAAATTGAGACGAGATAAAATGAGTCATGGTGCTTGGATTCCCCTCCCCCCAAAAAAGAAAAAAAAAATCTCTAAACAGAAGCCTTTTGTTTATACACGCTGATAGTGTACAACTAAGATTTGCTAATTTAGTCATTAAAAAAAGAAAAAGAAAAAGAGAGAGATTCTGTTAATTTAAGAAATCACGCATTTATTAATTTTAAACAATACGCATTTTTTTAATATATTTCAGCCACTAAAATGCGCGTGGTGTGCAGCCTCACAATTACCCTATTTTGATACAATTAAAAGACCATTTAGAATTTACTATTTTTAAGAAACAGGCAATTTTATTATTAAAAAAAAAAAAGGAAAACAGCCAATTTCACATCATCAGTGTATCAACCATCAACGCGGTCCTGGTGTAATAGAACTGGTTCTTTTTTTAATTTAAAATGAAGAAAGCATTTTACATTTCGATCGACCACTAGCACGCGCCTATGGAGAGAGAGTCTCCGATTTTTTCCCATTTGGGAAAAAAAAACATATTATTTTCAATTTTAGCGAATTGCTAAAATGCGCCCTACGTGCAGCGTCCCACTATCACTCTGATTTTGCTCCACTTCGCGCTTCTTGTGACTGTACTCGCCATTGCCTCTCCGTTTCCCTTCTCATAAATAAACCCCTCCCCCCGTCCCTCTCTCTCTCTCTCTTCATCTTTAGTCTCTTTTCATTTGTTTCTATTCACTAAAAACCAAATATATGCACGCACACACGCACAAAATCACAAACACGAAGCACTAAGTGGCTCACACGAACCGTTTGATTCCATCAGAGCGATTTTGATGACTTTGATTCGATCAAGTTCACTGATGACTTAAGATTCTAGACATTCAGTTCATTCGGTGGCGTTAGAATTTCAAATTGATTCTGCAATGTCGGTTTGCTTTCAACTTTATTGTCATCATCATCTTTCTACTTCGAACTAGCCGTGTGTTTGCTTTTATTTTATTACTTAAATCTTTTGTCTCTGTTTTTAATCTCTGAACCGTAATCTTCTTCTTCCTCTAGGTTTGGTATCATTGTGTTTTGTCATATTTGGTTGGATAATTTTGTGACGATGTTATTATGCTGCTCTTTTAAATCACATACATTATATCTTACGGTGTTGTATTTTTATTTATTTTTAGCTATTATTCCTCTTTTGGTTTGTTAGATGGTAACTGTGAATTTCCCTTCAGATCTTAGAACTGTAGCTATAAACGTTTATGTGTATGACTATGAGCGTGTTTGTGATTCAATTTTGCTTCTGAAATAACAGTCTGCCGTGTTTGATGTTTGTGTTGATTAACAATGCCTAGTTCTCCAACCATTTATTTTATGTTCTTGTCTTTCTAATGTTTGCTGTGATACACTGTTATCGTCAATTGAACATGCTTTTTTTATGAATTTGTTGTTTCTTGTTTATATTGTTTGTTTACTTATTTGCAGTTTTAAGATTTCGTTTGAAATTCATGATTATGAAGTTTTATGTAGTTTTTTTTCCCTGTTTTCCGATGACAGAAATGGCTGTGAGTAATAGTCATGTTTCTTCTAGAAACCTGCAAAAGAGCTACCTTGGTGGTGTCATATTTGGTTGCAAGAAGAGTACCATCAAAGAATGTTTGGCTAAACAACTATTTGGTCAGTTATTCGTGCATCCTGTGAATTTGTTTCTAGCAGCGTTTCAATTGTTGGTTTTGCATTTGTTGCTAGTATCTTGACCAATAACTTACGGGTTTTGTGTTGAATTTCAACAGGCTTACCTGCTCAACACTTCTTATACGTGAGGAAAGTTGATCCTGGCCTACCGCTGTTTCTATTCAACTACACTGATAGAAAACTTCATGGAATATTTGAAGCTGCTAGCCCCGGCATGATGAACATTAATCCATATGGTTGGACTGATGGTTCAGAGAGAACATCATACCCGGCACAGGTACTACATAAAGTTTTCTTTTCCAATCTTCCTGTTTTTTATGGTTATTTCTAACTGTCTGAGACATAATGTTTCATCAAGAGAGGTTCTTGTGCTGATATTATGCTACTTTGTTTATAAAGGTTCAGATTCGTGTGCGGATGCAGTGCCAACCTTTGAATGAAGAAAAGTTCAAACCAATAATTGCTGCTAATTATTACACTCCTCATCATTTCTGGTTCGAGCTAGATCATTCTCAAGCAAGCAAGCTGATCGCCCTTTTGTCATCTATGGCCATTGCACCAAGAGCTTGTGTACCACAGAATAGAGAAAACCAGAGAACAATTTTCTTACCTCTTCTGAAAAGGAACAGAATGGAGGAAGATAATAGGTTTAAGCTGCTTGGTTCAGAGGATGAGCTTGCTAAGCTCTCTAGTTGCACTTCAAATTCTTCGGATTCTGCTTTATCTGTAAATGGAGAAAGAGAGGAAGATGAATGGCATAGGCCATCTGCTTTGGAAATTGGGCAGTCTAATCATGGGAGTAGTAAGTCAGTTTCTAGAGATTCCGGTAGCTTAGATGGAGACGACCGACCATTGGAATCTCATTTAGATATGAAGGATGTTGATCAAGATGAGAAAAGCCTCATACTCATGGCACTTAAAGAATTGGCAATTAACCATGAACATCAAGACTTTTCTTCAACTGATTATGAAAATGAACTTGCTACTGGGGGCGATAGGCACTGTAGTTTTATTGGTGAACAGATGAGCTCAGAAGAGAAGATTGAAACTTGCTCGTCGTCTCGTTGTCAGTCCATCATAAATGAGGTAGTTGATGATATCCACCTTTATATGTCCTTTAACTTCCCATCAAAAGTCTTTTTTTATTTATTAATATTATATATCTGGTCTTAACAACATTGTCTGTTACTTTATCTAGTTGATCAAAGAGGTGGCAGAACTGAAGGCATTTAAAACAGAACAAACTCTGAAGACGAAAGAGTTGGAGCAGAAGCTGGTATTCCTTTGCCATTTCCTCAGACTTTGATCTCTGCGATCTTCCTAACTGTTTCATCCATCTTTTATAAATCATTTAAGCCATTACCAATTAGCATTTTCTTTTCACCTCATCTCTTTTTGCTGTATGTAACAGTATGCATTTACCATATGTTGGTCATCCTATGGAAATTGAATGGCTATATGTGGCTTTAATTTAAGTTTGAAGGAACAAAACCATTGTATGTGGGCTGTTTAAGTCCTTGGTGTCATCAAATTAAGTTTGGGTACAGATTCTGCTGGCAGACTTATGAAAGATGGCTTTGATTGTCGTTGCAATAGGTGATGATGCCTGGAATTTTTTTTTTTTTTTAATAATGCCCATTGTATAGACTGATATATTCAAACATATTGGAGCTATATAGTTTCCTCTGGATGTTTAAAGGATTTTGTTTTCATCATTAAAAGATATTCTTGATGTAATCCAATTTTTTTTTTTTCCCTTTTTTTACCATTGAGAATTGTAAATGGTAGTGTATGATTCTTCAATGATAAATCCCATAAAATAATAAAGAAATATCTACAGGAGTCTGAGTAATGCATAGCAGAACACCTATAGTGATAAGCAATATCGAATTCAGGCCTATGAAAATTTTAGTGAGTCACCATCGGAGTGATGGTCAAAATATCATAGTCATAGGTGCTTTGGTAAGGTTGATTATAAGTGGAAAGCAATAGAAACAATTGTCTGAGCAGTTGAATGATCCTTTCTTAATTCCACCCTCCCTTTTTTTCTAGGAAAATGACAAAATAAAATTCTGTGCTTCTCCATTTTTTATTTAGAGGGTTAAGTGTATGCCATTACTAATTCTTTGAACGCAATCAGTGTCATTGTAAAATCGAAGCTATTATGTATTTCTCTAATGATAAATTACAAAGGTCCTTTGCTCTTTTCTTCATTGAAGATTGATTTATTTGTTTTCTTCAGGGAAGAATTCTGCAGTTAATTACTGTGTAAACAAACCTTTTGTCAATTGCCCTGTGCTTCAGTTTTGCTTTTCATCCTTTGAATATATTTTGGTGCACCTACAGTTTGTGGGAAACAGTGCATAGATTGTTTTTCATTTCTCTACTCGATGCAATTAAATGAATAAAATTGATCCTGACATTTCAGGTTGATGCAGAAGCTGAAATCCAGCGGTTGAAAGAACATTGTTTGATGGTACAATCTCCAAATAGTGATACCAAGGAGTGCATGTATGAAAAGCTTCTTGAGTCCTCAGATGAGCTGCATTTAGATCCTTCTGAGTCAATATATCTGGTAGGTGGATGTGATGGTGACTCATGGCTATCAACATTAGAGTTATATCTTCCCTCATGTGATGTGATAAAAACTTTGAAGCCAATGAGCTCTGCACGTTCATATGCTTCAGCTGCTATGTTAAATGGTGAGCTTTACATCTTTGGTGGTGGAGATGGGAATTCATGGCATAATACAGGTATTAAGTCTTACTAAACTCCTGAAAAGAGTATGATTAGCAGGATTAATTAATCACTAATATTTTTATTATATTTTTTGTAAGTTGAATCATACAGCCCGGCGAATGATGAATGGACCTCACGCCCTTCATTGAATGGGACTAAGGGAAGCTTAGCTGGAGCTACTATAGATAACAAAATATTTGCAATTGGTGGTGGAAATGGATTAGAGTGCTTTTCGGATGTTGAAATGCTTGATTTGGACATTGGTAAATGGATTCGTACACGGTCAATGCTTCAAAAGGTAAAATTTTTTGCTTGCTTTGTATCTATCAAGTGAATCCACTTTTAAGGTTACAGTGGCTTGTGGAGGGGAAATTAATTTACATGTTGAGAGCCTCTCTTGAGTTTTTTTTCATAAAGCTGTTCCTGTTTCTGTTGGCTTTTATGTTATGCCACCTTGTGAGGTGTACATCACATGTGGGGTTACTAACACCAAGTCCATGATGTCCTTCATTTGTCTTTCAGCGATTTGCCCTTGCTGCAGCGGAACTTAATGGCGTGCTTTATGCTACCGGGGGTTATGATGGAAATGAATATATGAAGTAAGATACCTGCCATTTTGTACTCTTATGTATCTTTTCTTTATCTTTTTAGATGCAACATAGTTGCATGCACAATTAAATTTGTATGTGTCATCTGAAGAACTGGAAAAGAATTCAAAATATAGGATTATCACTTATTATAGTTTTTGGGATCTCGATATGCCTAATAGATATGATTCTGCAGACATATACATTTTTAATTATACACATGCATACCTATTTGAATAAATACGTTTGTTTATGTACAAGGAAAGATTTGACATTTTTAAATATGTTTGTTTATGAATAAATACCTATATGAATAAAAGTATGCACAAGCTCAAACTTTTTCTATGATTTTTAAGGAAATCATAGATCTTGGTGATATTTAAGCCTAGAATGGACTTGGATAGCACTTAATACCTAGACCCAGTGGTGCTGATTTTTTCATCCCTTAAGCTTTTTCGGACAAATGTTAAACTTACAGAACATAAGAGCCATCATCTGATACTAACAGAAGTCAGAAATAGTTGCTGCACGGTTGGTTTGATAGTATAGCTGATTTTACTGGCATGATACTTTTGATGATACCTTTTATTTTTCTGCTACCTCAGTTCTGCAGAAAGATTTGACCCCAGAGAGCATTATTGGACCAAAATTGCAAACATGAACAGAAGACGGGGATGCCACTCTTTGGCTGTTCTTAATGGAAAGCTGTAAGTTCATTTATTGATTTGTCTCATTTTTCCACTTCAATGTCACTTATATGACCTGTGCATGCTATCATAGAATGAGTACGATATGGTCCGTAAATTACATGTCATATATTCATTTTGATACTAGAATATCCAATATTAGGTGCATTTTCAAGTTTTATGTCTAGGAACTTGTATGGATAATTTAAGTTTTTCATGTGAAGACAGTGTTGCAATATGATCAAAGTTTAGCATAAGTCACAACGGACGAGCACAACCCTCTCCCCTACTCTTTCTCCCCCCGTGCACAATATTGGATGTGACCTAAAATTTTTGCACAAGTAAAGATGAATCTTTTTTTTTTAGTGGAGCTTCAGATTGACATGGTAATGACCGAGGGGACTAGCACAAGATTCCATTTCTTATGCTTATTTCTAACATCCAGATTCTATGCATTTATGAAGTACTTAATTTGAATTTACTTTGTAGATATGCACTGGGTGGTTTTGATGGTAGTGCAATGGTTCCAAGCATCGAGGTTTATGATCCACGTCTTGGATCGTGGATGAGTGGGGAACCAATGAAACTCTCCAGGGGCTATTTGGGTGCTGCTGTTGTCAAAGAGGCCATATATGTGATTGGTGGGGTGAAAAATGGTTCTGAGATTGTAGACACGGTACCTTATCTTTTGCCACAGTTCCCTCTTGGTGTAAAATTTAGGGGCATCAGGCTTACTCATCAATTATATGATAACAGGTGGAACGTTTTAAGGAGGGCCAAGGCTGGGAAGAAATTAACTCAAGAGCGATCGGGAAAAGATGCTTCATGTCGGTGGTGACCGTATAGTCATGGAAAGCGACTTTGATGAAGGTATGTACAGGCTGGGATGTGAATGTTTAATCTTAATCAACTAACAACTGGATAGCGAGCAAGTGAAATTTTGAAAAAAAGTTTGGTCTTAAATCGCACAGCCTTGACTAGTTATAGCTCTGTATAGAGTACGAGCCATTTTGCAGTACATTTCTGGACAAAACTCACCCTTGCAAATTTTGCTACAAGTTCTTATATTTTGATGTGGAGTGACGGTTGAGTAGGCGATCCTGGAGCAACAGGTTCTTTTTTTTTTGAAAAGAAAGTACTCCTTTCATTGCCTCAAGAAGAGAACA
Organism: Citrus x clementina; assembly: GCF_000493195.1. Classification (NCBI taxonomy): domain Eukaryota; kingdom Viridiplantae; phylum Streptophyta; class Magnoliopsida; order Sapindales; family Rutaceae; genus Citrus; species Citrus x clementina. The sequence goes on along the minus strand of NW_006262139.1, from coordinate 17,015,701 downwards.
AATACAAGATTTCAACTGGAAATTCATTCAGCCATATACATGATTCCGACTTCCTAAGAGCTAACTTAGCTAGGTCATGAGCTAAATTATTACAAGTCCTCCCTACATGCTGAGCTTTGAAATTCTGGAAGCTCTTCTTGGCTTCTAGAATGTCGAAGAGCAACAGGTTCTTATTTTCTAAGAAGACGGCTTTATTTCAGCCATGTATTTAAGCAATTAAACGCACCGTTTTAACTCAAGGGCAGATCTGAGATCAAAATGCTAATTTTTATAATAATTATGCTACATTTCCGATATATAATTATCATAAGTATATTAAAAATTCTGTACGCTGTCTTTGCATCCAAAATCATCGCATGTAGTTAACTTTAAATGAGTTTTGCATGATGTAAATCAAAGGTTTACGGGTTTACTTTCATTGCTTTACGGAAAGTTATTACAATTGCAATTTCTTAAAAATTTTATTGTACTAAAATCACATGTTTCATATTCTGTCGAGTCTTGGATGGTTCAAACCTTGTTCATGGATTTGGTGGAAGCCGGGTAATAACAAAAATGGATCGTACAAATTTGTGCTTATTTTTTATTCATTTAAAAAAGTATGCACATGATAGAGATATGATAACGTATACTTGAATCTTATCATATGCAATCGTCATACAAGTTTATTTGAAGAAGAATTAGTTAAGGACGGAGGAAGTATTATTAGGCAACTCCACTTGATTAAAAAAAACAAAAAACACTAAAATTATATCTATTATTTAAGTTGCCGTCTTGTGAATTTAATTTAAATACTTCTATAGATTCATGAGTTCAACAGTTTTAGTTCTTATTTTTATAGGCTTAATTAAAATGTCTCTCAAATTAAAGTTGTGATATTTTATTTTGAATTTATTATGAAGTTGTTCCCTCTAAACTTAATTTTGTAACCCCCTCTCTAAGAGTTACAAATAAAGTAATAAGGAAAACAGAAAAAAAAAAAAAAAAAAAAAAACGAAAAGAAGGTTGTAGCAAAACTAACTAGTTCATCCGAAAAGTTTAATAAAGTGGTTGAAAAGTATATATTCAAGAAAGCTATATTTTACTAACCACTAGGAACTTTAAAAAAAAAAAGAAGTTGAATTTTATTAATTTAAGAACAATAACCATTTAAAAGTGTAGCTACTAATTAGTGTAACATTATATGGTTAAAATTACTACCAATTCATTAAAATGGTGTTTCTTTTTAATTATAATTGTATTTTTTTTCCAACCTGAAAAATGATTTTTCAGTTGGTGTCTGGTGATTTAATTTTGTAGCCATAAAAAGATTGGCCCTATTTTGATAATTTACAAAACATCACCATCTGCAGCCAGGCTCCACGTTGTTGTGGAATGAACGTGGGCTGCTGTGGCTGTTTTTTGTTACTTTTTTTTTTCCATCGTATTATTATTTGAACAAAAAATATTACGTTATTTGTTTCAAACAATGCTTTGATTTTGATCAAATGAGAAACGTAAGCTGAATTCAGAACGGTTGTTTTTTGGCCATTCATGAAAAATTGAAAACATGTCAAATGCGTGTTTTCACACCGTACAAGAAACAAAAAATTGACACGCCAAGAATTCTTAAAATACAGCAAAAATTCTTCTTCTTTTTTTTTTGGCATGTGGTAAATCCTTTTAATTTTTAACGTTATTAGGAGGCAAAGTAGTCGTGGCTCTCCTGCAAATCTAGAACGCGTAGTTTTTTATAATCAAATATATTGAAAGTCAATAATTTTGTTTATACTGCGCATATGGCTTTAGGGTTTTGGTTTCATATTTTGCAAAAGGGTGGGACTATATGCACTCTAAAAAATATTTTGAACACTTGTAATTTTATAAAAAAATTTATATTACAAATATACCCATAATGTCATTTACTAATAAGGACAATTTAGTATAAATAAATAAAAAATTAATCTAGACAAACATATAATGCAACCCATGCAATATGTACTGTAACTATAATATTTTAAATCCTATTTTTTATTCACAACAAATGCCTTCCATCACATAAATTTATTAATTTTTAACTAGTGTTAATATTTAAAACTCAATCAAATCACTCGCCACTCTTGTCAAGGAAATCATGACTCGCAAGTTCTCCACTTTTATGATGTAGTAGAAATCATACTAATCATATTTTCTCTCTAACTCAATTAAATTCTGCCACTTAATTTCATAGTAATGTGGCATAGTTATATTAAATCAATTATTAAACTCAGTTATTGGTTATTGTTTGCTAAAGGCCTGACATAAATTGCTTATTGTTTTGAATCTGAAAAGAAAAAAAAGTGGTTTTTTGTTGTTCAAGATCTAAAAATAATAATATGCATAATTTGCAGCTCGGACAAGAATTACTGTACAATGGATAGAGCTTTTATGAACCACAGTTAAACTAAAATTGAAAGCATATAAGAAATTCTTGACTTGGGTGTTTTAATGCTATGAATGTATGAAAAAACAACAAAGAGGAAGCTTTAAAGGTATGTTTGGAATTTTAAGAGTGTACAAAGTAAAAATATGAGTGTCCTAAGTAAATAAGTGTTCAAAATATTTTTAGAGTGTAAATAGTCTCACCCTTTACAAAATTGTCAATGTTTGTATTATAGAGGGCACCCGCCACCCAGCCAGCCAGCATTTTGGTGTAATAGATTTTAATTCCTAGTTGTTGCGGAATATATGCCATTATCTGCTGAATAAGTGGATACTTGATAATCATTAGTAGCTTGCTGAAGTGGGTATTCTTAAAATAAATAAATAATATATAATTAGCATCAGGGTTAGTTTTAGAGTATTAACGGCCTTAAACGAATTATTTTATGAATTCCAACAATAATTTTTTTTATAAAGAGCTCAAAATTCATTTCATTTTTTATTCTTGAATTCCAACAATAATCAAGAGCATCGTAAAATATTTTAAAAATAGAACCTAAAAGTTAACTTCTATTAGAATTTTTACAAAAGTAAACAAATAAATAATTAAGAACAATATTATTTTTAAATAGAATATTTAATATGGTAATACATAAAAAGTTGAGATAATGAATTGATGATCACATAATAGATATGGATTTTCTATTTTAAGAAACTAATTTTTTTCTTTTTTAAAAAAACTAATGCATATTATTTTCTTTATAAAGAAGTGAGAAAGAAATTTTTTTCACCTATTATTTTTTACATTATAAGGTTTTTAATACAAATTAAAAGGAATACTCAAATTCAAAGATTTTAATATTAAATAATTAAGTTTTTTTAAGAAACTAAAAAGGTAAAGAAATTATCTATTTTTCTCGCAAAAACTAATAATGAATGAATCAATGGTTAAACAATATCATTAATTATATCTCTTTAACAATAAGATTACCAGATGTAGATTTTCTTAAAAAATAACTCTTAATTATATGATAATTATTAATTAAAGAGATGTTTAATAAGTTTTCTTACAATAAATAATTTAAAAAATATTTATTAATTAAATACTAAAAAAATGAGACGACGACCTTAAAATGAAGTTTTAAGCGACCGTCTTATTTCAACTATTCTTAAAAGCCACCCTAATTAATCCCCTTAGTTTGAGTCAAACTAAAAGCTAAAAATCTAATTTTAAAGCCTACGTTGATAAATCATTAGACCAAAATTGAGATATTTTCAATATATGTGAAAAATATTTAAGGGGGATTGCCACTTTCCCCCTTACAGTAATCAACATATACTAGTTACCTTCCTACTGTTTTTATAATGGCCAAAAACCCCCATGACAGTATAAGTTTACAATACTACCCGTATTTTCAACTACTCTTTTATTTATATTTATTATAAATTACATGAATAGAAACTAAAAAAAAATTAAGTACTAAAAATAAGAAATATATGTTTTGATATGAGAAAAAATTAATAATAATTTTTTTTAATTATTTATTTTGTGAATATTTTCTTATAATAAACATGGTGTAATATTTTAAAATTAAATGTAAAAAGTATAGGCAAAATGTTTTATTATTTATCTTATAATAAATATTTATTTGTCATTCAAAATTTCTTATAATAATTTTTTTATTATTTTATAATAATTCTCTTATATATTTATTATAAGAAAATTTTTACAAAATAAATAAGTATAAGAAAAAAATTTATTATTAATTTTTTTACTCATATCAAAACATATATTTCTTATTTTTAATACTTATTTTTTTATTTAATTTTTATTCATGTGATTTATTTAATTTATAATAAATATAAATAAAATAAAAAATAAAAATAAAAATAATATTATAAATTTATAATATCAAAAAAAATTGATCATTATAAAAACAACAAAAAATAAATTGTATATCTTAATTACTGCGTAAGTAAATCGACAATCTCCCGATATCTAATGTGACCTTACGGAAGATTTGCAGAGCGCAGACCCACATTTGAAAACGTGTCGCCGTCAACGCAACAAATTGTCTTGTCGGCCTGTTTTAATTACAAGCTGCAAGATGATGATGTCATCATCGACGCCAAATCAAGCCAAGTTGGACTTTGTCCATCACTGTTGGTGCGTTATATAGGCCCATTTAGGCTCCAAGATTGGCGATACAGCCGCACGCAGCATCTCTATCATTGGCTCATTGCTGCCTTCGAATCGAATTCGGTTTCCCACTACCCGCTTCACCTGGATCAATTATCATATAGAACCCCCCATCAGTTCCTGTCACCACTACTTTTGGCCAAGCTTTATTGTAACCGTTTCATTTATATCTCCATTAGTGATATTATCGATTCCAGTCATTTGAATTTTGATAGCAGAACAAAAGAAGAAGAAGAAGAAAGAAGATGCCTTGCCTTTACATCTCCACAAACGTCAGCCTTGATGGAGTTGATGTTGATCCCATTTTCGCTGATGCCACCAGAGCTGTTGCTCAGATTATCGGAAGACCTGAACACGTACGTTAATCTTCTCTTTTCTTTTCTCCACTCTTTCTGGTTTTTTTTTTTTTAAGTTTTTATATTAATTTCCATGTATAAACTTAGTTTTGGAAGCTTAATTTCTTGATCAAGTCCTATAGACCTTTTCTAGATTTGAAGACCGATTTATTGCTTCTGTTTTTTTTTTCTTTTTTATGTCCTCTTAAAATCAAAATAAGTATTGTATCATCCATCATGGGAAGATATGAAGGAAATATATGGGAATTTGTATTATTTTTTCTTATATAAGAGCATCATTGATTTATGCAAAAAGATTACTAATATGCACTTTTTATTATTATTATTATTATTATTCTTCATGGCAAATGCATAGTAGTTTTGGAATTATCAGATTATCTATTTACTACTAGACAGCAAAGACATCTGGTTGTTTTTTCTTTTTATAATTTTGGTTTACTTTTTGAAATTGACATTAGATAGTTACTTTAAATAATATTAAACGCCCTTCAACTTGCCCCTAAAACGTTGTCGCATTCGGTGCATTTCAAAAAATCAGAATCTATTAAATATATTTGTCAAAATCATTCGTACCAAAAACGTGACCCGAACATGTGGCCATACGTTTGTGATTCTTATCTGCAACAAACATCAGGCTAGCTTTATTCCAATTCGAACACAAAGACATATGTGTTTATTATATTTTGGCCCCCATCAACCGTACAGATTTCGACATTTACCCCCCCATAATGAATTTCCCTTTGAATTCTATGCAGTTAGTGATGGTGATTCTTAAGGGATCAGTGGCCATATCTTTCAACGGAAACAAAGAGCCAGCTGCATATGCTGAGATCGTGTCGATGGGTGGGATCAACAGAGAAGTGAAGAGGAATTTGATTGCCACAATCGGCTCCATTCTACAAGCCCGGCTGTGTATTCGCAAGGAAAGATTCTTCCTCAAAGTGTACGACACCACTGCAGGGCAAGCAAAAGCCGCTTCCAAACTATGATCACTTGAAATTATCCCCGTGTTACGTGTATAGAACTTATAATCCTCTCACATAAATAGTGAATGAACCCACATCACTCACTATTTATATAAAAAATTATAAGTTACATTTATACAACTTAGCATTAACCCTTGAAATAAATATATATAGTGACAGAACGTGGGCCGGCTTGGTGTTAATAATAGGCGCGCGCGTTGTTATATTTGATCGAGTCGTAAAAGTCAATAATGTTCATTGTTCGCGCCTTCAACTCCGAGGGTTTGTTCTACTGCCAAAACGTGAAACCCATAAGGATTCGAGATCCAATCTTTCTCACAATTCATATCTTATATCGGGATATTGTCTCGTTTGTTTCTTGCATCTATTGTCTTATTATTTGACTTAAATACCAACCCCGTATATCCACTATAATTACAACCGTGCCCACTTTCAATTTACCACAGCCACAGGACCTGTTCAAAGTTTAAATAATATGCGTTTTGAACAAACTGCATTCATGTGGCTTCTCTTAAACATTGAGGAGAAACAATCCAGTGTTCAAGAAAATTTATGGTTGAATGAAGAGGTAATGTTGTAAAATTAAAATGTTATAGATGCAATTATTGTCAAAGTATTGGGTGATGTTTAAGTCAATTAAAATAATGATCCAAGAGACAAAAATAGACACCTGTCGAATCTAGAATAAGTGAGTGACAGTGAGGCAGAGTCCTCTCTCCTTGTTACTTGCAGTGTAGATGAGGCCGCGCCTCGTCATGTCTCAAACTTCAAAATTTGAAGGTCGTTTTGATTTTGGTCGCTTCGCATTACTGTATTTTCCCGTCATTTCACCATCACTTTTTCATCGCAAAGCTAATTGTCTGCCGTGTGCGCTCGTGTACCCTTGGGCTGAAATTCAATTGGGCCAACACCTTGGGCTTGTTCACTCTTCATTCCAAAGCAAACAAGGGTATTTTGGGAAATTCATCAATTATGTCGTTTTGACGGACCAGTTAATAATCTTTTAACGATTGAATAAGTAAGCCTGTGGAGTTGGTGGATAGACGCCGACTATCAGTGAAAGAAAGAAAGAAAGCGAGTGGTTAGGGAAGCTACAAGAGTAGGGTTTTCCGTCGGAAGTTTCGAGAAGATGCCTTGCTTGAACATTTCAACTAACGTCAAACTCGATGGCGTTGACACGTCATCCATCCTCTCCGAGGCCACCTCCACTGTCGCCAACATCATCGGCAAACCCGAGGCCGTTAGTACACGCAACGCTCTCTATTTCATTTTCTTTTTTTATTTATTTCAAATTTTAGGTTAATTATTATATACCATTAGTTTGCCCAAGCTACTTTTTTTTAAAAAAAAATAATAATCACCAAAATAAGTGATTAGGATTGTTCAATCGTTAACTTTGGTTGCTGTGCTTTTAATAGTTACGAACATATTCTAAGTGATTAATAGCTTTTCAGGTTTGTAAATTGAGGCGTGTCTATACTTAATGGCTATTAGAGGAAGCAACGTGTAACTTACAAGATGATGATAATGTGAGCAAATTAAGAGGATATGTTAGTGCAGAGAATGCTTTATGGATTTTATGAACCTATATGTAGGTCGGCTGCTTGTAAGTCTTAACCATCACTTGGTGAATCTGTAGTTCTATTGTTAAGCTAAAGAGGAATTGTCTGTAGTTCTGTTTATGTTTTTCACTCAGTGTTGCCGTTGTTTCATTAGTCATTATCTGACTATTTCATGTTTGTTGGTCGATATGCAGTACGTGATGATTGTGTTGAAGGGATCAGTACCTATGTCTTTTGGTGGAACTGAGGATCCGGCAGCTTATGGTGAGTTGGTGTCCATTGGTGGCCTTAACCCCGATGTGAACAAGAAGCTGAGTGCTGCAATTTCTGCAATTCTTGAAAAGAAGCTGTCGGTACCCAAGTCACGATTCTTCATCAAGTTTTATGACACAAAGGCAAGCCATTTCAACTTCCTTGTTTGTCTCTGAGGATGATTGTTGCCATGCACTCATGACTTGTTTCATCTCATTGCATTCTTCCTGTTTGTTTAGGCCCATCAAAGTCGAGAACATGCACAGTGTTTGCATGCTGTACACCAGCACTAGATCATGTAAATAAATCTTTACTGTTTATAACTGTGAAAATGGCTCTCGTCAACTTTTCTTGAGAATCAGACTTATGCTTGTTTTCTGTTCATTTGTATACCACTGGCCTTTTGTGGGAGTTGCTGCCACTCTAAAAATTGCTTATCCTTTGTTTATTTGGCAGGGTTCAAACTTTGGATGGAATGGATCCACCTTCTAGATATTATTCTCAAAGCATGGCGCCATGAACTCTGACAATTGTCTTATCTATATGGTGATTACAATCTTTAGAACTATGTTAATAATTGGCTGAATATTGTGTAATTTCTCCTATGATGTGTTTTCTTCTCGTTGGTGCTAGCCAACAATATTGTGGAATAGGAACTGTTTGGTTTATGGAGTAATATTGCATCTGTTATCTACTGTTTGATCATCCTAGGCTAGCAACTTATTGTCAGGTTAGAAGTTTTTAATGCTGCTTCTCTTGGAGGTCAGTCAGCTAATAACCATTGGAAGTTAATGTAGAGGGATTTTTTGATGACATAAAATGTTACAAAAACATCTTGCTAAGTCCCTATATCATAACAAGTCAGTCTTATGAGCTACTTGGCACGCTCACTCCTCATTGGTTTTGTCCATTTGCATTTTACTTGCGTGGTAAGAGAAAATAATGCCATGGGTCATTGGGAGTTAGTGTGACCATATATGGCCACTTCATCAAGATTCATTCTGTTTGCTATCTCAGCCCTGTGCTCTCAAACCCAGTGCATTATACAGAGACTTAAAAGAGGCCTTCACCTCTACATATATCTATTGCACTTGAGAGTTTTTGGAAAACCATGTTCAAACAAACACATTGAGCAGCAGTTCTAGAAAGCATTTTTATTACCACTTCGTCTAGATCTCGGGTCTGATGTTTGTTATTATGTGGTCGATTCTAATGCAGGAGGAGCAGTACATTCTATAATCTGGTAGTCAGTTTAGTAAATAGATATTATGACATGATCCGGTGGATAATTGGATTAGCTGAACCACATTTCTCAAAATCTAAAAGAGTAACTGGTGTGGTAATCTTGTTTTGCATAATATTATTGTCAAGTGATAGGTTACTTGATCTAGTTATCTAAAATGCAACAAGTTCAAAATTTATGGGGCTAAAGAATGTTGAAAATAGTGTTTTCCAGTCCCCGTTTCTTGCAGAGGCCTTGGAACAAGATTAATATTATTGTGAAACACACTTTCCTAAGACGCTGTTATGTTTAAAATTTTTATTCACGTTTAAAAAAAAAATAATAGTTGAATCGGCACAAAATAAAGAAAAGGGAAGTTGATAAATAAAAGAAAATAATAAAAAGATAATTTATATAATAGGAAATAAATGTACTTAATAAGATTACTAATGAGAGAGAATATTATGGCGCCTGTTTGTATTATCGTTTCTGGAATTTCTACCTGTCACACAGTTATTGAAGGAGGATAGACATATTGTTAGGAAAAGAACTTTGAATCCAAGAGAAAATGCATCACGATTTTAATGGTTAGAGCGGCACACCAGATCCGAGAAGCCAGAAACCTGAGGGCAATATGTTTTGGAGCAAATTAGCATGACAAGTTGGGACCTAATAAGAGTGCCTTGACGGAAGAAAATTCATGTGAGTATGATCCCAAGGAAAAACACAATCACATAATTCAAGCAATTTCATCAGAACATGAAGCTGCCGACCAGCCCCTGATGTGAATCAGAAATAATCAAATAGATTTAAGAAACAAGGAATAAAAATTCCACCAACTCCTAGATTGAACAGTCGTCGCTTTAAATCTACTGAGAACTACATTACCCAAGTACTGCTATTATAAAGAAGTGGATATTCAAGGAGTGGTATAGTAGATATTATTTTATCACCTCGGCTTAGCCAATTAGGCCAGTTAACTTAGCTAATTAACTAAAACAGGTATCTTCATACGTGGCTAATTTCAATTGGTGAGGAACAGCCTATAAATAGGCTTGTGAAACTTTGTATTCAATACAATTTAAAATCAATTCAGAATTTCCCTCTTTAACTTGTGCATTTAACTTCCAGATTTTCTAGAATAAATATATTACTTACTTGAGTCTTCAATTATTTCCTGTTGACATCCGTAACTAAAAGGAAATTTTTTTTTTAAAAAAAAAAAAGAAGAAGAAAAAAAAAATTAATTAAAGTTATCTCATTTTACGCATAATCTTTTGGACTTTTTATTGGACCTCTGGGAATGGCCTGGGCTTAATTCACTAGTTGAATGTTGGGCTTCACTGATTATCCAGAAAAGGTTCATCTTTTATCAGCGTTTCTTCATATTTTAAAAAATAAAATAAAATAACCAAAAATTTTCTCTCAATGGATCCCATATTATCCTTTATTTATCTTTATTATCATTTTTATTCTTTTTCAAATATGATTATTTATTATTTTAAGAAAAATTGAGGGATCAAATATCACTACTAATTAAATGAGAGTAAATATCAACCAATTCGTAAGTTCTCTTTGTTAGTGTGATTTAGTAGTTGTAACTTAAAATCCATAGCACTAAACAGTTTAATACTATTAAAATTTGAATGGACACAAATTCAAGTAAATTTTGAATAAATATTTATTTTTCTTTTTCAATATCCGAATATAAATGTTAAGTTATTTCTTTTTTTAAAAAATGAATATGATAATTTATTACATATACTCTTATATATATTATGAATACTTACATTGATAATTTGTTAACCTCTCCACAAATTCTAAATAAATTATTTTATTAGTACAAAAAATTAATAACGTATCGTTTTAATAAAAGATAAAAAATTAAAAAAAAATGTGTCCAACGCATATTTTTCACTTTTAATATATGATACTTGTAATATTATACAGCACCTATGACCTAACGCCTAGTATCCATCATTTACGAGTAGGACTACTGGTGTATCTAATCCCATTCACTCCCTTAGCTATCTAATCCCATTCACTCCCTTAGCTTTTGTCTCTCAGTGTCAGTGGTTAGGACTACTGGGCTAATCTCATTCACTCCCTTAGCTTTTGTCTCTCAGTGTCAGTGTCGACCAGCAGAATGCTTTCGCCGTTGGTGTTCTTTCCGATCTCTAGGCATTTCAACGATTTCTTATATAGCTAGAGCGACCCTCACAAATTGCAAATACTAATTTGTTAAGAATTAATCGGACTGAGGCTATAGCCTCATTGTTTGCTGGAATCGAAATATCTACAATTTGTATCAATTAAACAAATTGTAGGAATAAGAAAGAGTCAGCTTGGTTTTATCCGTAATTTGTTTATTCCTTATCCCTAGTAATTGGAACATTACTTGATTTTTCTTCTTGTTAATTGCATAAGCCAACAAAGAATTGTTTAATTATTTAAATTAAAATTAATGTATTAAATACATATAGGTGAGATTTTTGAGTTAATATTTTAACATAAATTTTGATTCATTGATCTCATATAATCCGATTAAACAATATTCAAAATCTATAATAAAAATAGTAATCATAAACACAAATAGATGTATCTAAGATAAACTCATAAATCTGAATCTCTGACCTCTACTATCTCGTTCAGAAACAGCAGATAATCAACTGGAGCTTTCAAGATTTAACTAAAGATAATAGATCCCAATTACTAATTAAATTGAGATTAATAACAAATCTGAGAACTTTGTGCATTCAAAACATGCGAAATGGGAATTGAGAATAAATCTTCTTCATATATCATCATCTATTGTATAAAGAAAACGCGATATTACAATATGTATCATGTTAATTGCACTTTCAACAAAAAGAAATTAATAGATCCATACAAGTTTCATTGATATCCACGAAGCGTATTTCCAAAAATGTCCAAATTGAAATTTATTCCGGCTTTCAACAACACCCCCCCCCCCCAAAAAAAACTAGAAATCATTCAATTAACAAATCAAACCGCTACCTCAAACGCGTGCGGAAACGGCCGGTGCGGCGGCGGCGGCGGCATTCGAGGCGGCGCCACCGATGAAGGACAAGAATCCGGTGTTGGCAGAAGGCTCTTGTTCGTCCAAGAACAGATCTTCAGGAACCCTAAACGCACCGTGAGCACAAATCAGACCAGCCCCCACCATCACAGCCGAGATCAAGATCGATCCGACACTGGTGAGGAAAAAGACGAAGATGCTCAAAACGATCAAGACACCAAGCGTCTCGCGCTCGCTGAACGTGCGGCCGAATACAACGAGCGGCTGATCGGAGGGGCGGAAGAGGTAGAGGAAGATCCAGGAGGCGAGGAGTCCGACGAGCATGAGGAGAGAGAAAGGATTGGTGATGAGAGAGAAAGCAATGACGACAGCGACGACCGTGAGGTAATTGACTCGGAAATAGGAGTAGTTCTTGCGGATGCGGAGGGTGGCTTCGGAGAACGACTCCGGTTTGGAGAAGGCGGATCGGTCGGCGAGTTCGGCCCACGGGCGGCGCTGGGCGAAGCCGTAACGGAGTGAGTCGGAGATGTGGTTGATTAGGGCGCGGAAAGCCGGGGTCGCCACTGGTGGTTGGGATTGGACCGAGGAAGCGGAGGACGCCGTGGTGGTCGGTTGGGAGTTGGAGATTGGGAGGACTGGCGGCGATGCGGAGGTCATTTTGGGAATTTTATTATTGTTACCTTTTTCTTATCGTTCTTTGGTGGCTAATGAATTGAAAGATATTGAGGCAGGGTGGGATGAAGAGGAGCGAATATAGATTATAGCGTGTGGAGTGTGGACATGGAGAGAAGGAAAGAGATGGGGGAACGAGAGCGACATTTCACGACAGTTTCTTTAGCGGGTAATAGCATTCGTATCCCTGGTTTTAAATATTTTACGAACCGAGCACACAGTTTGCTCATTTGCATTAAAAATGTCCCTGACCTCTTTAGAAACGATAAAATATTTGATTACCTTAGGGAGTTTTGAATTTTGACTTTTGATGATGTGGCTATGTTATTCAACAATTAGAAGGGTATTTGTGTTATTTAGATAGATTTAGGGATTTATTTAATAATAATGAATAATTTCTGACTATTAAGTAGTTTAATGATAAATTGATATTTCCATTAATGTTAAAGATATTAATTTGACATCTATACTTTTTTTTCTCGTTGTTTTTTAAACTAATTTTTATTTATTTTTAAATTATATTATAAAATATATATATTTAGAGTTCTAGTGGACTATAAATAAATTATAACACATTTTGCAGATTGTAACTGTTAAAAAGTGGATAATTTGTGTCCTTATTTGAAAAAAAAATTGAAAAATTAGGAACTCCGGTGTAATACTCTAAATATCTTTTATTTTGTTTTTGTTTAATTTACTTCGTGGCTACGGAAGCGTGTCGCCAACAATTGGAACGTAACGTAAAAATTACAAAGGCTCAAATAATAGAGGATTTCCAGGTAACTTCCATCTTGTGACCAATTAGATTGTGGCACGTCTTCTTTCTGGATACCACGAAGTACCCAATACGTCCATTGCGGGCTACATAATTCTCTAAACTTGCATGATGGACGCGTACGGTTATAATAATAGATCAATTAAATTTGAGATTTTGCTTTCATTTTTATTTAATAATGAACTGTTGTGACCTGCAGTTTTTTTTTTTTTTAAATTAACGTTGTGGCCTGCATTTGATCACGCACCACTGCCTATTTTATACAAAATCAGATTATTCAGAGAGTATTTTTAAGAAGGAAAGTATGAAAATCGATAAAATAAATAGAAGAATGTCGTTAGTGTAAAATTACCTCGGTTTATTTTGTTTATATATAAATTTTTCTTTTCCTCGAAAACAACATTGCTCTTAAAGTCAGGCAGTCCACATAATTCAAGCAGTCAGAGCGAACCATAAATCGCCACTACTACTCTCAAAGAAATTATCAACGGAAAGAAAAAAGTTGGCCACGTGGCTTGACTGATGCTCCCCGAATAGATAATACCGTGCATGTAGCCCTACGAAAAATAGCCGTTAGCAAAACGACCGCGCTTTGGAGTTGAGACGTGGAGGCCTGACCCGGATTCTTCATAACCGTTTTTCAAGACCAGGTGTGCTCAAGTAAAACTAGCCGTTACAATTATGTAAAGTATGACGTCTCTGATACCAAACCCATGCTGACTCTGTCTCCCTTCCATAAACAAAAACAAAACAAGAGCAGCTCTACATGCCTCACTGAATCATTTTATCTCTTCCTTCTTATTTAGCTTCTCTCTCTCTCACAATCTTCAACACTTAGCACTTTTCTTCTCTGAAAAACAAGAACCCAAAAAGTAGAGAAGAAGATAAACAGAAAAGAAATATCATTTACTAGCTCTTCTTCATCCTTCCCATTTCTTTCTTTCTTTCTCTTTTCTTTTTTTTTCTCTCTTCTGTTTCATCTATTTTGTGTTCATGGAAAATACTTATCGTTATCTGTACCCATTTCATAACTACAAGCATTTTTTTCTATATACACACTTGTTTTTGTGTTTGGTACTTGCTTTTACATCTCAATTTGTTGCAGGTCACTCATGGGATGGGGTAATTGTTACTCAGGCAGATTATCAGTCGCTTCGAGCAATCAAACATGATCTGATAGACCCCCATGGATTTTTGCGGAGTTGGAATGACAGTGGTGTCGGAGCTTGCTCAGGTGGGTGGGCAGGAATCAAGTGTGTTAAGGGACAGGTCATCGCTATTCAGCTTCCGTGGAGGGGACTAGGAGGACGAATCTCCGAGAAAATTAGTCAGCTTCACGCTTTAAGAAAGCTTAGCCTTCACGATAATCTTCTTGCTGGACCTGTCCCATGGTCACTTGGCTTCCTTCCAAATCTCAGAGGTGTTTATCTCTTTAATAACCGGCTTTCTGGTTCTATTCCTCCCTCAATTGGTAACTGTCCTAATCTTCAAACTCTTGATCTGAGTAACAATGCACTTATTGGTGCGATTCCTCCTAGTCTTGCAAACTCCACCCGGTTATATAGACTTAATTTGAGCTATAATTCGCTTTTGGGTTCCATCCCACCGAGTCTCACTAGGCTACCTTCTCTTTCTGTCCTTGCTCTTCAACACAACAATTTATCTGGTTCTGTTCCAAATAATTGGGGTGTTTTAGCTGGAAACAAATCTTACCAACTTCAGTTCTTGAACCTTGATCATAATCTTATCGCTGGAACAATTCCAGTTTCTCTTGGCAAGTTGGGTTTGCTTCAAGAGATTTCTCTGAGTCATAACAAAATTGTTGGCCCCATACCTGATGAGCTAGGGAAACTCTCTAAGCTCCAAAAATTAGATTTATCATACAATGCCATCGGTGGAAGCTTTCCTGTTACCTTTACCAACCTAACCTCTCTTGTGTCACTTAATCTTGAGAACAATCGCCTTGGTAATAAGATCCCAGAAGGATTAGAAAGGTTACAGAACCTCACAGTGCTCAACTTGAAGAATAATCAATTTAAAGGCCACATCCCAGAAACTATTGGCAACATCTCTGGCATCAACCAACTTGATTTATCCGAAAATGATTTCACTGGTGAAATCTCACCTTCACTTGCCAGCCTAGCAAATCTCACCTCTTTCAACGTTTCTTACAATAATCTTTCTGGTTCTGTTCCACCTCTCCTTTCCAAGAAGTTCAATTCAAGCTCTTTTGTTGGGAACCTGCAGCTATGTGGCTACAGCCCTTCCACTGCATGTCCCTCCCTTGCACCTATCAGTCTTCCTCCTCCACCAGTGGAGGCACCTAAACACCATCATCACCGCAAACTCAGCACCAAAGACATTATTCTCATAGGTGTTGGTGCTCTCCTGGCAGTTCTACTTATATTATGCTGTATTTTACTCTTTTGTTTGATGAGGAAAAGATCTGCTTCAAAGGAAAAGAATGGTAAATCTACCGCTCAGAAAGTTGTTGAGAGGGCAGCTCCAAAGGCTGGCACTGAAGTTGAATCTGGTGGCGAAATGGGTGGAAAATTAGTGCATTTTGATGGGCCATTTTTGTTTACTGCCGATGATCTATTGTGTGCAACTGCAGAAATAATGGGAAAGAGTACTTATGGGACAGCATACAAGGCAACTTTAGAAGATGGTAGTGAAGTTGCTGTGAAGAGGTTGAGAGAGAAGACAACTAAGGGACAGAAAGAGTTTGAAGCTGAGGCTGCTGCTATTGGGAAGATTCACCACCCAAATCTCTTAGCTCTCAGAGCATACTACTTGGGGCCAAAAGGGGAGAAGCTTCTTGTCTTTGATTTCATGCCTAAAGGAAGTCTTGCATCTTTCCTCCATGGTAAGTACATTCAAGCTTGAAAGTAGTTTTATCCCAGGAATTACTCTCAGCAAACTATTGAGAATCACCAGCTTTGTCGCTTGTAAGTGAGTGGTTCGTGATGTTGTGGCTATTGTATAGATTTTAATATGCATTTTTTACCTCATGCAGCTCGTGGTCCAGAAACTATTGTCAATTGGCCAACGAGGATGAGCATAGCCATAGGCATTGCTCGCGGATTAAACTACCTTCATGTTGAAGAAAACATGATACATGGGAATCTCACATCTAGCAACGTACTCCTGGACGAGAAAACTAATCCTCGCATTGCAGATTTTGGCCTCTCTCGTCTCATGACTGCCGCTGCCAACACCAATGTAATTGCCACTGCCGGGACACTAGGCTACCGTGCACCGGAGCTCTCGAAGCTCAAGAATGCCAATACAAAAACTGATGTGTACAGCCTAGGAGTGATCATATTGGAACTCTTAACAGGAAAATCCCCTGGCGAGCCAATGAATGGAATGGATTTGCCTCAATGGGTGGCCTCGATTGTTAAGGAAGAGTGGACTAACGAAGTCTTTGATTTGGAGCTTATGAGGGATAACACAATCATAGGTGATGAGTTACTTAACACATTGAAATTAGCTCTGCATTGTGTCGATCCTTCACCAGCCGCACGCCCAGAAGTCCTGCAGGTGCTGCAGCAACTAGAGGAAATTAAACCGGAGCTAGCAACTGGTTCTGGTGATGATGGAGCAAAAGTCCCAAGCACAACGGAATAGAGTTACATTTATTGTCATCATCAACAAGAAGATCCGAAAATTTCATCAAATGGGTTTGGTTTGTAGGATTTACAGGAGAAGCCAAGTAGGATAGAGTCATCAAATTCTTTATTATTTATTATTGTGTATATACGTATTGGTGTTGTGAGAGGTTTATTAGAAAAAAAATATTCTTTTTGTCTATGCTAATAAATGTAATCTTTTTCAATTCATGTTTCTGTTTGTAAACAGAGAATCTCTAATAAAAAAAATTATGAAATTGCATTAGCCTTTTTCTATTTCTAGCTTTGCAATGCCGTTGGCGTTGGGCCATCATCAAACCTCTTTCTTTCTATGCTGAAATTTTGAGCAATTATTAAAGCTATCGAGACTGTAGTTTTTCGAGGCTGGTATTTGTGGGGTTGGAGAGTGATTCCTATTCAAACACTTTCATATCTTCGTAGCTCTCGCTTCAGTCCACCAGGGCCTTTGCAAATTCAATGGCTTAATTGTTTATCTTTACCATTATTAGTCTCATATTTTTTGGGAGGACAAATATAAGAATTTGTAGTTCTTTTTATGTGGTGAAATGAGTTAGCTTCTATTCACAATAGTTTCCTAAAGGATTCATGGGTCTCCAAAAAAAATCAACTCTCGTAACTACTTTATATTTCTTTTACGAAAATGCTAGACATCACGAGTGGTGCCGTTTCGGGTATCTTCCCCCACATGATATCCAGCATTTGCTAAAATATTAAAAAAAAAAAAAAAAGACATCACGAGGAAAGCAGCGCTTTTTCTTTCATGTAACTCTTTTATTTTCCCTTCAATAAAATTTTCTATATTCATATTTTTTAAAAAAATCTTAAATCCAAATAAAATATAAGTTATAATATTTTTTTTTATAAGAAAATATAAACTTCTTAATTGTTATCTCGCCACAGAAAGATTAAAGCACGGTTTTGAGTGTTTTTACCAAAATAAAGATTTGAGACTTGAGAGCATCTCAAACGTCGTCGTTTCAAGGCGAAGCAAATACACGAAAAGAGATTTCGTAATTCCTCGGTTCATCGGCTGAGCTCATTCTCCTGCGATTCGCGCAAATGGAAGACCTTCAGTTACAAAAAATAGCGATATCAGGTCCGACACTAGCCTCAATGATCCAACGGTTCTCGTCATCACTAGGTGACGTGGACGGATTCATATTCGGTCACGTCACTCATATCACTCCCTCTACTCTCTCTGACGACTCCGCCTCCGCCTCCACCGACTCTCATCTCGTCGCCACCATCACCGGCTTCATCTGCTCCGGCGTCCCTCTCTCCTTCTACGACTCGCTTGGCCGAGTCGACTCACTCAAAATCCCCCCTCTCCAACACCACCACCAGCAACTCCTCGGCTGGTTCTCCGGTCGCCGTCACTCTCCTCTACGCCCCTCATTGCGCGAATTCTCCGTCACCGATTCCCTCTCCAAAATCCTCCAATTCCATTTCCCCGTCAAAACCCAAACCCGAACCCTAACTCTAATGCCGTGTGTTTTCATTCTCTTTACAACGCCTTTAGCCGACCAACTCATCCACACGCACCAGTACCGCGCGTACCAGTTCAACACTTTTAATCGCTCGTTCCATCCGAAGACGATCGACGTAATCAACATTGGTCCTGCATTTCGGGGCCATTACGGTAGTTTCGCTCCCAATTGCGCGCTGCCGTTTATGAACTGCTCGTCAGCGGCGATGGAGGAGGAGAGTTTGAGTGCCAAGAAAGAGAAAGTGAGCGATCAAGAGCAGTTAGATTTGTGTGCGGAAGGGTTTCAAGTTGAGAGCTTGAAACGATTAGTGGGACCAGATGCGGCCAGTTATACAGCTGGCTTGGAGGATTTGTATGAGAAAATGCTGGCTAAAGTTGAGAGCTTGGCTCGGCTGGTTGAATCCAGTTCGGCTCAGGTTCTTGAGCTGGTGAGTTTCGGTCTGATGAAAACGAAATTCTTTGCAAATTGTCGGGTGAATTGTTTTTAATGTTGTTTGTTTGTTTGGCAGGAAAATAACAATAGAAAGTTGAGGTACAAGGTTGCTAGGTCTACTGGATTAGAGTAAACGATTGTTGGTTTGTGTTCAATTGCTGGTTGATTAAAAGGTAATGTTTATAGTGTATGTTGTTTTACTTCGAATCTTACCATGTTTGGCTTATTGTTTTCTTATTAAAGGCAACCATTAATGTTCAATGATTCTTAGAATGTTAATTCATTTTTCTTTTAGGTTTTATAGTCCAAATGAGTCATTTAACTCATTGTTTTATGGAAGTGCAAGCATATTGGTCTAATTGTATTCACCTTGCTTATGGAAAGGGCTGGATGGTAGTGCAAAAGGGACTAGAAGCAATATAGGCATGAGTGTGTAATCTGAAACACGTGGGTCGTCTTGATTCTAGGAGATTATATGCCTTGGAAATAGTTGCAAGTCATTGTTCAAGATTTGCTAAAGCGCAACGATATATGTGACATGCTAAGCCTGAAATTTGGTGAAACAGCGCCACTTCATTGCATTTTGTATTTGTTGAGACAAGCACCAAATGATAAAAATTGGAGTGTTTAAAATGCACATGTAAATTAGCAATTTTTTGGGGTTGGTGTTGGGTTTGCGTGGGCCATATATCATTGCTCATTATTTAGGTTCATCACTCATTCCTTGAAAGTCCCAAGCTGTTGGATGGTGTCAGCCTCTCATGTCTAGTTTGTTGACACAGAAACTTTGTCAACAGAGAAAATAACGAGTGGGGGTGATATAATATATGCGACAAAAGGAATTAATGTGGTTTGGCATTTGGCTTATGTTCATGGGTAGAGAAAATAAGCTCCTGTATTGAAAAAGCAATTGATATCAAGCTTCTATGTTTTTTTTTTTTGCCGCCTGCTCATCGTACTCAGTACCTATTCCTTTGGTAGAATTTCATGCCTACTGCTCTTCTTTTCTCCTTTTTCTTTGTCATTTTGATTTCTCATCAACCAATGCCAATTGATGAAATTGATGAGAAAGATACATGTGCGAATTGCTACAATTATTAGTATTGGTGGCATCATATTCAGGATTCCAACCATATTTAGGATTCCAAGAGCTATCATAGGGGGCTGATTTATTTGATTGCTCCTCATCTCTCTTGAGAGCGCATATACAACTGAATTTAAGATCATTATTTTGATGGTTTAACTTTTAAGGGGAAATAGATGCTTTTTATGCAGTACTTTTTGGATAACTCAAATCTTAGATAAAACTTCTTCTGATAATTTTTATCATTTGGGTTCAAAACTTTATCTTTAATCAACGCTTATCTCTTTCTCAAGTTCATATTGAGTTTTTGGATTCTTCTATTTCTATTTCTATAGCGTTGGACTTATTATTCTTATATAAACTTCCAACAGTTTTTATTTCTATAGCAGCTGGACTTATTTATCTTATATAAACTTCCAGCAGTTGGGTCTTTAACAGTTGAACTTATTTGACTTATTTAAGCTTCTAATATTTGGGTCTCCAGTAATTGAACTTATTTGACTTATCTAAGGTTTCTAGCAGCGTGAGTTATTTGACTTGTAGTAGACTTCAGCAGCTGAAACAACACCGTCCTTTTTATTTTATTCCACTGTCTATTACTTTTATTACTTTTACTTTTGTGTTAGAGCAGCTGGCTTCTAGTTCTTGAATTTGGATTATTAGAAGTTGAAAGAACTAGGATTATTTCTCTCCCATTCCCCTATAAAGGCAGATGTAAGCAGGCGTGAAGGAGATCCATGGCTCAATAAAGGGAAGGGGTTATTAATGTAATGCCCAATTCTAAATGTATTTTAGTCACTTCATTAAGTCAAAGACATTTTAGTTTTATCCCAACCTTTAACTAACCCTAGCTCTAAGTGGTATAAAGAGAAAAGTATGCCATCTCTATTTTACAAAAGAGAGATCGGCAAAGAGATGAGGAAAGAAGAAGAAAACAGAGAAGAATAAAGAAAGAAGAGGAAAGAGAGTTAAGCCATGAGTAAAATAGAAGAAAGAACCATGAGATCAAAGAGGTGAGTCTGTTTTGGTGTTTATGAATGAATACAAAAGCATGATTAGATACTAGTAGTAGAGATAATCTTAGATTTTGTAGGGAAAAATTCTGACAGTGGGTTGTTTTGAAAATCATAGTAATTTGTTCAAATTAATTTTGATTCTAGGCTTTTGTATACGGTCCTCTTCTTTCTTTCTTTTTTGTTTCTCTCTCTTTTCTTTTTCTTTCTTCATCTCTTTGCTGATCTCTCTCTTGTAAAATGAAGATGGCATATTTTTCTTTTACTAATTGCTATGCTTATCAGAATCCAATGTCTACTTCCGCTACTATATCTTATTTTTTAAGGGCTTACTCCACTCTCAACTGCATTGGCCTTCCTCTCTTTTCTAAGTGAATGAAAATATGACATAAGGTTGAGTTGATCGATCTACTGAGATAGTGTGATGGTGAATTATAGAGGAATCTGATGGTGAGTTATAGAAGAATGAGAGAAATAATCTTATCTCTTTTCAGTTTCTGATAAGTCAGCTTCAGGAGCTAAGAGGTAGCTATAGTACCATAAAAATAAAGGTAATAAACAGTGGAATGAAATAAAGTCTTGAAAGTGGGCTTTGGTCCAACTGCTGAAAGCCTTAGATAAGTCAAAGTAGTCCATTTGCTGGAGACTCAACTGTTGGAAGCTTAAATAAGTCAAATAAGTGCAGCTGCTTAGAAGCTTATAGAAGACAAATAAGTCCAGTTGCTAGAGAGATATATAGATCTAGAAGCTTAATATGAATTTGAGAAGGAAACAAGTATTGATTAGAGATAAAGTTTGGAATCTAAGTAATAAAGGTTATCAGTAAAAGTTACTTATCTTGAATTGGAGTTACCCCAAAAAGTAATATAAATAAAGTTTTTGTTTGTACTCAAAAGGAATAAGTCCTGATAGGTAGCCCAAAAGAGGGAAGAAAGGGGATACTTGATGATAATTGCTTTTATAATAGTGAAACTTATTTTTTGTAGCGATCGAGCTGCTGCAAGTTTTATTTAGCCCAGCTACTAGAAGCCTTAATTAAGCTGAGCAACCTTAATTAAGCCTGGCAGTTGGGAATCTAGCTACAGAGAGTTTTGTTTAAGTTCGAAATGTCTAGAAGCTTTTCCGAATTTGACACTGACTAGACTGATTAGAGATGAGGTTGTAAGCGTTAGTGATATCGGTTATTGGAATAATTTTTTTTTATCTAGGTTATGGGTTATCTAAAAGCACTTTATTTAGAGCGCCTCATTCTACACACAAACACACTCTCTTTAAAAAAAAAGAAAAAAAGGAGTACTGACAAGTAGCCAAAAATAAAAAAATAGAAGCTCGATTGCAATTGCTTTTTTTAATAGTGGAACTTATTTTTTCTTCCATGTAGATGTGGCCAAGTGCTAAACCACATTAATTTCTTGTGTTGCCGCTGTTTTTTTATTTTTTTGGTTGACCAAATTTCTGCGTCATCACAGTTGATAATCATAGTTGGTAGATAAAGATTTTAAAAATAATGCAAGATTTCAGTTAATTCTCCAAGAAGGGAAGAACATTCTCCAAGAAACAGAACCTACTTTTCAGACCTAGCTCTAAATAATTAAATGTATTTTCCTTTCATATGTTGTTCGGTACAGGAATCTTATTAGAGAAATGAAGTACTTGCAGCATACTCTCTTACTGATGGACATAAATGTGGTTCATTAGAAAGGCAATCATATGCCTGTATGAGTATTTGAATGTCAAAATTTTGTTGATTTCTCTTTCAATGTTCGGGTATTCGTGAAATTTACTGTTGTAAAGATGACAGGAATCTTATTAGAGAAATGAAGTACTTGCAGCATACTCTCTTACTGATGCACATAAATGTGGTTCATTAGAAAGGCAATCATATGCCCGTATGAGTATTTGAATGTCAATATTTTGTTGATTTCTCTTTCAATTCTCTCTGTTGTTTATCTAGCTTAGACGTAGATAGATGTAAAATCTACTACAATCAACCTTTCTGGTTTATTATTAACCGTCTTAGTTATTTTCTGAATTTTCGATACAGAGATGTGCGCCCATCGTTTTAGCTGACATGTCAATGTTCGGGTATTCGTGAAATTTACTGTTGTAAAGATGACAATCCACTGTCCTCAAGACGATGTCAACGTTCTAGCTGCAAATTTTGGTGCCGTTTGAGCTCAAGCTCGGCTATTTTTCTGGAGCCCCTGATGATAATATAGGAGGCCATTGGAGCAAAGGCGAGGATCCTCCTACCTTGCTCCCAATTTGGGTATATGTACAGGACCCATATCGATCATGTTTTGTGTAGTATTGTAATATCTATTTTGTTCTGCTGCTGCTATTCAAAGTTCTAATCATTTTACAAACTCAACCTGGTTCGTAAGTCGAGAAATGAAATTGGATTGCATCAATTGGATGTTGTTTTAATCCCTTCCCCCCCCCTCTCTTTTTTTATTACCTT
Organism: Citrus x clementina; assembly: GCF_000493195.1. Taxonomy (NCBI): domain Eukaryota; kingdom Viridiplantae; phylum Streptophyta; class Magnoliopsida; order Sapindales; family Rutaceae; genus Citrus; species Citrus x clementina. The sequence continues at coordinate 16,992,106 of NW_006262139.1, read as the reverse complement.
CACAAACTCTATCTGGTTTGTACTTCAACAAATTAAATTGGATTTCATCAATTGAAAGTTGTTTTAGGTCCCAGATTTGTCTACTTTTGATTCTTTACTTTATAATACATTTCCTGATGTTGATGCTACGGATCCATACATCATTAGACAATGATGATTGTGTAAATGAACTTTCTCATCATGGCCAAATGCAGGATCCACTCTCAGCTACGACCGCAAAAAAACATCAACAATGTATGTGTAGAATGCGACAGACGGAAGAAGTTGGTGAAGCACTACTAAGTTCTAAACTACTAAACTCACCGCCAAATGCTATATTCAATAATCATTCTAACCTCATAGTTTAGCAGATAGACGACAACTTTTGTAGGCTGCTTCTGTCAACGAAAAAGCCTCTCACCAGTAATCCAAATACCCTTGATAGGATGTATCTTCAATTATGGCGGCACAAAATCTGTGCCTGGAGCACTTGTGGAGGTTGCTCTATTGGCGTTTAAACTCTTAAATACTTGAAGCACTTGGTTGTGCCATACGCTGGTGTGGCATTAAACAGTATGAGCACACGGTACAAATTCTATGCCAATAACTCTGCAACATTCATTCATCTAACTTCTCCATCTCAGACCACACCATTTTCCATGGTCCACTTTTTGTGCCCAACCTGCAGTGAATAATCATTTTAAGTGTTACTTAACGTCACCCAATTTTAACCACAAAATGCATGACTGCTTATTATTTCACTAATAGACAACCTATCACCAGTTAAATATGGTAATCAAACATTAACCTAACATTCTGAAACCTGAACTCAGCTTACCTCCAGATACCAAATAATACTCGCAAGGTCATGAAGAGAAATAGCCCTGCCCAGACTCCAGCAAGACCAAAGATGGGAGCAGTCACAAAAATGAATGCTGAAGAGGTAAGTCCAACTAGTACCTATCAATCACATATAAGCGACTGAGAAAAGAAATTGAAGTATTACACTATGCTATTGTATGATAGGAAAGAGAGGGAACCATAGAGTAGGCAGCATATTCAAAGTCAGAAACCCCGTAGTACAGCCCATCGAGGACAAATGCAAGAGCATTCATTGGTTGGGATCCAGCAACAAACTGCACAATAGAGTTAATGTCAGGTAAGCCTCAGAGATTTACGTCTACCATCACAAAGCTGCGACCGTGAATCACATGATGCGAGGGACATGAAAATGACTTCACTAATAACCTCCCAGATGAAGCATTTAATGCAATACATACCACAGGATTTATAAAGGAAAATGTATTGGTAATATAAAAAAGGACTAGACAAAAAGCCTATTCAACAGTAGAAAAGTCTTGAACTAGAAAACTGTTTACAGTGCAAGTCACTCACCAATAAGCCAGACCAGGCAATTGCCAGAACTTCAGAATCTGTGCTAAACAAGTGAGAGAATGGTCCAAATCCAAGGAATAATAAAGTAGCTAAACTAATTCCTGTTACTAAACCGATCTGCTTGCCAATCAAAATGAAATAACATGAAACTGAATCAGTTAAATGAAAAGAAACCAATCACAGGAAAGGCAAATATAGTAGTTAGGGATATTAAAAACCTGCAAGAGTCTGAAAACCACTTGGCGTGCTTGTTCATAATTTCCTTGGGAGTAACCAGCAGCAAGAAGAGCCTGTGAAAAAGACATCAAAGAATAATGTTGGAACCAAAAACGTTTGAAATAGAAAAACCAATTAGTTTCAGCATATATCTGTGTGATATGGATGCCTTCAGTTCAAACCAAGATACATAAAAGTTGCCAACATTGTCCCACCACTATCGTACAGTATTTGATTGAACCCCATACATCCTAGTCGGCATTGGCATCTATAGTACATTAAACTAATATTTGCACTCTTGTTCCAACTTATCTATAAATTCTTCATCCAGATGGCCAGTGGCACAAGGACATGAAAAAAGTAAGAATGGCCTCAAACAGAAGTTAACTACGACATATATAATAGTCATGAATCACAGAAGATAGAAAACATCCCATGGTTTTTACTTTGAGTAACTCCACATAACTTCAGAAACCACTTAGTTGCTGAGTAGGTAGTGAACAAGCTACTTCTTGAAAACTTTTGGTCTATCCACTAATAAAAATTTGATATCACGTGTGAAACAACACAGCAGACTACAATGCTCAAAAGTTTTACCTGACCAGCCAATGCTAGAGCATCACTAAGCAAAGACAGTGTTAACCAAACTTCTACACAGATCTGATAACCAGCCATAGGTATTGGGCCCTCCCTCGCTGCCATGGATGTTGCTAATGTCATAGTTAGAAGCACTGCAATGGTCCTGCCAATCAGAAGACCGCCTGCAGACAAAATGAATACATCCTCTACTTAAGTGGATTGCATGCAATACACTGTTTAAGTATCAATAAGACAGATAACTTCCATTGGATTTTTCTGGTATAAAAACAAGACACCCTAAGGATTTCAACCTCTGGAACAATAAAATGTTAATTGGACAATATAAAAATAGTAAGCAAGGCATGTACCAGATTTTAGATAGTGGACAACTCTTCTCCCATCAATGTCTGGGGACATCAACAATACATTGTCACTCAATTTCCATATAAGGATAAAAGCAATCAAATATCTGTTGAAATTATACAGGGGAATCAACAAGGATTTAAACAATTGAACCAACTAATGCAATTGCAAAAATATCAGATGCAAAATACACAGACAATCAATGTTAAGTTTACCACATTAATGACGTACTCAGAAATCACAGTAGCAATTGCCGCACCGCCAATTCCGAAATGGAAGAAAAATATCAAAATTGGATCCAGTATAGCATTTATTAAGTTGCCAGCCCCTGATAATACAGAGTAGACAATTGTCACATGCACATATGACATAAGCTATCAGGAAAACAAGATAACCTTTGTGTTAAAAATCCTTTTTACCAGAGAGTTACATACAAAATTTAAGAAGGAATCATTTTATATATAAATATAATAAAATGCTTCTCTAACTCCATCCTCTCAATATATTTTCAATTAATGATGAGGTAGAGGTACTTTTGTAATAGAATTGATCAAAGATGATTACCTTGCTCATAAAAAGAGAGCACTGTAATGGGTTGGTTAGAGATATGATGCTGTAATACCTTCACATCTAGCTTGAGTGATGGTGCACTCAGGCAAGGTTCGGGAACCTTGTGGGGACAAGGGGATTTTAGGAAAATAGGAAAGCCTGCGATTCCAGTCTCTAGTTGTATATGCGTCGATGCACGGTAAATTATTTGAATTATACGAATAATTAACTAATGGCAGGGTTAATAGTTATCGACCAATTAAAACTTAAGGTCCTGGAGCTATGGGGCTTTTAATATGCCTAGACTGATCAAAGTACCTTCTCCACTAGTCAAAGAATCAAATATGAATTAAAGCCAGTACTGTTTTAGATTTACATTGGAGTAATTTTCAGAACATGAATACTGTAAAAAAGATTCAATTGAGCATGTACATAAAACTAATCTGGACATACGATCCTGATTTGCATACAGAGAAATCCCAATGTGCATACAATTAAATTCAAAGATATAAATAGCTAGCTAGATTGATAGAGAGAAAAACAGATAAATATGAAGAGAAGAGGGTGCTGCAATACTTGCCAATAGCATATAAAGGTGTCTTTGTATCCATAAATCCACGAAAAGCACCTTGTGCAGCAAGTGCAATTACAATGGGTGGAGCACCAAAGGCCCTCAAGTTAAGAAAATTTTCAGCTGGCACTCTCATTGGTGAATCCTATAGCATGATAAATCTTATGTGATAAATCTTATATAAAGCTTCCAGAAAACATCCCCATGGAATATATGATAAGACTTAATGCGAAAGATGTAATCATAATGCATCCATGGAGTCACTGTAATATTCATGAAAGATGCCTCAAGCATGAAATGATGGTGTAAACTAGTAGAAATTCTCTTCCCAAATTTGCCATGCAAAGGTTGTATTAATTGATGTAGTGGTTGTAGTGTAGCATTCAAGAGTGGAATAATGCAAGCAACATCCTCATTAGTAGCACTTCTACATTCTAGTTCACCTGCAAACACACAACTGACACCTGATTGTTCCGCCCTGTCGTATGCATACAAGACACACTATACGAACCACAAATTACAATTGGGCACTGACTACATTTTTCATGGTTCATATACTTAAGATCAAGAAGTATGCTATTTCTGATGTACCAAAAAAAAAGTTTTGCCCTTTGCATTTATTTAAGTGACGATAGACCAAGACAAGACTTTGAAAACAATCTCTCCATACAGAAAAACCCAGAAAGATAAGCAAAATACTAAAGTGGTGAATGTATTAAAACTAGACGAGCAGGACGTACTGCAGGTATACCCATGATATTCATTAAGAAACCGGATCCAAAAGAGAGTGCCAGAGCTTCTGCAATGCCAATGCCAGCAGCAAGTGCTAAAGAAGTTGAGATTGAAGGAAGAAGTTTCTTGCCTTGTTGCTCAACTCCATGATCTTAATTGCAAGTACACAACCAAAAATTATCCAAGTAAATATAAAAGATAGTTGACAATAACACGGAAAATAAGTGCAGTAGCATTTTCATACAACAGCTTAATGCCATTACCAATTTGGCTAGAACCATCATCACTGCCCTGACTTTTCACTGCCTGCTCTTCAGCAACAAAGGATGTTGTTATGTTGAGCAAAGGAACATTGAACAATTTTGACACTAGATTAAACACAGAAACCGAAACCCCAACAGCTGCCAATTCAACAGATCCTACAAATAGAAAGGCAAATCCTTTTCGTAATTCAAAACCACCAAATAAATCATTAATCGCATCATCAACTACAATATCAGTATCACCAAGCAATGCGTTAATGGAGTAAACTTATTCGGCCTGGAAGTCAAATGCTGTTAAAACAACATCACCAACAGTTACAATATCCTAGTACGACATGCGCTTACTAGTTACAACGTATGATTCAATTATAATAAAAATCCTATGTTACAAGTTGAAACGCAGCCGTTTTTTGGTAAAATTAAGAGAAAAAAAGTTACCTAAATGACCAACAAAGGCCGTATCGATAAGTGAAGCGATAGGATCGGCAGCCAAAGCCAACGCAGCGGGCAATGCAATTGACCATATTTCCAATCCTAATTCATCAAACTTAAACCCGTCGCTACAACAAATAAATAATTATTAGTAAAAAAAAAAACACTTTAAAACCAAATAAATAAAACAAACAAGAGTCTTAGTTTAGTTTAGTTAAATAGTACCTTAAACGGGCGATGATATTGATAAGAGAAAATGAACCGGACAAAGAGAACCGGCTCGGGTCGGGAGGTGAAGTTTGGAGTGATGTACTGGCGGTTTTTTTCTTGTGTGGTGCTGATTTTAAGCGAGCGGAGCAAGTCAAGTTTCTTCGGTTGAAAATTCTGAATTTACCCGGCGTCGACGACGATTTGGTTTGTTTAGAATTATAATAATAATAAGAAGAAGAAGAGTGCATGCTGCAGAGAAGATGGCGCGAGAGATTAGTACTAGTACCAGCCATTGAATTGAATTTGTTTGTTAAAAAGTTATCCAAGATTCTGTTTCTGCTTCGAATCCTGGCGACGAAGCCCAACAGAAACGCAGAGCCGTTAGTTATGGTCTAGATTTCATTTGCATGCGTCTCGAAATATCTGCTTTCTCCTCATCGCGTGCGCGCATCGGTGGCATTTTTGTTGAATTTTGTTTTTGAATTTTTTGCTTCAGTTTGGATTTTTAGTCACGTGCAGGCGCGTGCGCATCCGCTGCCGCTTTTGGACCTCGGATTGTATTTAATTTGGGCTCTTATTGAGCTTGCCTGAAAAGCCCATTATAAAAAAGTGACCCAATAGAGCCCACTATTGAGCTTGCCATTTCTTTTTCGTTTTATCCCCCTCCCCCCCCCCCCCAAAAAAAAAAAATATTTGATTTAATAAACAATTAAACATCCAATAATGCATAGCAAACCAGTACGGAAAAAAGGGATCTTTACCCTGTTGATTCCTTTTCAGATTAGATGTGAATAAAGTTAAAAGTAACAATTAGACAGCGACTAAATTGGAACATACGTAATTTTTCAATGTTGTAACAACCCAATCTTAAATAGATATTTTTCATGACAGGAAAATTTGATGTCAAAACTTCTCACACAACCACACATTTCATGTACATTTACGGGTGTATTTAAATTCCGTTTTGAGCACATGACGAAAGATTTTTGTTAGCCCTCCACTTTCCTTAAAAACCTGACTAAAGAAAACCGAACTTCTTTTAATGTAGAGTCACAGACAAACAAAGCGTTCCGTCGAGAGAAAAATATTGCGCGAATTTGGAGACCTTCTGCTTGAATTGCGCCCCCTGCAACTGAAAATGTTTCCTCAACAGCCCCTGCTAAATCTGCAAGCTCGCTCTTTGTTTAAAGATTGTTTATAGACAGTCTCTGCCTCCCAATTGCATTATATAATACCGCTCACAATTTGAAGTTTTTTTTTTATTAATTGCCTTTGATATTTTTAAAGTCTGTACATAAAAAATTAAAATAAAAAGCTGGCATTATAAACTAAATACTAATGTATTATTATTCTTTATTCCAAGCTGAAATGGTTTAAATATAAAATTTTATAATTCCATATATAGAGGGTGCAGCCGTCTCACATGAACAATATTCGACTGTGGATCTCGCTTTTGCGAGAGTGCTGCACCTTAGTGATGTTGTAAGGTAGCAAGCTCCATCATTTATGATATATATGAGAGGACTTGTACTCACGTGCGCCTTGTAAGCAAATTCACCACCGGATAACTAAGTCCACTCTCTAGCTACATTTTTTCTTATGACTTTTATTTTACAATTTTAAGGAAATAAAATTATCTATTTAGCAACAAGAAAATAATAATAATAATTTCACACTTAATACAAAACATTGTATTTGTAATTATTCACCAAGTATTATGAGTTTTTCAAGATTAAGCTGAAGTATATAACAAACAGAATCTATATACAAATAATTATATTATGTAATTCTTTGTTAAAGTTTTCCTTTATTATTATTATTATTATTATTATTATTAGCAGTAGGAGGAGATGATTTGGTTGAATAAACAGTGACTCGACCACTCTATCGCAGACAAAATATTTGGTCTGAAAAAGTAAGGTCATAGTTTACTCATCTTGGCTCACATAATTGGGTGAAGCCATAAATATGTTTGTCATACTCTTCCATATACGATATATAAAAATCAATTTTCAGGAGGAAATCATCTGCGTTTATAATTAAAATGTATAAAGAAAACAAAATTGGTAGGTCAATCAATACCCAATACCTACGAATAATGATATATATAATTTAGTGGAAGCAAGCAACGAAGCGTGGAAATACAGTCACCTGATAAGTGGAGAAAAAAAAAACAGAAACTCTTCAAAAATAAAATATCATAATTAGGTGATGTAGATTTTATGTTTTTTTTTTTTATTTCTTATCATATTATGTATTTTTCGACTATGTTTCATAAAAATCTTTTAACTAAGTTAATCTTCAGGCTATGCTATAAAAAGAATAATTTATACTTTCAGACCCATGTTTATTTCTTTAAAAAAAAATCAAAAATCATGTGTATAAATTAGTAGTATTAATTAAAAAAAAACGTTTCAAGATATGTACTTCAAATTACTAAAACCAAAATGATACTTGTATTTTTAAGGAAATATATTTAAAAAAAAAAAAAGGGGGTATGGGAGACCAACACGCAGTTGACCGTGCCTTGTTCATGAATTGGATAAGTCCCGCAATTAATATCTTTTATCTTTTTCTATAAGCTTTTGAGAGAAAAGAAAAATCAGAGGGCAAAAATCAAACGTAACTGTACGAAAAGAAAAGATAATAACTAAAGAGAAAAGAGAAAGAAAATGACCCCCAATAGAACTTATCAAAAATTGATAGAAGTTAATGAAGCAGAAAAAATGTTGAGAAGCGAAAACATTAAGTACCCAAATTAAGGAGAATCAAAAAATCAAACACCATGATCTTCTGAGCCGATCTCGAGAGAGAGAGAGTAAGAAGAAGCCATGAAACTCAGGATGGATAGCGCCAGTGCCCATTATTTATCATGAAACCCTAGATCATTCCCATATTCATGGCACCCATGGCGCTATCCCTCCTGAGCTTAACAGATTCTTCTTTACTTTTAGACAATAGTTTCTGGCAACAAAAAACCAAGAAACCGAACCAAACTAGATAGAAGACTTTGGAATTGAGTGAAATGTTTGGTTGGTTCTTCGTAATAAAGATGAACTCACAGCTGTATTTATAGCTGCTGAGGCCCCGAGTGAGAGAGAACGTGGGGATATACGGACAAACGTCACCTCTTCTGGAGCCATGAGAAAGCTTGACTCATTTTTTTTTAATTTATTATTTTCTTTTCCTATTTTACAAATCAATTTTCTCTTATCATGCAGGGACGGATTTTATTTTGTTTGAATATTATCATTATTATTATTATTTTAAATCTTTTGTCATCATACGTACTGTCTTTTTAATTGGTGCCTCTGCCGACTACGGTACGAATTGAAGATTTTGGCTAAGAAAGTACTCTATTTTTTTTCACAAGTGCATGTGGCTTTTTCGTGTAAATTTTATACAATTTGGTGAGTGGTTATAGTTTTGAAATTTTGTTGAAAAAGAAATCCCTAATATTTTAATTTCCTCCCTTCATGATTACCACCCCTTTTCAGTTAATCTTCTCATTAATGATTACTATTAGTACATATTATGGTGTTTAAATCTCATATGCTTAATTAAGGGTAAGGATTTGACAGGGAGTCCATATATTGGTTATAAATTTATAATAAACCCACCTACCACTTTGAGCAAATATTTTTTAATCATTAATACAGATTCTCTTATCGACTATTTATTTAAAATACCACTTAACCTACAAAAATCTAATAAAATGAAGAAGCATACACTGAGAACACTTAAGATTTTTTTTTTAATTAGTGTCCGTGAAAATAAGAAATATTTTATTATTTTGACTACTTGAGCATAATAAAAATATTTTATTATTTTTTTCGTATTTTTCCTCTCTCAAACAAATCTTAAATCAGTTTATGTTTTGTTAATTTTGTGATAAAAGGTCACAAGTGAGATGATGTCTTGTTATTAAATATTAGAGGAGGTACATCATAATGAGCATATAGAAGAAATGAATATCGTGTAATGAGTATTCACCGTAACATTTCTCAAACTCGATGGGGTTTTCACGCCAAATGCAGAGATAATTGTATCTCCATTAAAGGGAAAAATGTGATCACAAAGCAACAGTATTATGATGGGTGGCCCCATTTTTGCCCCAATTAAATTATTATCATGGAAAGTGATCTTTTTTCCCTAATTGTTTGGTATCGGTCTAAGGAGCTTTATTTGATTTTGGGAAGTTTCTTACTCTATGAAAATGACATTTACTTATAAAAAATAAAAATAAAAAAGCTTAAATATTACCTTCTTGTACTTCCCACCATCACCACACCAAATACCAGCTCCATTTTTACAGATCATAATAACCAATATTATTAATTTATTTTGGTTGCTCCTGTTTTCAGTTGATCGTGACACATTCCTAATGTCAAAGTCTAAGCAAAAGATTAGGAGGTTTTCAGAAAAAGAAATCCCTACTTACGAATAAGTATTTCGATCATTTAAATGTAAATGATCTTATACTTTGAATATAAAAGATTGGTTAGACTTTTTTTGTAATTGAATTTTGGATTATCGTTGATACAATTAAGTGATGCTAAGGGTTCATTTGAGATTGTTTTAAGAGACTCAAGAGTGATGTAAAACATTAAAAGTTAATTTCAGTGTTTGGTGAATTTTTTTAAAAATCATTTTTGACAAAATCACATCATCCTACAACATACTTAAAAAAGCAAGAAATGAGTAACTTTTTAAAATCTAATTTTGATAATAAGTTTTGTATTTAATATAATTTCATATATTTCCTCATATATATTATAAAAATTCAAAATTATCCATATTAATTAAAGAAATATAATTATTAACTTTACCGAGATTATCACTATTGCCAATTTTATTGAGATAATAAAATAAAAAATAAAATCAATATTATAAAATGTTTGTTCTAGCTATCGATTATTATATATACGAAATAAAAAATATTTTATAAACATATTTATAAATGTATAAATAAATTTTTTCAACAATATGTCCAATTCAGTCATTTATAATCTTACAATAGCTTAACTGTAAATTTACCAAACTCATGCGACTATTTTTAAAATTCAGAGCACTTTAAAAAAAAACTATTAAACATTTAACAGATTCTGTTCAAAGTTGATTATTTATTTCTACCACATAATTAATAATAATTATTTTAAAAACTACAGCATCACTAAATTGGCCCTAAATGCGCGTAAAATGAAATAATTATCATAATTATTTTATGGAAGTTCATAAATCAAGATTTATTTTCTGCAGATGTGTGATATTGTTCTTAGGGTGTGTTTGGGATTAAGGTGCTGTAACTTTTAAGCTACAGCTGCTGTGAAAAAAATAAATTATAAGTATGAAATAAAAGTTAGTAATATGTAATAAATATAAATTTTAAATAATAATTTTAACAAAATTATTAAAGATATAATAAAATTTTTATTATACAACTGAAAAATCATATTAATATAACTTCTAAGTTACAGCAACTAGTGTTTACCAAACACCTTAGTGATGTAACTTTTAAGGTACAGCTACCCGACTTCAATCCTAAACGTACCTTTAATATCCCCATTCTCATCACATATATATCTGTAGTTTTGTTACTCAAATGTTATATACTTCAATGTTCATTTTCGACTAATACGAGATAAAATTAAAGAAAAAAAGAGATGATATAGACGTTGAACTTTTTTCTTTTTTCTTTTTTCGGGATTGTAATATTTGTAAGTAAAAAAAAAAAAAGAATAGTAAAACCAAGACAGACGGAGAAAGAGAGTTGTTTTGGGGGGGGGGGTGGGTGGTGTAGTCGGGGGACTGTGAAGTGATACCACTTATGGAAAAATCCCAAAATGGGCCAAAGACCCGAGGCCACCACTGTCTCTGTTACCAAAAATAAAACCCTCCACTGACTCGGAGGGACGCCTCGGAAATTGCACCCGTTCTTTTTCTTTGTTTTTTTTCTCTTGGTCTTATTTATTATTATGCATTCGTACAATATTTTGCCCCGCCCTGCGTGGCCACACCCACTCAGTTCCCCGACTAGACACGCAGGCAGGCTTCCAGTTCCAGCTCCAGGGCCCCGGGGGCCACATTCATATCGCATTACCGTGAGAGACCACTTACGATTCCTGATTTTCTCCCCTCACTATCCACAGATGTCATATTCCTCAACTGCCCCTCCCATTTCCCTTATCCCAATCCTTAAATCAAGTGATAGCCCGTAGTCATACTGTATCGACTGGCCCTGGTCTACAAGGATATTTTAGTCGGATTAACTCGTCGTGAATGATAAAGGTCCGAATCATGTGATGCGACGATGATAAAAATAATTATAGAATTATATAACATTATAAAATTATATAATTTTACAGTTGTTTTTTTTTTTTTTGGTCAAAGAGTTGTCATATTGGTTGGTCGATTCCAATATCCAGCATTCATAATAAAATATCCAAAGAGCCATGATGCCTTCGGACTAGAAATTTATGACTCGACCTGCCCACATTGCTTACCTGAGGGCTCTGCTTACCTGATGCAGAATTGAATTGAGAGCTGAGCTTGCAGCCTTGCAGGGCATTTTGAGAGGACTGAGCAGTCATGATCAGTGGACCTGTGACGCAGCAATTGCAAGGCATTTCCCCTCCGCGTGATCCAATTATAGGCTTACATCGAACGGCTCAAAAGGCATCCTGATCCTGTGTTTGCAGGTGTTTCAGTGATCATTCACTGCCCAGTCGTTCTAGATGGTGAAAAGAAACATCGCTGATCGAGTACGCAGAGTTAGCGAAGACTGGCTGGCTAGACGATTGACTCGGGACATTGTCGATCGACTATGCATACATGCCCCCACCACGTCAATACTACTGCGCCCTCTAATAAATTTTTTTTTTTTTTGGGGGTTAAATGTAAAATATAATTTGAGGAAATCTAATAGAAGACTCTGGAGCTATAAACATAAGTTTGAAAATCTTAACAAAATCAAATGATGAACTGTATAGCCATATTGGTTGCGCTGTAGTCTAATCCCTCCATTGTCTTACGACTTTACGATTTATTTTTTTTTTAATTAACTCTTTTGAACACTACTTTATCGACATTGTTTGCCGACAGTTTGAGAAAATTATAATTATTTTAGATCTTAATAAAGTCAGAAAAAAGGATGCATAACATCAACTGGCCTGGGATATGCGTTATAGAGACTAGAATCAGCTTGTTCTGTATCTCTATTATAATAATAAAAAATCTTGCTTCTTGTCGTGTATCAACGTTGGTTTCTTTGGGTAGACTAGCTACTCGAGTTGACACTTGACAATCTTCTTTTCTCTGACTCTGACGCTTGATTAGAGCTCGATTTTGCTCAAATGTAGCAGAGGAGGGTAAGGCTGGGCGCCATTGTTATTGACATTCATTTATTTTACTTTATAAGAAGGGTTTGGTTACATGCATGTGAATTATTGGTATGGATAGAATTTTCATCAAATTAATTAGTTTGATATCTTATCTCTCACCGTCTTTATAATCTAATAAAAAAAAAAAAAGTTAGTTTGACTGTAATTAAAACAAAAAGACGGGCTGATTTGTCAATGTTAATATACAAAAACTCAATTTTAGTAATTCATTAAACAAAAAAGAGACATGGAGAAAAAGGGGTTAAAAAAAGAGAGAGAGAGAAACAAAGACAAGATGTTTGTCCTTGCTTCCAACGTCGTAGTCATGTAATCTGAAACCTCAAAGAATCTGATAAATAATTTACACGAGAACGATAACATAAAATTTGTGACCATTAATGGAATGAAAGACAAAAACGGTCCTATGGGTCATCGTTGCATCAACAGTATGTATGTATGTATGTATGTATGTATGTATGTATGTATGTATGTATGTATATTTTACTTGATAAAGCTGCATGCGAAACACTGACAAAAATGATAACAATAATAATAATAAAATGGCACTAACGATAAATGATTCTCATTCTTTTTATTTCCCTTGGCTAGATGGAAATGCTACACAAAACAAAAACGCTGCTTCTCTTCAGAGACAAGTTAACAAGTTTAATTTGTTTACCACATGATTTTTGTTTGTTTGTATTTCGTTTTCTTTCAAAAGCTAGATTATAATAATAGATTATTAGGGTTATTAAAATATTCTCGAATTTGTCGATTGGGTGCATCCATATATCACAATCAAAGGAAAAATGAGGATTACTTACTATTGATTAAAGAAATTAAGTGGAATTTACTTAATATTTTAAAATACGTTTAAAGTCCCTACAATCACAGTGGTGTTACTTTTATATATTGTTTCACTATTTTAGGCAAAATGGCTTATCATACCCTTAATGATTAAATTAATTTAATAACAAATTGCAAAGTATGGAGAAAGCTACAAATTGAAAAAATGTCATAAGTACCCCTAATAATTGTACAAAGTTTTTATTTAAATGAATATAAACAATTCAATATATATTATTTATTTTTTAATCTGATACACAATCACTCGTTTTGTTGGAAATCCATAGGTTGGCCCATACCATACACTTTTTGTTGCTTACCATCATTATTATCGTCACTTGCTTACTTGCTTATGCTAATTAAGCGATCTTAATTTACTATATATTATTTCTCATTAAATAGAAACAAGTGTATTTGATCTATTATTTTATCAGCAGTTACTTATGTATCATATCATAGAGTGATTTTTTCTCTTTTTAATTTACTATATATTATTTCACTTGTTGTGAATTGTGGGTGAACTTGTTGTGTTTAGTCCAATTATTTATTTAGCCTTTATTTGCTTGTATGTTTAGATATTTCCTTCACTTGGTTTATTTTATGTTTTGAGATATATACTTAAAATCTTAGGTTCCATACACTTATGACACGTTTTGGTACTCTACATTAGTTTATACAACTTTTAGGAATATTTATGTCATTTCTTCTACTTGTAATTTTTCTTCATACTTAATAATTCGTTATTAAATTAATTTAGTCAGGGTATATAAATCATTTCCCTTAAAAAATTCTCAAAATACTTAAATTTTATAACTAACATCAAGATTATCAATAAAATAATATATATGATTAACACAGTTACAATTAAAATTTATGATAACTATCCACCAACCACCCAATATTTTGAACTTTTTCAAAAATAAACAAATCTTTTTTTTTTTCACTTTACAAAATTCCAGCTAAAGTTAGGCAATTGCTAAGTTACAACTACTATACCTTACACCAATTCCTGCATGATTCTTGTATGGGGTGTACGTTACAGTAGTGTAATTTAGCAATTGCCTAACTTTAGCTAGAATTTTGTAAAGAGAAAAAAAAAAGATTTGTGTATTTTTGAAATGTTATAAATATCCCTAATAATTGTATAAAGTATTTATTTAAATTAATATAAATAATTCAATATATTTTATTTATTTTTTTATCTGACACACAATCACTCGTTTAATTGGAAAAGCATAGGTTGGCCCGTACCATACACCTTTTGTTGCTTACCATCATTATTATTGTCGCTTGCTTACTTGCTTGTGCGAATTAAGCGATCTTAATTTACTATATATTATTTCTCATCAAATAGTACCAAGTGTATTTGATTATTATTTTATGAGTAGTTATTTATGTATCCCTATCATATAGTGGTTTTTTCTCTTTTTAATTTACTATCTATTATTCACTCATAATTAATTGTGGGTGAACTTATTACGTTTAGTCCAATTATTTATTTAGCCTTTATTTGCTTGTATGTTTAGATATTTCCTTCACTTGTTTTATTTTATGTTTTGAGATATATATTTAAAAATCTTAGGTTCCACACACTTATGGCACATTTTGGTAATCTACGTTAGTTTATACAACTTCTAGTGATATTTATGGCATTTCTCATACTTCTAATTTTTCTTCATACTTTACAATATTATTAAATTATTTTAATTGAGGTATATAAATCATTTTGCTTAAAAAAATTTTCAAAATACATAAATTTTATAACTAACATGAAGATTATCAATAAAATAATATAGGGAAATTATCAGTCATATACCCTTAAATGACACCAGTATCAAACGTGTTACAATACTTTTCAAGTGTATCACTCGTATACCCTAAGTTGACAAAACACTTCTGCTGTCCACCGATCCGTTAACTGCCGTTTACGAGCGCTGACATCACAAGGGTAATTTAGTCTTTTTCTTAAAAACGACATGTCATCCCATTTACCTAGTAAAAAATGACATATCAAATGATATATTTTGATAAAAATGACATGTCATCCCATTTACCTCATTTTGAGTTTAAAGGGTAAAATAGTCATTTTGCTCAAATTCTGTTAAGTTCTTAACAGTAGTAAATGGAAAGGTGGACGCCAGAACTCTTTTGTCAACTTAGGGTATACGAGTGATATAAGTGAAAAGTGTTGTAGTATGTTTGATAACGGTGACATTTAAGGGAATACCGGTGATAATTTCCCAATAATATATAAGATTAACACAGTTACAATTAAAATTTGAGACAATTATCCATTGACCATCTAATATTTCAAATTTTTTAAAAAATACTCAAATTTTTTTTCTCTTTACAAATTTCCAGGTAAAGTTAAGCAATTATTAAGTTACAATTGTTGTAACTTACACCCATTCATGCATGATTTTTTAATGGGGTGTACGATACAGCGGTTGTAACTTTGGCAAGAACCCTAAAGTTAACAAAATTTTCACTCATGCACCTTCCCATTAACTTCGATAAAAAGCAAAGATGACGTCGTGCACACGGATTAAAAAGAAAAAGAAAAAAGAAAAATTGGCCAACATTTTTTCAGTTCATCAAGCACGTCATTTTTTTCTCACCTTCGTGCCCACCCATCATTCATGAAAAAGCTTAACAATCCCACCATTTTTTTCTCCAATTTCCATCCATTTTGATCAACAAAATAAGCTTAAGTATCGAAACCTAGAAACCTGCGATTGTTGTTGAGAGTTCTTGTTGAAAAAATAGCATATCAATATGTTATTTTGAGGGCACATTTTGAGTGGGTCTCACTTAGTGAAAGTGGAAAATCTTGTGAGGTTCGGATACTTCGAAAGTGTATATTTATTTACTCAAAATGGTGCTTAGGTGAATGAGAAATTATCTCTCAAAGTGCACCCTTGAAGTTGAAAATTTAAAAGGAAATGAGGTATATCCCACAAGGGAAAAATAAGCCAAGGGGTTTGTGTTTATATATAGACACTTACCCATGCATAAGCAAGAATTATAAGGATATAGGCTCTCTCCACATGCGCGTGTGCAAATCCAAGACCGATTTGGTTGAACTCGTGTGCGCCCGCGCGTCCTGCATACGCGAATGTCAGCCCAAAATCACCCAAGCTTGCATGGCACGTTTTTAATTTTCTTTAAAAAAAATTTTGTAACAATTTCACATTTTTGAATTCAAAGGATTTGTAACAGCTTCACAATTATTTTTGAGCTGTTATACAATTCAATTTTGAAATCAATTGACTGAATTGAATTTAAATAATTCAATTGGCTGTTATAACAATTAAATGGCATATATTGAATTCGGAAATTCAATACTATGTTGTTGTTACATCCTCATATGTGTATAAAAAGGCAACTTCTTCTTCTGTTTTCACACACAAGAACAATCAGCACACAAAGAGCACTTCAAAATTTCTTTCCTCCTTTCTGATGTTCTGTTTTTTATCAAGCTTTGAACGCTGTTGTGGTTCGCCGGAATTATTTGTTAGTGCTTGACGAATAATTTGTACCTGTTGTATCCTGGGAAACAGTTACTAGCAAACCTAAAGCACTACAGTAGGTGATAAATCTGTTTTAAGGAAACCGTCATGCAGGCCTCGAGTTTATTATCTTGTTCCGTTATTTTCTGTCCCCTACCTCTTCATTTCAAGTTGTTGTTCTCACTTTTTTTTTAAAATTTCAGTTGTTGTTCTCCTATTGTTCTTAATTGTTAACTCACTGTTTTATTTGTTATTTTTTTTACAGTTCTAGCTAAAGGAGGAAAGCATGATCATAGTTGGGCACAATCGGTGAGCATTAAGTGCCACTAATAAGAACATGACCCTCATCTATCGTCGGAGGAGACTTGATTCTCTTCATTTTCTCTCCCTCTTAATCGCCAATTACAATCTTTCTCTTGCCTTTATTTTTTATAAAATCACTAAAAAAAATGGTCAATGTTGCGTCTGATATGGCTGTGCAAAATTAAAGTTTTTGGAGCTTCTAATTTTTTTCTCTTTCTGTTATCTTAAGGCTACGCTTTGATGGCCACTCGACCAAAAGTCAAGTGGTGAACCACTACCCTCAAAGTTAAGCATGATTGTGAGGGTAGTTGTTCGAGTCCCCATGGTCTCAACCTCCTCCAATTAAGTTTGACTGTGTAGAGTTTATTTATAATTCTTTTTTCTTTGCGAAACGCGAGTGAAGTGGAGACATCCCTCATCTATGAGGGTTATTTGTCTAAGCATATGCTTCATAAAATTTAATGTAATAATATAAGTCTCAATTATATATCTGATTGTAAATATCAATGTAAAGATCTGCTGTTATAACAGTTATAAATATATGTGTAATATAGTAATCTGATGTCTAATCATAATAATAATAAAAAAAAGGGCTACGCTTTGATTGAACACGAAGGAGTAGCTTTGAGTACTAGCGATTTTGAGGAGACAAAATAACGTGGTTCTGTTGACCATTTAAATATAAGGGGAGTAAATTAAGTTCTTCCTTTTTAATTATTAGCTAAAATATAACGGAAATGGGCAAAAAAAAAACTATTGGTTTATTGGTTCATTATTTTCAAGATCGAAGAGAAGCATAAACAAGTTGTCGTGGAGAAGCATGGTAAGCCAGCTCAAAGCTACGAGGATTTCAAATAAGGGCAAAATAGTCATTTTATGTTTCGAGACAAAAAGGTCATTTGATTGCTATTTCGTTAATTCTCCTAACCGTGTCAACGGAAAAGGGCAAAGAGTTATTAACATCAGGTGGAATACTGTTAAAAAAAAATTGTGCATTTAAAAAAAAATTAAAATATTGGGTAGTTGATAATTATCCTAAAATTTTAGATCAATTTCAAAATATGAAAAAGAAATCGTTCCACATAATCGAATCGGCTAGTGAGAGTCGGTGGTCACATCACAGCCTCCTTAATTCTGATTCGTTCCTTATGCACCACGTGGGAGCCACATCTTCACCACTGGCAGCTAGAGTGCCTGCTTTTAAAGTTTCGAGCCGTAATGTTTCGCTAACGTATTCGTTGTATCGAATAAACAAAAGAGTAGAAATAGCAATCACGTTTTAAAAAGCAACTGCTACATTTTTGGAATTGGCACCTGCTTCACGCTTCCGCAACACGCCAGAATATAAAGATGAAAGTTTTCTTTTCTTTTCTTTTCTTTGCTATGAATTTGGTGACTAGAATAATGTGTAATAAATTAATGACAATTTTCGTATAATGTTACATTACTGGACATACAAAACTGGATATATCAAGTAATTTAAAATTGAAAATTTATTTTGTATGTATGTATACTCTAATATGCCATTTCCCATAATCTAACGTAGATTCGTGTATTTGAAGATGAGGACATTCTATCTATATCTGTTAAGGCCATGCTCGTATAAATAGCTAGAATTTTATTGTTCATTTGTTATTGAAAATGTGTGCAATTATTGTTTTGTGTAATAATAAGTATTCACACGTTTTATAGTGTAAATTTTATCCAATGCATCATTGCTTAGCACTTATACACACACAACTATTATTAGTTACTTTAAATTTTAGAAGGTAATAATATCCGCACATGATAATTTTCACTTATTTTAATTGATTATGATGTGAAATGGTCTAGTAGCATTCCTCATTGTCTATCTATTGCTTCCTTATCATGTATGTATGAGCATTCGTAATTTAGCGCGGTTAGTTGAAATATATACATAACAATAAATTAATTAAAAAAAAAGAGCAACACTATTAGATAGAGGTGGCACAATGGGTCACGACATAGATATGACACATTTTTTTCATTTATTTTGATAAATATTGACACGATTAATAAATTGGTTAACACGACACAACACGATAAATAATCGTGTCGTATTCATGTTGGACCACCTCAACATAATTACACATTTATAACATAAATATTAATTAATATATAGTAATATTATTGAAAAATAAAAAAAATGTGTATATTGAACACTAAATTAATTGCTCATGGTATATCTATATTGAGTTATAAACTTATTCACCACATATTTATGTAATGCTAACTTATTTATATCTATTTTAAAGAATAATACTAACATATTTGTTACTTTTAAATTGATTATTAATTTTTTGCATTTAATATGTTAAACGAGTCAATACAATTAACACAATTAATAAATAAGTCATATCCGTATTTTATTATTTTAACAAAATTTATAAATTAATTATAGTTATATTTTGATATTTGAACGTGATTAATAAATATGTCGTATTTATAATTTAATATTTAGACATAATTAATAAATGACATGTCATAAATAAAACAGGACACAAACATATCATAATTACACGGAGTGGACAGCCCTTCTATTCGAGAACCCCAGACATTTTCCGTAATAGGTTACACAATCCCTGCCTGCACTGGCTGCATAAACCGTGCCAAACTCACGAAAGGTCAAAAAGTCAAACCAAATAACCTGGAAGATATCACGCTAGAGCAGATACGTGATAATCATAGCGAACGTGGCCCACGTCTTGACATATCATATACTCGAGTAAAGTTTATTACTTTGATTTTGTCCTCATGTGAGTAATCCTCCGGGTGCACGCCCCGTCGTACATCCGAATTCATTTCCCCCGTAAATTATACGGCGCGGCTAGTGGCATTGAGGTTGACTACAGGTCATCACCGGCACCGTTCACGTGGCTTGTTACTTGTGGTATTTTTTGAAGGTTAATATTTTCTACTGATCTAATCATATCCTGAGTAAATAATTCAATTATTGATTGGTAATTAATAAATAAAAAAATAAAAAAAATAAATTTTACTCATACACTACTATTAAAAAACACATGACAAAAAAATTTTAAAAATTCAGTAGAATTCAAATAAAGAGATGATTCTATTTCATATTTTGAAATTAGTCGATGATAAAAATGGTGGTAAGCTCTTCATGTTAATTTCTAGCAAGTCGTAATCTTAGGATCTTAGCCGTTGAATTTCGCAACCTAAGAGAAGGCCATCAATTTCGCAACCTAAGAGAAGGCCATTAATTTCGGTTTGTTCTTAACAAGGGGTTTGTTCATGAACGTAGTTCTCGATGCAAGAGAAGCCGTAACATGTTGTAATTTGTGATGTCTTTGTTAATGCTCATGCTTAATGTTGAAGTTATTCTTTGTCTTCTTCGCACATGGTAGAAGTTTTATTTTTTTGACGGTACAAACCATCGGGGCAATATATTTTATTGGGGGATGTATCAACGAGCCTCCATGTTCAAAGAATTGTACTTGCTTCGCATTATATTATATGCACTGGCAGTGCTTTTGGCCAACCCGCCAAAGGATTCGAAAGCTTTCTAGTCTCCATTCTCGAGAACAGAATGCAAGTCTTACACGAAACAAGAGTATATTTTGGCTCCACTTGTAAAAGATTTGAAGGTAAAAAAAGAAAAAAAAAAAAGGGAGAAACAAGGTAAGTAGGTTTGGCGAACTAGTGGATGATTTTCCTGTGCGGCGAGTTACTGTAAATATAATTTAGGGAGTTCATAATTATGTTAACAAGTAATTAATAATTATTCAATGCAATTATTCATTTCTCTCAAGTAAGGGCATAACAGTCTGGTCTCTGACCTCTATAGCTAAGCTTTCGAAAATCTATTTTTGAAGAAATGGTAAGCTACTTTGATTCTCATTCATGTGGTCCAGCAGGTGAGAATTTCAAACCTTCAACCACTCTTATGTATTAATTATTTTTTATTTCTTTAAATGTTGAAATATAAATTCAACCTAAAATGAGTCCAAGAGGTTCGGTGGATTCTCAAATTGTAAGTCCTAGTAAATTTTTCGTGTAAAATTTAAAAAAAAAAAAAAACACTAAAGGGACTTATTTGGTGCATTGGGCAAAACAAAACATTTCCCTAGATAATGAACAGAAAAATTCAGGGATTCAAACTTTATTAGTCCTTTTATATCCGACCGAAAGTAATTGCGAATATAGAAATTGGGCTCGTAACAGCTTGGTCTCTCATACGAGCACAAAACAAGTAGGCCCATCTTGGCCCAAAACAAAATTATCCCACAAAAATGCTTTTTCCCATTTCAATTCCCCTCCATCCCTTTCAACTTTCCCGCCTTCTGAACAATAAAAAATTACCGAAAAATTAGGATGTTCCATTGATCCCAATTCAAGCGCTGAAAAGCGAAACCCTAATAATCATCACCGGAAATGTCCACGTGGCAGATATTCTCCGACGCCGATAACAATTTTAAATGGCAGGTATCCGGTAGGATACTCCAGCCGGAACCAAATGGTTCCCCAATTCAGCCGCACAGCTCGAGTTTCCGTCTCCCTTCCATGT
Organism: Citrus x clementina; assembly: GCF_000493195.1. Classification (NCBI taxonomy): domain Eukaryota; kingdom Viridiplantae; phylum Streptophyta; class Magnoliopsida; order Sapindales; family Rutaceae; genus Citrus; species Citrus x clementina. Next base: position 16,970,231 of record NW_006262139.1, on the reverse strand, counting down.
CCGATCTCTTGCTTGAAGGTAAATTGCACTCACGAGCACGTGTATATCTATAACGTATAGTTTTTATGAATTTACATGGTTTTTATAGGGCACTCGAAGCTTCCAGAAAACGGAAACGAAGGAGCTGATAATGTTAGTACTCCGATGTTTAAAACCGGTTCGGGCAAAGTGGTGCCGTTGAAGCAGTCTTCGATTGAGAAAGCGTTATCTGTTCTCGGCACTGACAATGACTGTGGCATTTCGTTTGCTGGTGCGCTATCATTCGTTTAAATCTATTTGTTTGGTTGGTTTAACAACTTGCTAGTGAAAACATGATAGGTGGTGTTTCCGGTGCAATTGTAAAGTGCTTTTTCAGTAAAAGCATTTTTTGTAGATAGATTTTGTGCACTTTTAATTAAAATCCTATTAATTGCTTCTTCAAAATGCAATGAGAGTGCTTTCTTGCCATTTCAAAAAGTATCCATTGAGTACTTAAGCAATCACGAACATTCTTTTTCTAATTCTGAAGAAACAATTTTGTCTGTTTCCAACAAACACTGTAAATTTTCTATTAATCTTATAGACAGGATTAGAGTGTTTTTGATTCAAGATCAAGGAAATCAGTCAATTTGATGTTGACTTGGTTGAATTGATATTGTACTATAGCATAAACTACAATTTTTTTTCCACTAAATAATCAAACTTTGGTAAATGTTATAGGTGAAGAGCACCCGAGGGAAAATGGATTTGGCTTCTCCAATTCTCTTTTCCAGACAGGTTCTGGAAAAACTGTTAACATATCCTCTGCTGGTTTGGTTAGAGCAAAATCATTGTTGGGACTGGAAGAAGGGCGTAATGATTGGAGTTTTGAAGGCCTTCAACATACAAGGATGACATCAACTCCCCGTTTTGAAGTGAAAGAGGGAGTGAAGGGTAATGTATTTGAGAGTGATACATCAGTTCTAAGGCCTTCATCAATTAGTAAGGCTGGTTTTGCCGAAAGTAGATTCAAGAACAAGATAAGTTCAAACATGATGCAAACGGAAGGGCTTAATTCTGCACCCAAACCGCCTCAGATTAAGTTCCAAACTGCAGGAGGAAGATCTTTATCTGTCTCCACTGATGCATTGCAGTATGCAAGGAACCTTCTTGGTGATCCTGAGTTAGGGACATTCTTTCACGAAGTAGATGTGGATCAATTGGATCTTACATCTTTTAAACACAGAAGATTTGATGATTCTTCTTCAAACAAGGAAAATGATGTTTTCACTTCCTTTTTCCGTCTAGGAACAGCAGGGACCAAAACAGCATCAAAAAATTTCACATCTCCTTTACGGTTGTTTTCAAACCCTGTGAGGTCGCGGATCAATTCAGAAAATATAAACACGTCTGCTAACTTGATTGAGAAATTTGATGCAGTTGACCATGATGGAGTCAGTGGGTTGAATGGTAAAATTCCTTCCGTAAAGAAGCCCATAAGAAGCACACATGGCCATAAAGCCATAATGGACAACTCAGTGGAAGATGATATTGGTTCAAAAATTAATTCACTTGGGAGGTCATCTGGTAAGCCTTTGGCTGATATTACAAATAGTACCAGCACAGCTTGTGCAAATATTAAGCAAACTTGTGAAAAGAAGAGACTATTGAGAAGTTCTATTTCTCCATTCAAGAGGCCCCGTATCTCCAAATTCTCCACCCCGTTGAGAACAAATCTTTCTTCACCTAATGGTAAATTTTTGGAGGTTTCTGAAATGACTTTCTGGTTGTTAATTATCATTCCTGGTGCTCCTTATTTAAGGTATATTTTCTGTCAGGTTTATCTACTTTATCATCAGAACAATCTGGTTGCAAAAAAAAAGTTCTCTCTAGATATCCATATCAGATTCCTAGAATGTCCATGAAGGAATATTTTGGAATGCCTCCATCAGCCCAAGGCATGGTACACAGGCTTTTGCAAGTTCTTCTTCCTTTTTTTTTTTGTTTTGGCTTCATAGTGATTGATATCTTCTTACCACTGACACCCTTTTACATGCCTGAATCTAGTTGGATCATTTGCAAGATCAAGTAAGACAGATGAAATCTCATAATGCAGATAAATACATGTTTCATGATGCATCTGGCTTAAATTGCATTGGAGCAGAGGCTCTTTTCAATATGTTAGCGCAATCTGGAGCTTCTACGCAATATGCCTCTAAACTGTATACTTCTTAGCCTTGATCTGTTCTTCTTTTTTTTGCCCTCCTCAAAAATATGATTCTTGGAATTACATTGCTTCTGTATCTGCCGTATATTGTGTGGGTTGTGATAAGGATATTGGCATGTTAAAATTAACTTTTTATGATTGCTGGTTTAGAGATAGGCAGGAGCTTTAATTATTTCTATTTTGCTTGGTGACATGATATTCCTGTTAAAAGCATTTTGCATCATATTTATGGTTGAATAATGTGGATTGCGGATGTGCTACACTGACTATAATATTTCAGTTCAGGTTCATGGTTTGGGTTCCAGTAATTTATACTGAATACTCTTTTTTTTTTCCCCTTAAAGAAAGCAAATAGTAACTTTGTATCCTTGTTTGCCTGCTTTTGACCCATTCCATTTATTTATCTTTCTAGATGGGTGTCAAATCACTATAAGTGGATAGTCTGGAAACTGGCATGCTATGAAAGATGCTACTTAGCCAAGTCTGCTGGCAAATTTTTGACTGTTTTCAATGTGCTTGAAGAATTGAAGTATAGGTAACGTAACTTTAAATTATTTGTTTAATCTTGGGTTTGTAAGACGTCCATGAGGCAACTTGTGGTCCTTTTGAACAGATATGAGAGAGAAGTAAATAATGGCCATCGATCTGCAATTAAGCGAATCCTGGAAGGGGATGCATTGCCTTCCTCAATGATGGTGCTATGCATTTCAGCCATTCACATGAATTGTGTACCGAAGATTGAGACTCATCCTGAGGCACAACATGGGGCTGAAAATAGCTATGCTGCAAAGCTGGAACTGACTGATGGGTGGTAAGGAATGTTCAAGTATTAATCCTTGCTTTACAAGCACATTTCTTTGGTATGAAATTGAATATTAGCTCTCAGGTATTCAGTTGATGCTTTTTTGGATGTATTGCTGTCGAAGCACCTTGCAGCTGGGAAACTTTTTGTGGGACAGAAACTCAGGGTAATATGTTAATATCTTTGTTTTTCATTCCTGCTTTCTGATTATATCATGTTAGGCTGCGTTGGCTTTCACTTACCGTTTAGATTTTTCTTATGAAGATCTGGGGAGCAATATTATGTGGTTGGGTTGGGCCTGTTTCTCCCCTCGAGGTTTGTGAGAGCCTTTGGTTTTCCAGTGAAGCTAAATTATTTGCATGTTATACCTTCTGTCATTAGAAGCTCTCTTCTCATATTTTGCTCAAATTTCAGGCTTCAGGATCTATTAGCTTACAGTTGAACATAAATGGGACATACAGAGCTCATTGGGCTGATCGATTGGGATTTTGTAAGCACTTTTAGTTTGTTTATCCTTTTTACCCCCTATTGATTTTTCATGCTTAGTTTTCGTATTTCCTACAGGCAAGGGTTTTGGTGCTCCTTTGGCATTTAGATGCATCAAGAGTAATGGAGGCCCAGTTCCAAGGACTTTAGTTGGGGTCACACGGATATATCCTGTTCTGTACAAGGAGAGGTCATTTGAACTATATCCTGTCTTATAATTTTTACTTGTTAAGTATCAAGTATAATATGCATGCAATTGACTTGCATTTTTTGTTTCTTTTTTGGGTTACTTTCATATAGGTTAAGTGATGGGAGATCTATTGTGAGATCAGAAAGGATGGAATGTAAAGTGATGCAATTATACCAGCACAGGTGTGCCTTTGCCTGCTTCATTTCTGCCTTTCTATTGTCCCTGTGAATAAATCAAATTACACCTTGCTGGAGTAATTGGTTGTTTTTCTTACCAGTCACAAATGAACAGTCTGAGGTGGTTGAAGTAACCTTCTATCTAGGATTCAAAGAATTGCATTGCAATTTGTTGAAAGCAGTTTGGCATATAAATGTATCACAGAAGATATGACTGCTTTCTTAATTATGGAGTAATCCAGAAGAAGTTTAGACCTCTTTGGATTTTATATTTACCAACCTGTACAGCTCTTAGTTCTATTGAGTAATTTCAGACAGTGGCACAGTATATATATATATATATATATATATATATATATTTTGTGTCTCCCCCATCAAGTGCGCGTGCGTATCCTTTGTATTCATGTAAATTGTGCAAGTTATGATTTAATATTATTGATCATGTAACTTTAACATTAAATTCTGGAATCTGGTTGTTCTCATTCTTGATCATTTTTTATTTACTTTTTTGGGCTACAGGCAGTCTATGGTTGTAGAAGGAATTGTTTCTGAGTTCCAAAGGGGGAACAAAGATTCTCATATACTTAATGATAGCAACAGTGAAGGAGCAAAACTTTTCAAAATGCTTGAAACAGTAGCTGAACCAGAAGTTATTATGGCAGAAATGAGTCCAGAGCAACTAACTTCTTTTGCCACTTATCAAGCAAAATTAGAGGTGGAGTTTGGTTTCTTCGCTTGATATATTAGTCTATATTTAAAAAGTTATTTTAATCTTGCTATATTATCCTTAGGCAACAAGGCAATCAAATATGGAAAGATCAATTGAGAAGGCCTTGGAAAACGCTGGCTTAAGAGAGAGAGATGTCACACCATTTATGAGGGTGAGGGTGGTTGGATTAACTGGTAAAAATTATCAAGGAAAGGGCAGCTCTAGAGAAGGCATTATAACAATCTGGAACCCGGCAGAGAAACAGGTGAATCGTAGTATCTAATTGCAAGCTGTCTTTTGTCAGGTTGTGTTTGCACCTGTGTTTTATCAGGCATTTCAATTTCATGTCTTTTTGCCTGTCTATTGAATTTCTATCATAACTGATCCTTTTTTTTCCTCCTCCTGATAACTACTTATTTCTATCCAGCCTCATCTTAATCATTATGAAGACAATTTTAAATTTCTTACCACTGTTAAATTACATTTACTTGCTGTTGAACAGCAATGTGAACTGGTTGAGGGGCAGGCATATGCCATTCTAGGGCTTGTACCAATGAACTCTGATTCAAATACTCTTTATTTACAAGCAAGGGGATCTACTACAAAGTGGCAGCCTCTATCTCCTCTAGCAACTGAACATTTTAAGTAAGTCTCAGTTTGTCCTTTTTTTAGAAGTTAAATGCCCTTTTCTATGGGCTAAGCCAGCTACCTAAATCTGTCATTGCATGTAAAGTGAGGGGCCTTAATAGAATTTGAATACTGGTTTGGGTCCTTGCACAAGTTTATGTTTTTGGGAGTAGTGATTAGTCATCACCTTTTCGAGAGGTTAAAAGTCTCCATTGGGTTTTCCTCATTAACAAATTTAATCCAGTTCATACTTGTCTGTAGGCCTTTCTTCAGTCCCCGCAGATCAGTTCTAATTTCAAATTTGGGTGAAGTTCCACTTTCCAGGTGATTTGATATATCTGAACCTTTTTATATTTATACTTCTGATTTGTGCTTGCTAATGCTTGTTCTTTGATTATATAGTGAATTTGATATAGCTGCATTCGTGGTGCATGTGGGAGATGTTTATGAGGATTCTCAGCAAAAGAAACAATGGATTTTCGTCACAGATGGCTCCATGCTAGAGTTGCAATTGGAAGATCTATCAAAATCTTTACTTGCCATTAGCATCAGTTCACCATACATAGATGATGATTCATTTTCGCCAATTAACTATAACCTTGTTGGATCCACAGTGAGTATAATGTTGTTCCTTTAACTGTACCGAATTACTGATTTTATGAAAGCTACAAAACTGGAATAATGTAGAGCTCAATAGTTTTCAAAGCGAACTTCTAATTAACCATGGCTATTAATTGCAACTGAGGTACATATTATCTAATATATGGGGTTTTTGGGAAATTGACATAGTTTCTTTCTAGACAATCTAACTCTGATGAAGATATCACTTGGGGGATTATTTTGGTGAATAGACAGGCTTTTTGGTTGCTAATCTTTCATCTTTGCAGGTTGGCTTCTGTAATCTCATCAAGAGACCAAAAGACCACTTAAATCATATTTGGGTAGCAGAAGCAACTGAAAACTCATCATATTTTTTAAGTTTCGATTTCCCAACCTGTTCTCACCTTAGAAGTGCCGCTGCCTCTGCTCAAAGTTGGGCAAAGATCTCTAGCTTGGTATGACTAACTAACTAAAATCAACTTTGTCACTGTTTTTGGTTACTCATCCCTTGCTATTAAACTACATTTTCTCCTTGGTTCGATTCTCACAGATCATTGACAAGCTTAAGGAGAATGTTTTATTTATTATTGGGGATCGTAAATGTTAATTGATGAAGGGGGCTGCTATAAAAGTAACAAGTAAGCCTCAACCTCGAACCAACCTTTTGCCATTTTGATGACACATGCACGACAAATTATTAGCTGGTTAAAATTTCTGAGACATATTCCTCTTCTGGGTAGAATTTGGATCAAAAGCCAGTTAAATCACTTGGTGCTCAACGACTAGTGGGTGTTAGCAGCCTTATCCTCTGAAATGCTTAAAGCAGATTCAATTGGCAGTGGCATTTTCTCTGCAAGTCTTCTCTTTCTACTGAAAAGCTGATATTCTGATAAGAATCAGGACAAATGCATCCCATGCATTTAGGTTAGAAAGCAAAGTCACAAAAGCATCTTCACTGGAGCCAGGCACCCATTTTGGTGCCGTTTATAGACCACTTTGGATTACAGTTAAACAATTACAAAGGCGTGCACTTTAGCAACTCAACCATTTTAGAAAATGGTTCTTGTAATTTTTGTTTGGGAGTCTCTGGTGTTCTGATTTTTGTAAATAATGACTCGCAAAGAGAAAATTTTGTACAAATAATTAACGATCAAACGGTGATTGTATACGGTATGATAGCGTAAGCAGTAGAGAAGTTTTCAGTATCCAAAAGTCCTTCACCAAGCATATACGTTGTTTTTGGAATATTGGAAGCAAACTGCACGGCACGACGTAGGTTATGGTCATACCTTCCAATGGGCAAAATCTGGCCGTTCATACATCCATTATTCCAAAAGACTTTGATCGAATATCATAAGGGCTGATTTTTTAAGGGTCTATGGAAACAATCATGAACTCTCCGCTCTGTTTCCTTCAAACAATTCGTGTCATGGCAATAAAAATAAGCCAAACTTTGAGATGTCTTCCTTTTCAAGAACATCTCGTATCACAATTTTTGTCCTAGATTGCACTTTAATCTGAAATCGAATCTCTGGCGTCGATCAGCTACTATTTGTAAGGATAGGGACAAGAAAGCCAATGTTTAATCAAACGACAAAACTACCCTTACAATTGATGTGAACTGTCTTAAATTCGATGGATAAAATGGTCATATGATTATCATAGCAACTTCAACAAGTCACCACTCCCCACTTTGGTCGGTCCAAGGAGACAAGAACATTCCGAAATCTCAAGAAAAAGCTACTCTGAAAATCTGTCCTCCCTTTCAGTTTTCTCTATATCTCTCTTTCAGGAGCTTGCTACGGTACATTATCTCTTTCAAAGTTTAAAGAAAGCAAGAAAAGTGAAGGGAAAACATGGTGGATGGGAAGATAAAAAATGCGTTAAGTGGGTGCATAAAAACCACAAAGGGGCCTTGGAAAGTTCACAAAACAACAAAAGATGGAGCTAAAGTGACCAAGTATCGATTCCCAAGTGAAAAAGAGAGGCAAAGGAACAAGGAAAGGGAGCAAAGACGGCGAGCGGTGGCGAAGAATATATTTGCTGGCCTGCGGAAGTATGGCAACTACAAGCTTCCCAAGCATGCTGATAACAATGACTTATTGAAGGCTCTTTGTGTCGAAGCCGGTTGGCATGTTGAAGAAGATGGTACCACTTACAAGAAGGTACATATATATTGTTATGCATGTATTATAGCCTTCATAATTTTTATTTTTCCTGAAACACAACGAGTATCGTTTTTCACTTTTTTACAGCAGGAATTCGTGTCAGGATTGCCAAGCTTGATCAGCATTGAGTTGCCGTCTCGGACTCTGGTAACCATTGAAGATCAATCAGGAGATCAAGATTATTGTACTTGCAATAATCACATGGTTTCATTTGAAGAGTCTCAAGAAGGGTTTGGTGTTAACCTCTCACTGTCATTGTCACTTGCGAGTTCATCAAGCAATCTTGTTTGAGGGAAAGTGGTCAATATGGGATTTGGCATGAGAAGAAAGGTGGTATATTCAAAAAAAAAAAGGAGAAAAAAAAGGAAAATGATAGTAGATACATATAGTGTTGTTCCTTGATGAATCTATCTTCACTTTTCAATTCTCTGTTACACCAAAATATAAATTAAAAGTTTGTGTGGAGAAATTGGGCAATATTATTTTCTCGATGCGTGTATCTGTCAAAGCACTTTGTAACTTTCAACAGCAAAGGAGAGGCCTCGGCCCTGGAGAGATTGGAGATGGCCTTCGTGCCCGAAGAGAATGATCCTTATTCGTTCAGCTGGTTTAGGCCCCTTGCATTTTCTGATTCTTTATGGGATGGGCCCAGTGCCAACCAAAAGTCCAGGATGGTTTAATTTATATTAATCTAACATTTGAAACCAATTTGTCCGAACAAACTAGCAACAATCCTCAGTTCAGTTTTTGACCCCAAAGGATTGAACATTATATTTATGATGTGTTTACTTATTAGAAATGAGAATGAGAATTAAGAAATAAAAATAATTGATGTGTTTACTTATTTAAATAAGAGTTAGAATTAACTATTGGGCTTTAACCAAGTAGTTAGAACCACTCTTGTGAGGGAAGTGGTTCAAACTCCCATAGAAGTATTGTGTGGGCTTAATTTAAATTTCCTTCCTTATCTTTTGAGTAAAAGTTGAAATCCCTCGAATATTAGAGATGATTTAAATATGAGTTGTGCTATATAAGAGTTGATATAAATTAATCACAGTTATTATGTGATTATAAATACCAGTTATAGTATCATGTAATATGTTGTATCTTGACTAACAGTCTCATGTATTAAAAAAAAAAAAGAGTTGGAGTCATAGTGGTGAGCCCCACCTAAAATTTAAAATGATTACTTAAAATTTCCACTCCCATAGAGGTGTGAATGAGATTTCCATTCCCTAAAATGATCTATTACCCCACTTAAATCTTAAAATTTTCATTTTATCCTTCCTACTACTACTATTATTATTATTATGATTTATAATTATCCATTTCAATTTCAAAATCAAATAAACACATTAATAGTAGTACAATTCATTACAATTCTGATTCCCACAACTAAAATAAATAATTTATTCTGATTCTTATTCCCCGTTCTGATTCCAATCTGATTCGATTCTAACCCATTCCAATTCGAATTACTAATTAGTTTTCAGTATCCACTGTTGTAAGATAAAAGCAGCACTAAAAGTTGAAACCTTCCACTAACACCGACATCAGCAGTAATACCATACGCTATTTGAACACCACTAACCTTAAATAAACTTTCCAATTTTCTATATGAAACCACTGAGAGACCTTTAATTGATACATTGGTTTCTAGTTTTCTACAAAAAATGAAATAGTAATTCATTCCATACGTCAGGTACACCAGGCAAACACCAATGAATGCAATCAGAGTAAGATGGCGGATTTGACAATTGTTGGGGCTTCAATGTTTCCCAGAATTTCCGGTAGATGGAAGGATGACCATCTTTTCGATACTCTGAAAGCTGAGTAATATTAAGAACTGTAACCTTTGAGCCCAACTTGCTGAGCACCTTATCCAACATGCGCATTGTAGGGAGGTCAGAACCGCTGCCCCAGTAGCCCTCCAGGTCTATGGGGATTTTTTCGTTGTAGCAGTTTCCTTCACTTCCTGGTTGCCACTCTCGACTCCTGGATAGGATAAATGTTCACATAAATCAACTGGAAGGATCACCAATCCATCAAGTAACAGAAGCACATCCCTTGTTCTGGTCTGTGAGAAACTTATCAATCATGGGGTTGCAGAATAAGTGATTGTTGATGCATATTTAATCAGTCCTTAGTTTGAATGATGCAAACAACTTTGCCAAAGGTGTTCATAAATTTTATTATAACAATCAAGATGAACAACTTGGCAATGAACAATGGTCTTTATTCTCATGTAATAAGGACATCAAGATGGGGTTCATGTCAGAAATGAGGCCAAACTGCAGAACCTAAAAGTTTGATGCTTAAAACTAACAATAAACAAGGAATTACTAAATCTGTGAACTTATTGGATGCGCAGAAAGCATTAGTTCTCAAATTACACAATTGAAGAAATGATTTTAATCAAAATTACCTACAATTTTCCATTAGTTCTCAATTTGATAATCCAAGCTGAGGATCAACAATTTCTAAATTGCACAACTAAGGTTGAATACTGACCAAGCTTGTGAAGTTGGTCACTCTATGCATAATAAAAGCCTTACCCCACATATCAACATTTCAACATGTCTCATGGCCTTGGAACAAACTTTGCCGGCTTTTCAAGAATATATCTATATGGTAAGACAAAGAAGAATATTTCCGAGTAAGGAATATACTCACCAGAGATGTGTTGGCGACATGGTGACAAAAAATACTCGCTTCTTCAGAGGATTGAGTTTAGAAGCCACCCAGTCGGCCCAGGCACTCATTGCCAACTCCATGGCCCCCAGGCCATCTAATTCTTCACAAAGTCCATTTTCCTCAGAACTCCATCTGCAAAAAAGTTGCAGTTATAGTTATAACTATTTATAAATACCTATATAACCCATTTCTCCTAAACTAGAAACTGAATGCTAGAATACTTACAACAGCTTGACTGGGCCCTGTCTCCACCACAAGTAAGAGTTGAAAACCAGAATGTCAGCCTGTTCCCACTGTGATGAATGCTTAAGCACTGAATCCGGACAGATTATCCGCTCATCCAATCTGTGATTCACTGGATCATCAGAATTGGATTCTACAAGGAGTGGAGCCCACAAAAATTCCACAGTGGCATTGTACTCCTGTGGATGAAACAACAAAAAATAAATAAATAAATAAAACATGACAATTTCACAGATATAGTTATGTTCTATAAAGCACATAGTGGAAAGAAACAAAGTCACATTTTCCTCTAGATATTTAAGGATATTCATTTCAATTATAATTTGTACTCCAATTTCTGAGACAAGGGTTCCGGCTTACCTCTGCTCTAAAAATGGTAAGCTGCGCATTTGGCGTGATGGATCTCTTATTTTCAGGAATCACTGACTGTAACAGACACAACATCGATATCCATTGCCCCCTGTTTAGCGAATCCCCTACAAACATAAGCCTCTTCCCTCTCAACTTCTCCCACATTTCAGTTGCATTCCATCTACAGAACCATAACAACAAAATAAACACAAACACAAATGAATCCCTCAACAAGAAACTCCAAAATTTCCAAATTCATACACTCCAATATTTCCATGTTACTAGGACTGCATTTCTTCATCCACAATCAAACTTGATCACAATTTAAAAAGCTGTAGGATACATGTATCCTCATTTCACGTTAACAACTTTCGGCAAACCTCTAAAAGTAAAAATTAACACCAACATAACTAGCAATCAAGTAGCTTGGCAGAGTGCCAACCGCAAGCAAATATCAATCAAAATAACAGCATGGTTTCCCCAAAAATTCATTATTCATAGTTTTCCCGAAGAGTTTACCTCTTCAAATTGCAGTTATGGGGCTGCCATCTCCAGTACTGATACCGCACATCAGACCGTCCATGCTTGTGACATGCCAATTGGTCCGACATGTACGGACACTGAGACTCATTGTACAATGGATATGAGGCATTATCAAACACCCATTTGCCCGAAAACACATCACACCTCTCTGAACCCACCCTCCTCCGACCCGATTTCACTCTCGGGTCAGCCCACCCGATTTTCCACCCGCTGTACTCCCTCGTAGCATTGCATTTGCTAAATCTATCCAGCACCTCTAAAATCCGAAACAAAGCACAAAAATTAAACAGCCCGGATAACAAAAAAATAAAATTTAAAATTTAAAACAAATCAAGGAACAAGGCAAACTCTTTTACCTGATTTTCTATCAAAAAGATTTGGTTGAATGTAACGGACGGGAGCTTCTTGATGATCATGACGTGAGTCTTGATGGATTCGCTGAATGCTAAGTTCATTGTAGAGGATTGAACAGACTATAAAGACAAGAAAGAAAAGTGCAATCAAAGGAGAGTGGGTTCTTTTCCTGTTACATCTTTGACTTTGAGTCATGATTATTAGTTTATTTGAAGTGAAAACGGTGACTCGCGCGACTCAAGAGAAGAAGAGATACGCACGAGCACAGCTGCACAGCTGCACAGTAACTGTGAGAGATGTGCAGCTGCAGCTTAGTTGTAACCTGTAATAAAAGCGGCGGGGATGTGATGATGATTTTAATCAGATTTAATTGATTAATAAATAAATAAATAAACAAAGTCGGTCAAATTATAGTTTTTTTTTTTAAAAGAACAAAATTCTTAGCTGGAGTATTTTTGGTTTGACCAATCAGATTTTGCCTAAGATGGACCAATGTTGGAGGTTAGGGAGACCCTCGTCAGTCTTATTGACGAAAACAGATAATCATATAAATTTTTTCAAATATGCGGGTTGAGAGCAGTCCATCCTTGATCTTAAAAAATTTACAAGTACGGCTTCATTTTTTACAATTTTGTCACAAAGGTCCTTACCTTTGAAATCCGTTAATAGATCAATGGGAAAAGGACAAACACACCCCCAACGTTTAAGTAAAGGGACAAAAATCCTCCTAATATTTTAAAAAAGATATTTACACCCTAATTTATTATAATTTTATTATTATACCCTTCTAGCATATAAAAAATTATTAGATTATCCAATTTATCTATATATTATTAATAAAATTATAAATATACCCTCATTGCCTCATTCCTCTATTTAAATTTTTATTAATAACCAATTTTCAAAAAATGCATCTACACACTTAAAAAAAATTATAAATAAATTATAATTTTAAAAATAAAATTGGTTATTAATACCATAATAAATAACATATAAAATTGGTTATAAATGTATAAGTTTAAATGATTGACATGTGGAGAATTATTAAATATATAAGTTTAAAGTTTAAATAAAATTGGTTATTAATAACTAATTTTATTTACAATTTTTTTAAGTGTATAGATGTCTTTTTTTAAAATTAGTTATTGATAAAAATTTAAATAGAGGAATTGGGCAATGAGGGTATATTTATAATTTTTTTATAATATCCAATTTGTCTATTTATAATTTTATTAACAATATATAGACAAATTAGATAATCTAATAATTTTTTTATATGTTAGAAGGGTATAATGATAAAATTATAATAAATTGGGGTGTAAATATTTTTTTTGAAATATTATAAAAGTTTTTGTCCCTTTACCTAAACGTTTGGGGTGTGTTTGTCATTTTCCCTAGATTAATAACAGACTCAAGGATATGGGGTACTTCATTGTTTCAAAATTTTAGAAATATTTCGGTCAAAAGGGTGTCTCTCATCTCTTCTTCTTCTTTTTTTTACCCTTTCTTTTAATCAAACTTGTTGAAAGGAACTTAAGTCTCTAAATTTAAAAAAATTTATGAATTAAAAACTATTCATTTCAAGTATTTTTTTTATTTACAAATTGTACTCATCATTCTTATATAAATTAAGATTTAAAGGTTATTTTTCATAAATTTTTAATTATAATACTGATAGATTGTACTATTACACTTTAAAAAAAAGTTAAATTATTATCTTTATTAGTAAGTGGCTCTCAACATAATATGATACGGCACATTCGGTTTGGCAGGCTTACCATTGTCGGGATGTGTATGAAAAGAAAACATAAACCATGTCATTGTCTGTGATTTCACTAAAAATTGGGTGTTTTAATATTTTTTTTTTTAAACTGGAAACTTCATTAAAATGCAAAGATTACAGAGAAGTAAATAACCAAGGAGGTGGAACATGACTCCACTCCTCAAAGCCTGACAAAGAACCCCTACCCGAGCGGTAACATGGGCGGCAGTGTTCGCAGACCTTCGAACAAAAGAGAACTCAATATCTCCTATAAACTTAGCTAAAGCTAGACAGTCATCAAGAATAAGACCATACCCATTCGGACAAGAATAGCTTGCTGTGAGAGCTTTAAAAACCTGAATGCAGTCCATTTCTACTACAACACAAGACAAATGCCGCTTCTTAATCGAGCTAAGGATCTCACGCACACCAAGCGCTTCAGCATCCCTTGTACCAAAACTACCCAGGACAGATGCACAACAAGCTGCCACAAAAAGCCCATCAGAGTTGCGAATGACCCCTCCATAACTTACTTTTCCCTGAGCTGAAAATGTTACGGCATTAACATTACACTTAAGCCAACCTAACTGAGGAGGTGTCCAGCAAATTGCCCCATGACAGCCTTGGAAACAAGTAGCATTATTGACATCAGATTTCTGCCTCGCAGTTTGCCATTGAAACAAATAATTTCCAGCAGAGTTGAGGACATGACGCACACTACAGACTTTGTTATTCCAAACTTTCTCATTCTTCCGGTACCAGATCCTCCAGCATATCATGGCAACAAGGTTACACATCTCTTTATTACAGCAAGAAAAAACAAGCTCCAACCAATTAAGAAAGGAAGGTTGAGGTCCAATTAAACCAAGAGAAGAAGTCAGCCAACAAGTCTGAGCAAAAACATAGTTCACCAAAGCATGCACAACAGTTTCTTTTTGCTGATTGCAAAGGGAACATATAGGCATTACCTCGACTCTCTTCCAAATAAGATTATCGGTGGTGGGAAGCACATTTTGCGCAGCTCGCCAAAGAAAAACCTTCACCTTACTAGGCACCTCCAAGCTCCAAATTTTTCTCCAAATACCAGAAGATGGGGCGTTGACATAGTTATTAAGCAGTCTATAACAACTCCGAATAGTATACAACCCATGGGGGTCAGCCATCCAGTACCAAACATCCTTGTCTCTTCGAGAACTCAGCGGGATTTGCAAAATGAGGTTTCAGTCTCAAGTGTCAAAGAGATTTGTCACTACATCATAGTCCTATCTACGCTGCCCATGGACCATCAAACTGCTAACTGGAGCTGAAGCTAAACTTTCATTTAAGCTAGTGGAAATAAACTCATTATCTACATCAGGAAGCCAAGGATCCGACCCGATGAGAGTGTTCTGACCACTGCCAACCTGGATCCTACTACTGCGAACAATAATATGCTTGGCTGCAAACAGAGATCTCCACACAACTTGGATTATGACCTAAGACAGCCTCTACAATAGATGTGCGAGGGAAATACCGAGCTTTGAAAATTTGGCCAATCAGAGATTCTGGATTCGTTAACAGCTTCCAAACTTGTTTCCCCAACATTGCCACATTGAAATCGTGAAGGTTTTTGAAGCCAATTCCTCCAGTGGTCTTTGGTTTACACAGCAAATTCCATTTCATCCAGCAAATACCACCTCGCCCCTCACGTCTGCTTCCCCACCAGAAAGAGTTCATCATGGTTTCTAATTCTTTGCAAAGGTCTAGAGGCAAAAGATAAACCTGCATAGCATAATTGGGAATAGCTTGAGCCACTATTTTTAACAGAATTTCCTTTCCAGCTCCTGACAAAAAATTCATACTCCAGCTGTGAAACTTCTGCCATACCCTATCTCGAATATAACTGAAGACTTCCTTTTTATTTCTGCCAATAAAAAATGGTAAGCCAAGATAAGTGCCATGGTTAGCAGTAGAGGTAACCTCTAAAATATGACAAAGCTGCTCCTTAACATCTTCTTTAACATTCGAACTAAAGGAAATTGAGGATTTGCTGAAGTTCACTATCTGGCCTGACCCCTGACCATACACCCCAAGAATACGCTTAATCACATGAGCTTCACTGTTGGTAGCCTTGAAGAACAAAAAGCAGTCATCCGCAAAAAATAAATGAGATACAACATGAGCTCCTCTAGCTACCTTAACCCCATGGAGCAAACCATCACGCTCATTCTTACGGATTAAAGCACTTAAACCCTCCGCACAAAGGATGAATAAGTACGGCGACAAAGGGTCCCCTTGACGAAGCCCTCTACTAGGAACAATAAGACCAATCTCCTTCCCATCCCGAATAACATGATACCGAACTGTAAAAACACATAGCATAATCAAGGTCACCCATTTACCATCAAAACCTAGCCTAAGCAACATAGCTTCCAAGAAATCCCATTCAATACGGTCATAAGCTTTCGACATGTCGATTTTAAGAGTAGCTGCCCCAATCTTTCCCTGATGTTTCCTCTTTAAAAAATGCATGATTTCAGAGGATATAAGGATATTATCGGTGATGGCTCGACCTGGTATAAAAGCACTCTGAGATTCAGACACTACAGAGCCCAGAACAATTTCATACGATTTGAGAGCATTTTAGCGACAATTTTATATAGGACATTGCATAACGCAATAGGCCTCATGTCCGAATGAGACTCTGGTTTTGATTTCTTAGGGATCAGCACAATATATGTGTCATTTAAGCCCTCAGGAAATGAGCAAGTAGCAATGAAATTTAAACATGCCTCCGTCACATCCTCACCAACATGAAGCCAAAATTGCTGATAAAAGGCCAGGTTCATACCGTCGTGACTTGGCGATTTGTCCGGGTGCATTTCGAAAAGGGCCCCTTAACCTGAGCGGTTGAAAAAGGTTCGAGAAGCAAATTGTTCTGCTCAGCAGAAACTTTTATCTCGACACAATCTAAAGACTCTACGTTTAGACAACCATCAGAAGTAAATAAATTGGAGAAGTAGTCAGAGATCAAACCATCGATGTTAGCCGAGGTGGTACACCAGTGTCCTTGAGCATTGCGGAGAATCGTAATAGAATTCCTTCGCTTTCTTGCAGTTGCCGTAGCATAAAAGAATCGGGAATTCATATCCCCTTCCTTGAGCCAAAGCAATCTTGATCTCTGCTTCCAGAAAACCTCCTAGCTGTGGACGAGCTCATTAAACCGTTTCCTGACCTCCGAAAACTCCTCAAGACCAGCTGAATCACGACGCCCCCTCAAGAGAGTCATCCGCCTCCTACACTCGGAAATATGGTTTCTGAAGTCCTGAGCTAAGTGGCCTCCCCATTGAAGTAAAACAGTCTCGCACTCTGAAATTTTTTGCTGAATTGGATACCCACGCGAGGAAGACCAGCTGGACCGAACCACCTCTGCACAGTTTGCCTCTCTCAGCCACATATTCTCAAACCGGAATCTTTTAAGCCTACGGGAAAGAGCTAAAGGCTTTGGGTCCATAAAAATAAGTAAATGATCTGAGGAAGAAGACTCCAAACTCCAAACCTGAGCTTCTTTGAACCGGCTTATCCACAGATCAGTGGCTAGAACTCTATCCAACCTTTCCTCCACCCAATTATCCATCCCCTGAGACCGCTCCCATGTAAATTGATAACCTTCCATGTCGATGTCAAGTAATCCGCTATCCGACACAGCTTGTTTAAAACCCTGCAGCTTTCAATTGGGATGCTTATGCGTTCCTCGCTTCTCGTTTGCACCTAAAAGGTCGTTAAAATCCCCAATGCACACCCAAGGAAAAGATGACACAACAGATAAAGTGCGAAGGAGGTTCCAAGAATCACGCCGACGACTGGATTCCGGGAAACCATAGAAGCCCATCATCCTCCACTTACCAAGCTCCTGATACTCAACCTCCACATCTATGAAGTTTTTAGAGAACTTTATTAATCTCACTTTGCTGTTTGCTTTCCAAAAGAGGGCAATCCCTCCACTACGGCCCAAAGGCTCAACGACAAACAGCCCCTCATAGCCCAACTTCAATTTTAATCTTTCTAAAGTATTTCTATTACAAAGAGTTTCAATAAGGAAAATAAAAACTAGTTTCTTACATTTGGCCCATTCCTCCAGCATTTGAATTGTCCGTGGTTGGCCCAGCCCACAACAGTTCCAGCTTAAGACACTCATTGGTCTCGGTGGGCCTGATTTACAGGGCCCACCGCTGGTCCATTTTTTTATTCAAGAGGTAAAAGCAACACTTGGGAAGATGCCTCTCCTTCAGAGCCCGTTTTGCTGCACAATCCAGCATGTGACCTTCTCCTTTTGGAATAATTAACAATTATTCCTTCATCCATATCTTCCCTAGAATCCGAATTGGTATCAATTTCATTTATTGCCCCCGCAACTTGCTTTCCTTTCACACGTGATAGAGTCTTAGTAGACACTAAGCTGTCACCTTTCTTATTAACTACCATGCTTCCCACGTCCTCGTTCCCCTCGAGGTTCTTAAGGATGGCATACCCGGGATTTGCGGCAAGAATTCGGTCAATTGCCATGGTAACTGCAAAGTCTCCGTACCTTCCTTTTTCCTCAGCAGCTTCCTCCGGTGGGATAGATCTCAGCCACCGATCGCCGGAGTTCATCGCATTTCTTCTATTTGGTGCCTTCATCCAGTGACCATAGGCTTTCACAATCTCCCCAGAAGTGCATTCATACAATTGAGGACACTGTTTTTCAGTATGGCCAAGTAATCCACAAATAAAGCAAAAGATGTTGAGGCGTTCGTATTTAAAATCCACCCAAATCCAGTCTCTGCCAGCCTTCTTTAGCTTCATCCTTAACTTCAAAGGTTTTTTAACATCGATAGCCACTCGGATGCGCATATAGTTTCGCCAAACCCCCATTAAGTTATGCTCATCGGATTCCAGAAAAGTGCCTACGTAGTTGCCAATGTCTTTTAAAATTTTCGCAGACATGAATCCTATTGGGAGGTTATAAACCTAGGTCCAAAATGAGGTAAAGTAAAGTGGAACATTCCTAGGTTGTTCGTTCTCCTCCAGCCGCTTAACAAGCAGAATATGTTGATCAAACGTCCAAGGTCCTGAGTCGAGAACCCTTTTCACATCCACTTCATGGAAGAATTGAAATAGAAAAAGCGAGGGGGATAAATCCTTAATGCAGACTCCCTTCCCTGGCCTCCATACCGAAGCCATTGTATTCTTCATGGCAGGGAAGTTAATAACTTTATCCGTAAGAAATCTGCCCACTAGACATAACTGAAAATCAATGCTCGCTGGACCACCCTCATTGCCAGCGTCTCCTTCAACAATGAGCCCCCTGTCCTCCTCCTCAGCCAAACTGATATGAGCATAACCATTATTAATCTCGATCTCCGGGTTTCCTTCAGACATCGCCACTGACGAATAGAGAGAAAGGCAAGAAAATTAGCTAGAAAATTTAAATTCTGCAGAGAAGAAACTTGTCATACAGACAAGACGAGACAAACTTGTACCAAGACAAGAAAAAAATTCTTTTTTCCTTCCTTTAAAAGTAAGAAAAAAAAAGTTTTGGTGTTTTAATATTATTATATTATTGAAAAATGATTTAATAAATAATAGATACTAAATATCAGTATATTCTAATACAATGGTTTGATTGAAATCAATTTTTAATCAAATGAAGTCATGATACCCATGTATCTTTGTTGGATTATCATCTAGACTCCATGCGAGGGAGTCAACAGATTATACATATTTTTCATAAAATATTTAAGGGAGGCATGAGAGTTATGATAATGAGTCTGGCTAATTTTGTCTTAGCATAAGAATTCCCATTTATATGAAGAGATGTAAGTGGATTTATTGATTACTCCCATTCTTTGGCATGAAAAATTTAACTTGTTTTAAAATGCTTAGTGGAATGTTTTAGCTTAGTTTACCATAAAATGATGGTGATCTTAAATTCTTAAATAAATGTATTAATCTGTTTTTATCCTCTTCAATCTGATTAGCAAACCAATTGTTACCAGTTTTAATTGTCTGACATGTGTAATATATTTAGCATAAATGCATAACAGAAGGGCCACGCGAATGTAGCTCAGATGGCCATGGATACCTTTGTGTTTGTAAGAGTATTTTGGGATCCGGATTTTCTTCTAGATATTTTCTCTCCTAATCCTCCAGTATAAGGTTTCGAAGGATCTATTAACATGTGTCATTAATAAAATTAAAAGATTAAGATTTTGTTTTAATTAATTTTTACTTAAATAAATATCTAAACTCGCGTGTGACTCTTGTTTATTTATTTTTTTAGTTATTTTTTGTAAATTCCAGATCCCACTTATAAAAACAATGCGGTTAAAGATTTTATTATTATTATTATTATTATTTATTTGTAGGGAAAGAAGAAATGCAGAACTTATTGGACGGATTATCCTTAGACCAGGTTCTAAGCCGATGAAACTTGATGAGATTCAAGCATACTTGCAAAAAGCTCGGCAGCCATCGAGAGCTTGGCACTTAATCCCATTGGCCAAAGGCTTCTTCGATATTCACTTCAATAATGAAAATGATAAGAGAAAGACTTGGGGTAGTGGAACATGTGTGCTGCCTCAAGGGCTTTTAGGTTGTATCAATGGCAAGCAGAGCAATCGTTATCCTCAGCAAAACAATTAGCATCTTCTTTTTAACAATTAGAAGGAAATCGGCGAGAGTTGAGAGAGAAAACATTTGTTGGAAAATTTTTGACAAGGGTCGCACATGGGTTTGAATGTCTTTTTAAGTAAAAATTAATTAAAACAAAATCTTAACAATTTAATTTTATTAATGAGACATGTCAATGGATCCTTGAAAGTTTAGGAGAATTATGAGAGAAAATGTCTAGGAGAGGATCCACATCCATTCAAGTAATATAATAAGAGATAAAAATTGGTATTTAGTGGATCAGATTACTTAATTTTATTCAAACTTTTTTTTTTGAAAAAATTAATATTGAAACTAAAGTCTAACTTTAGTAGTAAGGAGCGGCCATATAATCTCCAAATTGGCTAGCTTTACCGCTTAGGTCTGTGAAATTTTTTAAAAAAATTTACCTGAGAAGAAAATGAAACTATGATTCCTCCTGTGATATGAAAATGTGCAGATATATAAGAATTAATAAGCTTCAGTCCTATTTTGATTGAGACATGAACTTTGTTACACTTATATTTCAGTGATTTTAATTCCAACTTAGCTTCTCAATGCTGTAAAATGTAAGCATAAACAAGCTCATTCCACACATCAGGCACTCCAGGAAGGCACCAATGTATGCAATCCGCATAGCTGCTAGGGTTTGAAATTTGATCTTCTGTTAAAGCTTCCCATTGCTTTCTGTAAATCGATGGATGACCTTCTTTTCTGTACTCTGAGAGCTGAGTAATGTTAATTATTTGCACATTTAAGCCTCTTGTGATTAGTTCAGCCAGAACAGATTCAACTATGCCCATCATTTTTAAGTCTGTCTCTCTTCCCCAATATCCTTCTTGCACTATTTGTTCTGTTTCACCATAACAGTTCCCATTTTTAGCTCCTCCCCATTCTTCAGACCTATATTGGAATTGCACACATTAGAGTAGAGCCCATTAGTAACCACTGTTTCAGGTTAATTTTGTAAATAAACTTAAAAGGTATTAATATATATAGTTGACAAAAAGTAATTTCATTTCACTTTTACTTGACAGTTATTGATTTTATTTCACGACAATTGGGTTCAAGAATTAAGAGGATGAATGTATCGTGTATACCTTTGATGAGTAGGTGACATGCTAACAAAGAACAATTGGGTCTTGTTTCGATTGATGTTCACTTCCAGCCATTCTGACCAAGTTCTCAATGCCATCTCATAAACTCTAGGCATTAGTACATCTTTGTGAATTCCATCAGGGCTTCCAAAAGATCCCCACCTAATTAATCGTTTTGCATTACAAATATCAAATGATTGTTCAATTAATTGATTATAGTAATTTTGTAACAAGAGAAGAAGCAGAGTTAAAATAATGTTCTTACAAGACTTCCATTTGGGATCTTTTCCACCAAAGATAGGAGTTGAAAACAAGAATGTCTGCATCAGTCCAATATCTAGCATGCTTTTCAATTGCCTGAACCCTTACAATCCGATCTGGCAATCGGTGATTCACTGGATCATCTGAGTTTGATTCCACCAGCAGTGGTGCCCAGTAAAACTCAATTGTGGCATTGTATTCCTTCGATTTTATGAATCAATCATTAGAATTAAATGTGCAACATAACTTAAAATTACGAGCCAGTATTCTCTACTGAATTCAGAGATAATCACTTGAGCAAAATAATATCTGTGGTTTATGGGCTGACAAAATAAATCATGACAAAAAAAATGGGTTTTGAGCATACTTAGGTGATTGAAGCTTCTGAAAAAAAACATTGAAATATCGGCCCAAGCCCATTTAGAGATTATGTTTTGTACTTGGTAAGAATCCATATAAAAATGAAAATAAAGAAAATGGTTCACATCTGAACATATTCGTGCAATTACTTGAGGTTACCTACAAAGAATATCAATCATACGACGATATTCAGAAACTAATATAAACTCACAGTGGCCTTGAAGATGATCAATGAGCCATTTTGCTTGTAATGCATAGATTTAAGCTTCGGAGGGATTGACGAATCGACCAAGCACACCATTGAT
This sequence comes from Citrus x clementina, assembly GCF_000493195.1. NCBI lineage: Eukaryota > Viridiplantae > Streptophyta > Magnoliopsida > Sapindales > Rutaceae > Citrus > Citrus x clementina. The sequence continues at coordinate 16,947,649 of NW_006262139.1, read as the reverse complement.
ACCCACTGACCTCTATTCAAAGAGTCTCCAACAAACACAAGCCGCTTGTTTCTCAGCTTCTCTAGCAATTTTGTGGCATTGAACCTAGCTTATTATCATAAACAACACAACACAGTCCCACAAAAACTCAAAAACACTGCAAAAACACAACCTTGATTAACTTCATCATTCACTTGTAATATCATATAATCAAAATATATTATAACTCTCAAGTTCGGACGTTTGAAGACTGATTCATTATTCATAGAAACTCCACGCGAATTAAGTTAATACGAAACATGAGTAACTGTACATTTCATAATATAAACATCCACGCCAGATACAGATTGTATCTCTAGAGCGGACATCCATATATTTTAAAATATAGATTTGAGGCTGAACAGACCTGGGGAGGTCACAGTGGTGAGGCTGCCACCTCCAAAACTGATAGTTCAAATCCTTTCTTCCGAATTTCTCACAAGCCAACTGATCCGACATGAACGTGCACTCCTTCTCTTTGTACAAAGGATAAGATTTGTTGTCGAACACCCATTTGCCTGAAAACAAGTTACACCGCGGCGGCGACGACAACAGCAAGTCGCGGGAACGTTTGCTTGTTATTAACCTATCTTCAACGAGCTGCACATTGTTTTGAGTTACATAAACGGCGGCAAAGAATAGGAGGGCAATGAGCAGCGCGACGAGGGATTGAAAGATGCTTCTGATTGCCCATGTTGCTGCTGGAACTATAAGCTGTCTTTTAGCTGCCATTGATATGATGATAAATGAAACTTCCTCTTTTGCTTTCGTTTGTATTCAGTTTCTTCCTTTTTGAAGTTTCGGTTGCAGTTGTCGGCTACTGTGTGTGTGAGAGCTTTTTTTTTTAATAATTTCGTTTTCAGGGATTAGGAGTAGTGGAAGTAACTGTAAGCTCTTGGTTGTTTACTGAAAGCAATTGACAGCACGAACTTGTCGTTGGTTGGGGCTGCTATGCTTTACCAAAACACTCTTTAAAATATTCGTTATATCCAATAGCTTATGAGGGTAGTTTTACGTGTATTTGCATCAAAGATACCGTACGTATTGCTTGGCCTCATGCTCACGATGATACGGCGGCTAAAAGTTAATTACTCGCAAGTGAATATAACATTTTATGAAAATAGTATTTTTTTATCCCATTAAATATTTTATGCCAGGTGGGATATATATGGGCGTCTTTGAAGTTCTATCAATTAAACCAATTCATAATAATATAGCGAAACAGTAATTAAACTGTTAGTATGGAATATATCAAACTAATAGTGTTAATCATTTGTTTGTACTCCGTAAGGAGCGCAAGTGAGCGATCTATACTATAATACATATCCTGATCAAGGGATCCTCTATGTTACATGCATGTAAGATACATGCCTCTCACATAAATAGTGTGTGGGTCCCACATATACACTATTCATGTGAGAGGCATGTATCTTACATGCATGTAAGATAGAGTTTGCCCCTGATCAATTGTATATCTACACATTTAATTAAGTTGTGAGTCTGGTAAAGTAATTATAGTAAAAAAAAAAAAACTTAGTAATCAATATTAGAGTTCTTATTTGCTACTCCTTCGTCTTGAATTAGCTTCCTATAATGTAAAATCGAAGAGAAAGACAAGAAAAGCGTTAAAGAAAAGATATGTAAGTAATTAGAGAAGCCGACTTCGAATTAATTATGCTCCAATTCTCCAACATTATTTAGGAAGTAAAACCTCTAACGTGTGTATTGAGAATTTTAAACAAAGCTTAAAGTTGAATCTTATTGTTATTCATTTATATAATTCAGCAATTGAGGTCTTTGAGTGCCTTAAAGAATTTGGTCTAATGGATGATACGCAGTTTTACTTAATTTACTGGGTTACTTGAGTTTTAATTCTAAAGAGGTACTGAGGTAGGAGAATGAAAAAAAAATCAATTTTAATATACTCCATCCACCTCCTATCCTTTTTTTTTTTTTAAATGATAATAAATTGAGGTCTTTTAATTAGAGGCAATAGTTGGCAACTTAAATGAGAAAAACCGAGTCTGTTAGCTATGTATTTTTCAATATTTCAGTTATGCCTGAGCTGTTGTGATCAAATGAAATATCTGAAAATGAAAATTAGGTTAAGGTGGTTGAAATCTCCACATCCAAATATATACGTTATCGTTAAGATACCTCAAGATTTTCAAGGCTAGCTCCTCCTAGCCAGCCTTATCCGGAATTTTGATCTTTTGCCGTTTGTGTATGCAAAGCTTTTGAATGCTCATATGACCTTTCCTAATGATATAAGAAGATCGATGCACAGTCATGATCAGTAGCAACTAACAAGTCAAAATCGATGTCTATGGATAAACAGAATCTATATTGATTTAGATTTGCGAAGCACCATGAGACAGGCAAATATGTCACGAATTCAACATGTATTTTACCGGGGAAAAAACAGAAAGGATGGATATTTTATAGTGACGATACGAATTTAAGGATTAACTTTATTTTACTCTCACAAATATATAAAATGATGCCAAATCTCTAATTTTATTTGAAAACTTGTGGAGTTTTAAGTTTTTCTTACCAAAGTTAGCACGAGATATATATACACACATATATGATCATGTCATCATGACTACAATGGACCAAGATTAGGTCAATCCAAAGTATAAAACTAAAACGAAGGCTACATTTGGAATTTAAAGAATTATACAAACTTTTAATTCACATTTGGAGTTAAGGATGCTGCTATTGACGTGGAAAATCAAAGAGCAAGGCCATTATTTGTTATATATAAGAGATTTTGGTGGCAAGGTAGAGCAGCAGCTACAAACAGCTTCAAGTTTCATGAGAATGTGGCCTATGTACGTAGAAGCTGAAGCAATTGAGTGGAAAATTCAGGGAGCAAAAGATGTGGACTTATCATGCGCTATTATTCATGAAACAAATTGGCAAGAGGTTGTGGACTAGCTAAATACAGAAAGGGTAGCAAGACATATATTCTTTGATAGTTTCTCACATTCAAGATAGCAAGAAAGATTTTTAAATTGTTCAAATACAATACAATCCTAGAGTCTGTAATGTTAATGCCAATTTTTTGGCCAAGATGGCTTTAGAATTTAAAATTGATGGACAATATAGTATCAGAAGTTACATGTTTTATTTATTCTTTGAATCACTGAAACCATGACTTTTCTGCTAAAAAAAAAAAATATTCACAATTGTTGTCCAATGTAATTAGTTACTCTCACGCATAAGAGACTGGGTGATTGACAAATATACCAACGAGGTATTGGTTCAGCTGGCGCCGGCTGAACCCCTTAGGTGGCTCAACTGGGTTTGCTCTCCAGTTCGAGTCCCCTGGGAGTCGTCCTCGTTGGGAGGACTTTATTGGCACCCGGCCCGAATCCGGAATAGTCGGGGTCCAATGTGGTCACCGGATATCGGATGGTTAAAGACAAAAAAAAAGAGACTGGGTGATTGACAAATATTAAATATTTTTTAATTGTGTACAATATAATAATTGATAACTAAAATAAATATTTTATATTATTAATTTTAAATTTTATTTTGTTATCTTAATATAATTAGTAGTAATAGTAATAATAATAATAATGATTATGATGGTGATGATAATAACAATAATAATAATTTATTTAAAGTTATTGATTTTATTCTTTAATCAATAAGTATAATTTTAGATTTTTATAATATATATGGGAATATATATGAAATTGTATTAAATATAAAAGTGATTTTCAAAATTTGCAGCAGAATGGGTGATTTTACTAAAAATAATTTTTTAAAAAATTTATCAAACACAAATTTAAATTTTTAAAAACACTTTTTGAACTTCTGAAAAGGAATCCCAAACGGTCCCTTATTCCTATTCATTACATATACAATCTTTTGCCTTAGAGATGGAAAGTATTAAGTACTGCTTTTCATTAAATTTGGTTTCTCATATTCTCCTTTAGCAAATAACAGAAGAGATGTGAGATTCATATGGGCGTTGGCCCCCCAAGCTACTTGTTAGTTGTGATTATGGTCCTCGATCGAAGCCACACAAGTGACCAACTTTGGTGGATGAAGAGATAAATAATCATGCAGTCTTCTTTTTAAAGAATAAATAAACAAACAAAACGGAGTCACTGGCGCATTTAATCTTTTAGCCAATGAGCTTTGCTTTGCTTGAAGAATCAATTGATGCGATGCTCCCAACTTGGCTGAGTTTTCCAGTTAAGGTTAGATTGTGACCTGCTACCGTTTTCCTTTAGTCCAATTCAATCGACTGCTGATTATATGGGGGAGCCAGGGGGACCAAAGAAAGAATTGCTGCCCAATGAGATATTATGAGAATCGCCATCTTTCTTTTCTCGTTCAAGCCCCCATCAACATTTATGCAAAGGACTCCTCATTTTCTTTTAATTAATTTTCTCTGCGGTCTCATTTCAAGGACCCCTCCTCATCAACATTTTCTATGCAGTCTCATTTTCTTCCACAAGCCTATGGCCCATGTAGTGTCTCATTTTCATCCATGTAATGTTTGAGGAACACATGATTTTATGGGAATTCATACTTATTTCGTAATTCACGGCAGTGCTTTGTCTACCCTTACATCAAATTTCCTGTGAAAAGAAAAATTTTCAAAATATTCAAGAGCGGCTTATATTTACCAGATGGTTGCCCTCTCTCTTTAAATCCTTGTCGCTAGATAGCACCAGGATCTTAGGACAAGCTTTTGATCATGGATAAATATTTGTTGACACTGATCATACTCCAAAAGCGTTCGATCTATTTAAAAGAGAATTAATGCCCACTCTCTTTCTTTCTTTCTTTCTTTAGTTCACATACTGAATCTGTTCAGGTTCTTTAACTAGTGATCGTAGATTCATCGAAATTAAAATTAATACTATTATTATATATTGCCACTCTTTTTACTTTCTAGAAGCAGATTCTGGAACCAGTTGCAATATTTGTTTTGTTTCCCCAATTGCAAAGAAAAAGATAGGAAAGAAGAAGAAACCGGAATATATAAAAGAGCTTGGCTTTCAAATGGGAAAACCTTTGATTGAATTGATACGGTCTGGCCCTGTAACAGCATCTGCACGCACGTATAAGTTTTTTTTTCTAAATTAGTTATCCAGTCCATTTTTAATTAATTCTACACAGTAATTATAAAAATGAATTTATATTCATAATATTAATTGATGAGTGATGACGGTGCCCAAGTCGTTCGCTTCTATCTTTTTTTGCCCTTTTCAACACAAACAGTGGCCATTGAATTTAAAGGAGTCCTCGTCCCTGTTACAATTACATACATAAAGCAAACGGATTTCAACACAAACAATGGATTTCATAAGGCAAACGACATCCCGTCAAATCCGAGCTCCTTGACTTGGTGTGTCGGTTAAAGAATGAGAGTTAGAGCCGATAAAGCATTCAAAACAATTTATCAAACATTTTTATTCTAAATGAACTTGCATTTACCACGCAGCTAATGGTTCAGTTAAAATGACTCTACTCTTACATTTCGAGTGTATGTGATTTCCCCCCCCCCCCCCCCCCCCCCCGAAAAATAAAATAGTGGAGCTTAAATATGTCTGAAAATTTCAAAATTAGTAATAGAATCAGTAGCGACTCGACCTCTAGGCAACTTAAGCGGTTGCTTAGGGCCCTACTTTACATGAAGATCCTATAAGATGATTATTTTGTATATAACAAAGGAAAGTGAATTTAAAAGTCATTATTATGCATCTAATTGGGTAAAAGCTCGTTTAGTCCCTATATTTTGAAGTTAGTGCTCGTTTAGTCCCTATATTTTTTAAAATACCTCAAACCATCCCTACCATTAAATTATTGACACTTTTGCCATTAGCTTTTGTTCCTTTTAACTTATTTTTATAATATTGCCCTATTATAATAATTTTTTAGACATTATTAAAAAGAAAAAAATAACCGTATTATAATAATTTTTTTAGACATTATTAAAAAGAAAAAAATAAATTACCACTTTAACACCAAAAAATAAAATAAAATAAAATAATATATATTAATTTTTGTGGAACACACTCTTGAGTTAAAATATTAATTTTTCTAAAAAAATTGATAATGTAATTTTTTACGATATTAATTTTTTAGACATACGTGAGCTTCCACAAAAATTAATATATACCTTTTTTGTTTTTATTTTATTTTTGAGTTTAATTTGATAATTTAATTTTTTATTAATATCCAAAAAAGAAACATTATTGTAAAAATGTAATATTGTAAAAGCAAGTTAAAAATAAAAAAAAATAATGGCATAAGTGTCAATATTTAGTAGCAGGGACGTTTTGAGGTGTTTTTAAAAATACAGGGACTAAATGGACACTAACCTCATAATATAGGGACTAAACAAGCTTTTACCCCATCTAATTTATTATTATTATTTTGTGATAATCTTTTCTCAAATAAACTACCGAGTTCCTATAAAGTTTATTTAATGTAGTACTTAATAGTTTTAATTCCTACAAAACCGATAAATTAATAGTTTCAATCCTATAAATTCGAGATTTCATTGTTAGAATTAATAATTTATAATTAAAAAGTTTTATATTCATTTTAAACCTCTATAAAAGCCCCACATTTTATTACTTATCCATTAAATTTTTCTTCTAACAATGAAGACACCATATGTTCTTCGTGTTTGAGAGAAAGAAAGAGAGAGAGGGAAAACAAAATCTTGCTTCCTCTACTTTCCACTCAAGAAAAAAAAGAAAAAATCTAATAGTTTTTTTTTTTCTGTTCTCTATGGCTATTAGTCATTACTCAAATCTTCAAATAATTAATATAAAGATAAAGTTAATTTATGATATCATCTCAAATTTCAGATTTTGTTATTCTCTTAATTAATTGTATTATTTATTTGTTCTTATTTCTTTTTAATATATTCTTTTATTCATCTACTATTTTTTTGTGTGCTTTTTTTTTCTATTTTGAAATAAATAACTATATCGAAAAACTTTAGAAAATATAAGAATAGAAAAATTAGTTTAATCTGGAAAAGAAGTAGTATAAAAGATGTAATTTGAGTTAAAAATAATATATAACTAATATACATATTTTTTGTCCTAAATTTTAAGAAGAACTAATTAAAATCATTTGCTTAAGGCCCCAAATATGGTTGAGCATGCCGGCCCTTAATAGAATATAAAAGTACATGATAAATATTTAAATTAAAACTTGATAAAAGGTTGACAAAAACACACATGTTGTTTTTAGTGAGTTTAAATTTTTTTTTTTATTTTTTGGGAACAAATTCAAAACGACATCATTTTGGATGTATTTGCATTGGGATTTGGTTCTTCAATTATTTTTCTAATAGCAGATCTTCAAGATTGTGTGATTACATCACAACTTAACTTTTACAGTGATCGATTCCAATAGCTCTCTAGTTGAAATTTAAATTAATTAAATAAAAATAACATGGCCCTTATCAATTTGACGATGGTATGGTGTAAAAACATCCTCTTGAAAATTATGAATCATCCAAAAAGACTGGTGAGGTGGAGGTAACGCATCATATCTTTAACAAAATCTAAACGTATATGTGTTACTTTCTAACATGAATTAACTAATCAAAAAATTCACACAACACATATGTCATGAATTATTTCATTGCGGATGATATATCAAATGAAATCCCATTATATCATATTTACGCGGTAACTACAGGAAGCAAACGACATGTCATCTGGATGCAAGCCAGTACATAAACCAGCTGGTAAAGCGTCGGTTAAAGAGCGAGGAAGAGGCGTACGTGACTGAGTAACCGTAACGTACGTTTTAATGGGCGGTGGTGGTGGTGGAATTATTAAAGAATATATATATTGAAGAGTCAAATTTGTAAAAAGTTAAAAAAAGAAACAAGAAGGCGGAAGCAAGAACCGCGTGCAGACGCCAGAGCCAGAGCCAGAGCCAGAGCCGGAGACGAAGGAAGGAATGGTGAGGCAGCTTAGCCAGCGTGACACGGCGAAAGCATTCAAAAATAGACCAACAAACAAACACGCTTCACACGGGGATCATTAAAAGCCCACTTGCATTATTTTTCCCAACTTGCAACTTGCAAACCCCCCATCCCTTTTCCACTCTATTATTATTTTTATTCATTTCAAAGATCTCTTCCCCCAAAATAAAAAAAAAAAAAAAAAACTGCAACTTGCACGTCTTTAACAGAAGAATAGATTATTAGGAGAAAGAGAAAGACACAAAACAGAAAAAAACAATTGCCCACTTGCACCAGCAATTGGCCATTCCGCGCTTCGCTTCTTTTCTCTTCTTTTAAAAATTACTAGCTGGCCTGGCTTTTATCAAAACCCACCAACTTGCAAGAAACCCACCAATCCATCACCTATTTGTATTGATTCCTCTATCTAAACCTCTCTTATTTATTTATTTATTTTATGTGCACCATGTTTCCTGTCTCCTCAGTCTTCTCCCATCCAACAATTCCAAATCAGGACATTTCTTTTTACACCATACATACCCGGCGTCTCGAATCAAATGCACACGATACTACATACATATCCTTGTTGAATAAATTATCCACTAATTGATTTACCACACACACACTTGGTTTATTTACGTTTTAAGTATTTATTTATGGTAAGTCATTCAGTCACGTAACATTGCCTGACTAATTACAAGGCCACCACCCATCGGAATGCCGTGCGAACCACTTTGCACTAGTGGAATATTATTAGCTGAAAACAGAAAAACTTAAACCCCATGACGTCTCCTGAAGAATATTAATTAATTAATTGGTAACGTGCAACCCTTCTGCTTAATGTCGCTAATTAACTATTTATTTAAGCAAGTTTCTTTTTTTTTGGGGGGGGAGGGGCTAATTAAACAACCTTAATAGTAGTATAACTTTAAAAAATAATGAGTTGATGATACCTTAGAAACCGGCTGTAATATTCCGATACATCTTCTCTTTCCCAGCAATTTGATATTATTTCTTTAATTTACAACCCAAAAAAAAAAATTGCTTTTTGGTTGTGGAAAATTCTGATGGATTGACTGTTTCTAGATCTACTTTGTACTGAAGAAAAGCTAAATAACGGCCGCCTCAACTTGTGGATTATCAAAGAAGGCTCATTTTTTATCACATGCCAACATATCTTATAATTCTTATAGTAATATATATATATATATCCATTTAATTAACCTTCCAATTAAAATATTACAATATAAATATTGCCTATAACTCTCTACCACCGTACGATCAAAATTCAATCAACCCTATTTGTGTCATTTACCTCACTGTCACCCCGACAACTTGCATTTTTTTTTTTTTAATTTTTATCCTATTCTGACATTTCTTATTATAAAATACAAGAGTGTGTATTAAAAAAAACAGCAGATCGTCGGCGGTAATGACGATGATATGATGGTGGAAGCTAACAACAGTTCCTTTTTTTTTTTTGTTTTATGGCCAATGCTGTAGGTCGACATTATTATTTATCAATTAAAAATATTTCACATTAATAATTTTAAAAAAAAAAAGAAAAAAGAAAAATGCAGTAACCAAATGAACATGATGAAGTAGTAATTAACAGAAACGAGATGATTCTGTAGTTTCTTTAGGCAATCCACATCGGATACTCACAAAAACGACTGCGTATTACCAAAGACATCAACACTATTTTGTAATACTAGTAACTAGAACTATTCACTCGAGAACAGAACATGACCTGATCGGGCCGTTGTTGTTGCTGCTGATGCTGCTGTTGTTACTGCTGTGGTTGTTATTGTTTCGCCTGGTCAGATTCTCCGCGGTCTGCGCCAGCGACTGGAGGTTGCATTTAACGATGGTGTCGACGAACACGCAGGTGTCTTCGTTCGTGTTTCCGGGAGGCACGTCGACGACGTAAGACTCCACGACCACCGTCCCGTTGCCAGCGGGCGATGGGTGGAGAGTCGTCACCGACCTGTAATTCGCCAGCCTGTGGTCGCCCCCGATGACGCTGAAGCTTATGACGTGGCGCTCGTCGTCTAGGATCTCGAGCCTCTCCGTGCTGCGGCCGGCGGGGAGTCCGGAGATGACGTGGACCTCCCGGAGGGTGCCCACGTCGCCGTCGCCGTTAATGACGTGGCAGCTCTTGACGAAGTGCTTGTAAGCCTGGGGGTTGTCGAAGCGACGGACGACGGACCAGACGGTCGAGACGGGAGCGGCGATCTGCTGGACGACGGAGGAGCAGCACTGGTTGGGGCCAACGACGAGGGTGTGGTGGCGTGCCACGGCGTCGGGGACGGGGGTTGACCACGTTGCTGGGAAGCGCTTTTGGAACTGAAGCTGCTCTTTCTGGCAAAGCATGTTGGCTGTTGCTGTTGCGATCGTGTTGGTGGCTGTGTTTACGTTGTTGATTCTGTGCAGCAATAGAGATGATTTCGGTGGATTTACTGGCATTTTTTTTTTTGCCCGGTTCTTTTGGACCTGAGGGTACTTCCACCTCAGGCTCTAGGGTTTCTTTTTGTATATTTTGTATGTGGTTTTTTTTTTTTTTTTTTTTGGGGTTTATGTTTGTGTATACTTTATATGTTTGAGTTAGTCACTTTCTTCTTACAATCACAGAAGAATCTACTTATGGGTTATGTGAATGAAATGAATATATAGAGAAAGAGAGGAAGAAGAAAGGAGGTGGGTGGGTTGGATTTGTAAAGAAACAATAGAGAGAGAGAGACAGTTTTTGATGAAATTTCATGTGGAAGTATTAAAATAGCGTCCTCATGGTCTACCTCAAATGACCATCGTACCCCTTTCTTTTGAATCTTCCTTAATAGTAATGTAAAATATACCTTTACTCTCTTAATTTAATCACCAAAGACTGATATTGTAATTAAAAAATAATTTATTAAATCAATTATATAACTATAACTTAAAAATCAAATCAAATTTTTTATATTTAATAAAAAAAGAATTTATTCTCATTTTTATACATTGGTTGTTACAAGTAATTATTAATCATTAGTTTTTAGAGTTGAATTTGTGTTAATTAGTATAATATGCATTGAGGCATGACTATTGGTTGATTTAAATCTCCGCCGTAGTAGGTGTGATAGGAAAAATTAAATTGATATCAACCGTAATTTAAAAAAAAAAAATGCTTCCAAATCGTTTAAAATTGGTTGGTCCAATATTTGACAATTGACACTGATTTGTGGGAACAAAGATTTTCAACTCTGAATTAGAATGTGTGAAACAAAGTACAAGAAATAAATTTAAAATAAAAATAAAAATAAAACCAAAACAACAGAAAACATATAAATAGGACGGCGCAATTAATTAGTCTTCTGTAGACCCGGCGTACAAAGGGGCTGTAAAGTCATTTCGGAGGCATTACAATTTACAAGTTTACTTCGAAGAGCCTAGACTAGAGGCAGCTTGCATAAAACTGCTGTCAAGAAAAGACTGGGAGAAAGCAATCAAATGGACTCTCAACTTGTTGGAGAGTCGTAAGCCGAAGGATAAGATCAGTAAGCATTCAAAAAAAAAAAAAGTAAGCATTCAAAACTGACCCAACTGCAGACTGCAAATTCAGTTTAAAACTTTAAATTTTTTAAAAAAATTCTTAAAAAAAGAAAAAAGAAAAATACCCAATTCTTTATGGTTTTATTTTGAAAGAAATTAATTTGATTAGCAAGAAGCTTAATGTGGTTGCTGGGTAGCAACATTATCTGAGCGTTTACTCTTCAAAAAATTTAATTCCCCTTGAAAGCATGCGAGTCTTTATTGCGTCTTGGCTGCTTTAACGTGATTCGTTTCTTGTGTCTCGTTTTAACTTTTGGAGTGCCCTTGGACCCAAAACTTGGACCTTTTTTTTTTTTTTTTTCTAAATTTTGTTACGAGTTAGTAGACAACAACTTGGAGTCCGCGGGCACATGATTCTCAGGTACATTACATTTCAGCTGGCAGTTGGGTCCCAATATTCTTCATATATGACTTCCATTTTTAAGTTAAATTAATTATGAGGGGATAATTTTAAATCTCTCATCAGTTTCTTATTATCTTATATGAGATATATACAATTATTGCAACTGCTTAGCTACTTGCACTTTGTTTGTTACAAAAAGAAAAAAAGTTTTTTTTTTTATGGGTACTTCATTAAATTAACGCATGATTTGCATATCTTGTAGATTGATTCTCTTCTTTCTCTTATCCTCTTAATAGCGGTTATAGAACGAAGAGAAAAAAAAAAAAAAGTATAATATCACCGGCTTCCTGCAACTTGACATTTAAAACAAGCGCAACTATGGCCGTTGATTATCTAATCTTCATCGGGTAATTTTTAAAAATTTCCCCTGAAGTTTGGGCTTGTTGCAAGTAGATGGCAAAAATTTATTTATTTGTAAAAAACCTCCTACCGTCAGTTAACTTTAACATTGACCGTTAGTTGACTATGCAAAGACAATATTACCTTTAATAACAGTTTGTAGACCGAAATAACTAAAAATAAAAAAATAAAATTGTTAGTTATTTTACCCTCTTTAAATTATTGAGATTTTTTTAAAGTTCCTACAAGAAAGATAAAATTAAAAATTTGAAAAATTCTCTTTAAATTATTGATATTTTCTTAAAGTTCCTACAAAAAAGATAAAATTAAAAACTTGAAAATGAAATAGTTATAATCTTTACCTATGATAGTGTAAATCTTTGGAATTGACAAGGATAAAATTGTCAAAAAATAGGGTTTGTGCTTTTCGCGCCAATAATTTTAATTTTTTTTTTAGTTATTTTCGTCTACAAACTGTTGTTAAGGGTAATATTGTCTTTGCACAATCAACTAACGGTCAATATTAAAGTTAACTGAAGGTAGAAAGTTTTTTACAAATAAATAAATTATCACTATCTATTTGTAACAAGTCCAATCCTCATGGGAGGTTTTTAAAAATTACTCAATCTTCGTCGGCTCATATGTCTATTTTTATTGTGATAAGCATGGCCTATTTTTATGCTCTCCCACTCCCTACGGCTTATATAGACTGATATATATATATTGCCAATTTGACCCGAATTCAATTGATTTTAGTACAACGTCTGTCAATGCCTATAAGCTAGCTCCATTCTAGCAAAGCCCTTGTGCCGAGGACAATAGGACATCAAATTCTATTGTCATTTTATTTTTGAAAATATGACTGTAAAAATCAGTAGGAGGAAGATTAGACTGGTCGACCGAATTTCATTCTCTTTATTTTCTTTTTCTTGTTCTTTTTTTCCCCCACGATGGCAATGCCGAAATAAAAGAAAAAGAAGAAAAATTAAGGTTTTCTTAATTTAGTGTATCTTTTGAAACAAAACTTATTTAAGTAGAATTTTTATTGGTAGAGTTTTTACTAAAAAAATATTTATTTGTTTGGTTGTAAAACTTTTTATAATAAACTGTAAAATTACTTTATAGGTGCATCTCTTAAAGTTATATTATGAAATAAACAAAATAAGATTTTCAAATAAGTAAATAAAATTTTAGACGTTGTAATAATTTTGAAAAACTTTTCAACATCTATTCAAAATGATAAAATTTGAGATTTTACTAATAGAGACAAAATAATTTATTTATACGTATTAAATAAATTATACTAAATAGACACTAAGTGACGAATAGAAAAAGAGGGAATTGAATGTAGGAAAGTAATTTCTATACTTCAAAAAAAGGAAAAAAAAAATATAGTCGGAAGATGTACAAATATTTGTTGTTGTTTTTGGTTTGATATGTGTAATTATATATGCGAGTAATCCTGTTTAGCATTCAAGTGGACCACATTCTTGCCGACTTTACAGGAGAAAACATGTAACATATCTGTCATTTCTTTTTCTTATATTCAATCAAATCGATATTCAATTTTATTCTCCTCCTAAACGAAACACGAAAATGAAGAAGAAGAAGAAGAAGCACATAAATATATGCTCGTAAGGTTAATTGCATTGTATCTAGCAGCAAAATAGAATTGCACGCCGGATTCAGAATCGAAGAATAAAGCTTAGTTTCTGTACACGACATAAATTGATGACGATCTTCTAATTAGATTCGTTGTGCATGCATGGCTTTTCTCGTATATAACTAACTGTGTGCTGCTGCGATACCATATATATACTAGCTTCTTCTTCTTCTTCTTCTTCTTCTTCTTATTATTATTTTATTTTTTTAATTGTTTTTTAATCTAAAGTGTAGCTTTTTGATCTTTCAGAAAATAAATAAATAAACGATTTGTTGGATCTCTGAAACTTGTTTAGTTGTTCCAAAGAAATTGCCTTTAAATCATAGAATGTGATGCAAGCGTGTGACCAAGTACGTATGGTGATGAACATTGACAATGTATTGGAAACCATTCTTCAATATTCATTTTATTTTCACTTTTTATTGATGATCAAATCGTACGGGCAATGTGACCTTTCGAGAATTGGAAGAGACATAGATCTTATAATGTACCTCCGAGAAGATTCAAAGTTTTGTTGTATTCATTATGTGTAGGCAAACAATTAATGGAAGCGTCTATTAAACTGAATTGAATGAGAATAGCCTGGAGTGGAAATAGGAAATAAAAATAAGAATGAGGTGTTTACTTAAACTGTAATAGTCGAAATCAAAATAAGTTGGATTATCATTAATGTGTCTACTTTATCTTAGAATCAAAATCGAAATGAGTAAGATTGTAACAAATTATCAAAAAGTAATTAATGAATTATTATCATAATTATTATTTTATATATTAATTAGAGCGATTATTTATTCAAAAATTATTATTATTAGTAATTATTGTCAATAATATATTAATAAATAGTAATAATTATATTAATTAATTATTATAATATATTAATGAATTATAAAATGAGGATAAAGTGTGTATTTTTAATTTTGGAGAAGGGTAAAATGGTTAATATGTAGGATTCCTCATTCCCAAATTGTGGTGGGTCCTACAATTTCGATTTCAAACTCTATTTTATAAAATAAACGCTGTCAATGATTCCGATTCCCTAATTTGGAAAGTAAGCACACCATAACATTCAATTAGCAAAACCAACAAATTTATCACCTAAAGTCAAATTTCATCATTTGTATACTCTCTTAAATAAAGGTCTTCGATTAATTATTAATTATTGTTATTATTAAGCTACGATAAAAACTATAAAAATAGAATATGGTAATTTTTTGTTACAATTATTTAAAAAAATTATTTTTTTCTTACAGACCATATTAAAAAATTTAAGGGAATGAAAAAAAAGTTTTTGGTTCCGATGTTACTTGGAAGGAAAAAATTTGACAATAAAAAATGGCTGTGAAAGATATGCAATTTATCATTTTATCTTATATTACTTGCAGAGAGAAAAAAAAAAATGGCAGTTAAAACCGGCAGTAAAAAATATACAATAATTTGTATTTTATTTTGTTTTATTTATTTATTTATTTGGCGGGAAAATTTTCAGTCATAAAGTATTTGCAGTACAAAATGTCAGCAAAAAGCTTGAGAGCTTTTGCAGAGTACTTATTGCGGACACCGTTATTCGGCCAGAAATACATAAATTTTAGTTGCAAAAGAGTATTTGCAGTCAAAACTGCCGTAGAGTACTTGAATATTAAATTTTTTATTTTAAATTTTATTTTAGATGATGTGTCATTTGGTAAATAATTAATAATTTTTTTTATAAAATTTAAATAAATAAATAATTTTATTTTCTAACTAATTGATGAATGACACGTCAATTAAGATAACTTTCTAGAATAAAAAATATAGAATGTGTAGTACTATTTATAGTTATATTTACATAAGTTTTTTTACTACAAAAGTAGGGGTGTTTAGAATCAAATATAATCCGTTAAATTCATCTGATCCGTAAAAATATGATATGTACAAATTCAATCTATGGATTTGTGGATTTGATTGGATTGAAAATTTAAAAAACCGTAAAAATCCGTGAATCTGAAAAATATATATATATATATATATATATATATATATATATATATATATATATATATAAATTGAAACTTGTTAACGTGGCGTTATTATTTACTAATAAATAAATAAGTTAAATTGTAGTTATATTAACACTATACATATCTTACCCAATAATAATATATAATAAACATAATTAAATAATGAAATAAACAAATACAACTTTCTAACACAGTTTGTTTTAGTTAATTTTTATAATTTTAGTTAATTTTCATGTATTGATTTAAACAAATGAGATTTTTTCTTTTCATTATGTTATATTTTGAGACTTTAAATGCATTATTTTAACTTTATTTAAACATTTAATTTATTTAAATCTTGTTCAATTTCGAACTTGATTGGTAATAAAATTATTTTTATATTAGATTCTTTTATCTAATTAGTTCATAGAATAAACATAATTATAAATTTTTAATCCATAAACCAATCCGTAAAATGGTAAATTAGATATAGATTTGGTCAAATCCGCATCCAATCCGTAGATGTATAGATTAGATTTGGATTAAATTCGCCAATCGTGGATTAAATTGAATTGAAAATTTACAATTCGTAAAATTATAGATCGAATATTAATTAATGTCCAATCTATAAAATTCGATTCGTAAACACCCGTATACAAAAAGTGTCCTTTTTTTCTTTCAGTTAGATGTAGTTCATTATATCTCTCATTCTATCTGAAATTTTCAAGTGCTTTAATTTGTGTAATATATAATTGATTAATATTAGAATTTCCAATCAACAATGTTTTTAATTTGTCATTAGTGCTTAGATGCCTTCTCGTTTTTCCTTTTTTTTTTGTCATATTTTAAATTCTTGTGGATGGAGTTAATTATATAATTTTTTTTGGAAGCGAAATCTTGAGATTTCCAGTAAATTCTTGATTTTTTTAAGTAAAAATATGTGTGTGGACATCATTTGTACGTGTAATATCCATTAGCTCGATTGGAAAATGATGTCAAAAGTATTTTTCTTTTAAAATTTTCATTTTAATTTTAAATAATAGAGACATGATATCCCGGCATATGATTGATTGATTGGTTTGTTTGTTTAAGACAAAATTAATGGTTACTGAAGGTCAAAGGGCAAGGGATGACTTTTCTGATTGATTTTGCAAAGTACTGATTATCTTTCCATTCAGTTAAACAACAAGGATCGTATTTCAATTTACCCTTTAATAGTTTAATTTTCACCATTGTTGACATGGCATTCTCTCATTGGGCAAGATAATTATGGCCTTAGTCCAAGTAATCATACAGAATATTTTCCTCATTGACAGCAAAAATTCCACGGTCAGAATTTTAGAAAAATCCTCATAGAGGCTTCGGCAAAATTGTTTGTTTTGCTTTCTCTCTCTCTCTCTGTGTCCAAATTTTTATAAAATTTTGTCTTGAGAGAGGGATTTTGAAGAAACAATCCCGATGGATCAGATTATGAACAAGATGGGTTCTTATTGGATCGGCAAAAGAGCCAGCAAAGAGCTCGATTCAGTTGGTGATGATATCAACGTACGTGCGGTTTCTATCTTAAAGTTTGTTTTTTCCCCCATTGATCTGTTCATTGAGTTGCTTTCTTTATTATCAAGTCTTGATTTTTGAATGTGGGTATTGATTAATTTTGTTTAATTAGTAGATTTGGTTAAAATTTTGTTTCAATTTTGGAGTTTTGTAACGGTTTATTTGATTAATTATGATTTGTAGTGTCCATAAAAGCGTATATTAAGATACAGAAGATTATGTAATTTATTTGCAATGTGAAATTGGATGACGGGTTTTTGTTTTTAATTGTGCCATCACCATGTTTTAGACTGAATTAAATTTATAGATGGGGTAACAATAATGGACACATTTGTATAGGGACGAAGGAACACACATGCTTGACCATTTTATCTTGCTTTCGGAATTGACCTTGTTATGTGTTATAAGTAAGTCATGTTCCAAAAATATTAGTCTGAATGAGTGTATCCTCTAGAAAATATCTTACATTTAGCTCACATTTGGACAATTATTTTCAGTTATATTCTTTAGTGATTGATTGTAGATTGTACTATTCTATAATCCTAGACTAGAGAAGGTATTTTGAAGTTGCAGAACTTAATCTTGTGAAATTTCAGAAGTGAAATGTTCATTAGTTATTCATTTTCTAGTAAAATATGCATTATCATTCTGGTTTTGGGAATCACTTAAAACTGAGAGCTTATCATTTTAAGTTGTGGGTGTCTACATATGGCCGTTTGTGGATATTACCTTATGTTCACACTTAGTTGATTTCCTCTGACTAATTAACACTTTTTTTTTTTAACTGATATTTCCTTCTTTATAATCAGTCACTGGGAAGCAGTATTGAAGGAGGAACCAAATGGTTGGTTAACAAAATCAAAGGTTGGCTCAAAAACTTGAATCTAGCTATCCTACTGTAGTGATTGTTGCTGCTATAAGCATGAATCCTAGCATATGAAGTGGAAGTTTGTGGAGGAATCAAGAAAGTGTTGCTGTTATTGTGCAGTGGATTATTTATTCTGTGCTATAAACTGCACTCATGCTCTTTAGTTTCTTTTCTGAAGTAGATGCCACACATAGTGTTCTAAGAAGATTAATATCACATGTTTAGAATGACTGTTCTATCGTGAAAGCAGGCCTAATATGATTTTCCATCCTGCGACTTTTACTGGCTTGAGTTTTGAAGGCATCAGTTTCAGAAGTTAACTGGAGAATCATCACTGGAGTTACAAAGACTTGATGTCCTACAGTTTTGAGTGAAAGAAAATGAAATTCTGCTGCAAGGAAAGAAAACAGTCTGCTCTGGGACCCGTTTTGTCCGGAGAGTTTCTTTTTAACCTTTTTCCTGCGTTTTTGCTTATGTGTGCTTGTTATGTGTATTTACTTCAAATTTGAGTTTCTTCATTGCTAGCTCATCTTTCAAACTGTTGTTTTAATGTGGGCCACTGGATCTGTCATTGAGATTTGTTCATTTCTTACACTCAAAAATCAGTTTTAACAGTATCGTTGTTTCAGGAAAAATGCAAACGCCATTACCAGATCTTTTAAAGCAGTATGATTTGCCGGCAGGAATCTTCCCCCGTGATGCCACCAATTACGAGTTCAATGAAGAGACAAAAAAACTTACTGTCTTTATACCATCAATCTGTGAAGTGGGCTACAGGGACAAGTCCATATTGCGCTTTTCTACTACTGTCACTGGGTATCTGGAGAAAGGAAAGTTTGTTGATATAGTGGGTATCAAGACGAAATTTATGCTTTGGCTAAAAGTGACCACCATCGCATCTGAAGGAGCGAAGCTTCACTTCACAGTCGGAATGAGAAAGACCAGAGATAGGGCGGCTTATGAGGTACTTAGGGATGGAATAACCGTGGATAAATTCTGAAATGGTTTGAATGTTTGTGAGGTAAGTGTTAGATTGTCATGATCTGTAACTCTTATCATACCATGTGATTCCTTGTGCTAGCCTCTGTGATTAGTTGCTGTCAGTGCACAGAACGGTTGATCAATTTATAAGTTTGGCCCTGTGAACTTTTGATTAGTTGCAATGAGGGGATTGCATATGTTGTATTGTTTGTTGCTCTTATAAACTTAATATGTTACCCTGGCGAGCATATTTCCCCTTACTGCTAATGATTTTGCAGTACTTGTATAGGTGGTTATGCCTTTGTGAATGGTGATGAATAGTGTTTGAGACTGGGAGTCTGGGAGATGGCATTGCTTGGTTGTATGGGTGGCAATTTGGATTGTGTGTTATATTTATGCCATGACAAATTTTGGGCTGACATAGATCCAAGTCGGTCATTTGTCGTTCTTTTAACATATTTAGTAGATTTTCATATGCTTTTAACCTATTTAACATGTTTTACTAAAACATATCTAATAATAACTATTCAAAATTCTCTTTAAGTTTAGTAATATATCTAAGCATTTTTTTAAAAAATTATGTAATCATGGATAACGTTGTGTAATGATAAAAAACCTTGCACCAGCCGGGAATCGAACCCGGGTCTGTACCGTGGCAGGGTACTATTCTACCACTAGACCACTGGTGCTTTTTGATAATATTAGTGGATCTTAACCTGATATTACAATTTTTTCTCGGGATCTTAATTCAATATCGCAGTCTTTTCTCGGAATCATACATGTAATCCAAGTCCATTTTATGTTTTTATTTATTTTTCGAGAATAAGTCCATTTATTTATTTTTTTAATCAATAATGGGCTCTAAAAGAGCTAAAGCACCACTAAACGGGAGTGGGCAACCCCATACATATCGTTATGAAGAATTCTCTGTAAATTAGGATGAGCAACGGTAAGTAACTGCAAGCCTAAAGGATAAGACAAACTAAAGGAGGCCAGAAAATCTGCCGCTCTGTTTGCTTCTCGATAGATGTGGTTCACTTGCACGACCCAGTCCCTGCTGAGCAGCTCACGAATTGCAGGGATAAGAGAATGATGCTCATTAACAAGAGTGGTCGGATAAGTCCATTTATTTTTTAAAACTACTAACGAGATGCCCAGAAGGCCAGAAAACACACACTTACACCTCGAAATATCCTTGCAACTTTTCTTTCCTCCCCTCATTCATATTCCAGTAAATAAATTGGATAATATACATCATCAAACAGCCTCATTTCGCTAGCAGGCGTATTTTGAATGAGCTGACAGCAAGTTTGAGGCAATTGTTTTATTCCATTACTGCAGCTATGACCGGGAATTTCAACAAGAAATATCCAACAGGATTCAGCGGCCTGTAGCTAAAAGCTATAATTTTCATCAGAAATCCTGCTTGTTACTGTCATTGAGTCGTTGAAAGAAGGATTTTGATGCTTCGTATGTTGACCAGCAGATAGCGGCAGCCGGAGCATGAAACAGCATTCTGGGGATCCACCCTCTCATTAGCCCACGATATCCCTCTTTCCTCACGACGGTTTCAATGACATTCCCAATTGAACTGCTAGAAAATCTATCACAGCCACAGACACCCTGTACATGCAAAAACAGAGAAATATTTTGTTTGATAACGTTTGGTTTCAGCTTGCAGAAACCTCATTGGAAGCTCAATTTTGGGGAAAAAGCCATTTTCATCCATAGGTTTCATGCAATAGCTCATTTCATCCATACTTTTTAAATAATAATTCAAAACATCTTTCCGCTAATTCATCATTAGTTTTTTGCCATTAACTAACAATTCACTGAGGGCAAAATGGAATTTTTCATTAATTTGATACAAACAATATTAAAATAAAAATTTTACACAATTGAATAACACTACAAAATATGCAAAATTCATTAATTTATTCTTAAATGAAATCAACGATAAAATAGTTTGATATAACTACTAAATAATCATCATAAGTAATAAACTGTAACTAACACTATTTAAAATCTTTAAATCATTGGAAAAAAAACTCAAAACCACAACTAAATTTTGTGTGCTTGCATATGTTGAATATCTTCTTAATCTTCAACAAATTTTTATTTTGACCTTTACCGCCACTCTTCTTTGGCCATTACTGTCTCCCCAAGTCCTTATCATTATCTGCTCAAGTCCGCTCATAGTGCAATTAGATAGTATACTTATACGAATATGAAAATTATAATTATTTTTTGTATTTTGATCTAGAGTTTATAGGACTGTCGTGCTGAAAAAATAGAGAAGAGTGCAAAACAATTGCTAGAAATATAAGTTTTTCATCTTTTCGGTATTTCCTGTTTAGTGGGATTAGATCAAAATCATTTTTAGTTATATGTCAAATTTGATTTATTTTTTTAATTTTCTCTTTAATGAAAAATCTTTTTTTTTAACCTCAATGAATTACTAACAAATGACATCTAACTAATGGTAAGTTAACAGAAAGATATTTTGGACTAAGAATAGAGTTAAAATAAACTATTGCATGAAACCCTAGAGATGATAAGGGTTTTTTTCCCCTCAATTTTGGGCTCAGTAAAAGACAGAATGTCAGTTACAGCATTGAAGAGCTAAATTTGGTACCATAACTGAAACGGCATCCACTAGAAACTGAAACAATAATATAATTGATGCTAAAATTGGCAAAAATTAACATTTGACACAGTCCTCACCTGGCACTGCAACTGGGTTTTAACAACATCAAGTGGCGTCGTCAAGGTAGCGGCCAGAGCTCCGGCAGCCGCACCGGCTGTTGCATGAACCACTAAACTCTCATCACTCCCACTGTTTGGGTCAAATTCCATCAAAGCTCTCTTTACTGCCTCATAAGTGGCGAAATGAACTGCTTGAAACGGCGCGTTCATGATCACCGTAGTCCTATATGAAGCGTAAAACGCGCCGATTCCTTCCTCAACTAACACTCTCTTGACACAGTCTGGGACTCCCTTGTATGGACTGCTCTTGAGCTGAAGCCTCTGCTTCACCATATCCATGGGCGTAATCACAGCATCACTCGCCACCGTCGAGAAGACACCCGACACAGCGTGAGCCATTGAGTTATTAGGGACCCCACCTGAGAAGAACTCTTTACAGAGCTCGTAAACCGAGAAGTAAACAGCGTGTGCGGGTCCTGCGCCGAGTCCCATAGCTGCAATTCCTCGGTAAAACCCTGCCGGGCCCTCCAGCTTGAGCACTGAGCTAAAGGCTTGACGGACGCCGGCGGGATGAAGCGGGCGAGACGCCCCTATGACTTGCATGCGGGTCTTGAGGGTGTCAACTGGGTACATGGCCATGTGCTCAACGGAGCCCGCGATGGACCCGGAAATCATGAACTGCCAGAACTCGAGGCCGTCGTGTATTGTTGTTTCTTTTGTTTTGGAGGGGTTTACCGAGATTTCGGGGTGGAAATCGGGGGTCCGATATTTGGGGGAGGCGTCAGTAGCCATAGTACTGGTGAAGTTTGTATAACGAGAAGTTGCCTGTGCTGTTAAGGTTTAATAGGAGTGGAGGATTTGGTGATTGGAGATCGTTTTCGGGTCGAATGGAGGTGACTTTGTCGCCATGCACTGAATTATTTTTGGCTGATAATTTTATGAAAGGAAGAATCTGAGAGTGTAGATATGGAAAAAGCAGCTTTATTGCTTTTTGTTTCTGCGATTGATGTGAAGAAAAATGATAAACCATTTGAGGAGATGCGGCGAAAAAATTATAATTATTAAATAAAAGTTAATATTACATAATAAATATAAATTTTAAAATAATAATTTTATTAAAAAAATTATAAGTTTTTTTATGTTGAAAGTATAAGATTAAATCAAGTTATTCTAAGTTATATTAATTAATATTTATTAAATATTTTAGTGTTACAATTTAAGAGTTATAGTTTCCTAATTCCAATATTAAACATAATTTTAAAAAATCAGCTTGAAGGAATATATTGTAAACAAAGGTTATATATATATTTTTAGAGTAACTTTTTACGTAAAAATTCTTATTCGCTATCTCCATTAATGAAAACGCTCTGTTTTAGTGCTATAAAAGTCACTTGTATTGATATAAAAAAAGTAAGTCTACATACTTTTTTACATTTACTCATAACCAATGTGCTACTTTAGCATTCTACATACTAGTGAGAAAATAGTTTGAGGGTTTAAAAATAACTTGTTTTAGATTACAAAACCCGATAACAAAATCATGACCAGTATTCATTGACGAATCATTATTTTCACAACAATAAGAATTAGCCAGCAAATCTTGCACCCTAGCTTTTGTAGTGTGATGAATATCAGAATTCAGAAAGAATTGCCCTGTAATAAGTCCAGCTTTCGTGGGAAATGCTGATGAATAATACACCACAGAACATTGCTTCGTTTTTCAATTTTTTTTTCCCTTTACGGCTACAATTGGCGATCGATTGGACTTCATGAATTGGAGTTCAAGAGTGTCACGCAATAACAAAGGTTAAAACTGAAAGAGTTCATTTGCTTTCTCATATATAGAAGGTTTTTTTTTTTTTTAGCTTACTTTCTTTCATCCTTCAACTCTCAAGTAATTTTGAAACTTTGCTTTAATATGGAACCAATTGTCTTCATACTTTAAACAAAATGTAACCCATTTTATTATCTCCAATTGGTAATTCTGTCCCCAGTTGAAGAACAAAAAACAGAAAACTCCATTAATGGGGCACGAAAACAAATGGTAGAGAGAGGCCGTGTGTTATCCACAAGCCCCGTATCAATATGTAATACGCAGCCTATAGGTGGCAGTCTTTGCTGAAGTGAGGTTCGAAATTCCCATCACTGCTGTCGCAATTGAGACTTTCTATTCGACTACAAGATGAAAAGCAATGATAACATCCCACTCACAAGAAGATAACCAATTATGCAAACATCATGTGGCCCTCAACGACGCGTGGTATCCACAAGCCACACCGCCACATGCAGCATATATCTCTCGTCCAAAGCAGAAATTTTGTCGGCATCACTCACTCTCACGCACACATTTTCTTCATCTAAATCTATGTGTGTGTGTGTGTGTATATATATATAGGACTACTCCCAAGTCCAATTCACGCCCCTTCGCTTGGCCATGAATAGATTCGTTGCGTACGCTGATTGAATCCCTTGCAAGTGATATGAAAAATTCCTTCACTTTCTTCTTTTTAATTATTAATTAAATTTTTTTGTTTTACAATTAAAAAAAATTGTCAAAAAAAGAAAAATTCAAGAAACCATTTCACAAGATTAGAGAAGGAAATGAAAACTTCAAATTCACTCATAATTCGGATTCCTTCCCTCTCTTTAGGTTCAACATAGCCGGCCAACGAGGGCAAGCCACTTCACATATGCTGCACTAATCAAGATAAAAGTTACTTTATCATTGAGGATGAGGCCGAACCGCAGCCTTTTTTGTGTAAAGAAAATATCTTTGAGTTCATTTATGGAATTTACATCCCAAAAACAAAAAAAAAACAAAAAAAAAATCTCTGTCATCTCTTTATCATGATTTGAACTTAATAGAATTTCAATGGACCTCGAATTACGTAACATACATATTTTATAACAATTACATAAATTGTGTGAGTTTATAATTTGTGTGGTTGTTATGGAGTGCGTATGTTACATGAAATGTAACATAGGAGTTCTCATTCGTGAAACATAATAAAAATTCGAATCATTAAAGGCGCATAAGAGAGTATATCATCAGGTAATCATCCTAGAGTAATTTTTCAAAAGTTTTAGGACTCGAACAATACAAAATTTAATATAAACAAACACACAATTTAACATCAGCAGCTAGTGTCCATCGTCGACTAACAGCAGCTGGTGATGGCTGACAATTGTCGCTGGTGAAGTTTTTATTTTGTAACAATAAATTAAAGTATTAAATTATATGCTACAAGGCGGTATAAACAAAATATGATACTACACTAAAATCTTAATAAATTAATAATTTCAATTAATTGAAACTAACTAATATACGTTAAGTTAATACGTTTTACATGGTCACAAAGTTATTAATTTATAGGGATGACAAATTGGTCCATTCAAATTGGATATCCATATATCTAATTCAATTGGATTGGATAATATCCATTCAAAATCTTTTTGAATATGGATGTGAATATTTTAAAAATTGTTCAATTAGATATGATATGGATATAGATATTTGATGGATATCCAAAATCCAATTCATTTATCCAATTTTAAGTTTAAAAAATTTATATTTTAAAACTGAAATGAAAAAAATAAAAATGAAAGTCATATATTATCATTTAGCAAACTCTCAGATTATCACCAGCCGCTCGTCGCTCGATGGTGCTCATTGTTCATCGGCCGCTCGTCTCTTCTCTTCTCTTTCTCTCTGTCACTGAGGAAAAGAACAAGCGGAGGCGAACCTGTAACTCAGATCTCTCTCTTTTGACATTTGTGTATGTAACTCAAATCTCACTCTTTTTCTTCACTTGCACTCCTTGAATTTTGTTTTATTTATCGTCTTTGATCTGTAGTAATAGCAGACTGCGCTTCTTTTTTTTAAAAAAAAAAAAAATTCGCAACATTCATTTCTGGGAGAAGAAAAATATATGTATAATGGTAAATATTTGCCCCGTTTTCTCTGTTTATTTGTTCGGTTAACTTGTAGGGTCTTCATTATTAGTTTTTGTTTTTTCTTCTCTTTTCGTTTCTCTTCTTTCTCGGCAGCTCCCACAATGTCTCACCTTTAATTTTTCAATTGTAAGAATGTGTTCAACTTTGAGAGAGAAAAATATATGTATAATGGTAAATATTTGCCTTGTTTTCTCTGTTTATTTGCTATGTTAACTTGCAGGGTCTTCATTATTAGTTTTTATTTTTTTTTCTTCTCTCTCTTTACTTCTCTTCTTTCTTGGCAGCTCTCACAATGTCTCTCACCTTGAATTTTTCAATTGTAAATCTGTAAGAACGTGCTCAACTTGACTTGAAGCCAACAAAAATGGAAACAATTTCTCTTCTCCCCATGTGCTCATTAGTTTGTTTGTTTCCATCACTTTTTAGACCTTTTTAGATGTTTCACGGTCCATAAAAGCTGTCTTTCTCACTTTTTAGAATTACTTTTGCTCATTTTTTGTATTGAATTTTGAGGAAATTAATAAACTTCTTATGATTTATGGGTTCTGTTAATTGGGTAATTGTTTTTATTTGGTTTGTTTGATTAATCAACTTCTTTTTAATGATGAAAATTAATCAACTTCTTTTTCTGGTATGTGCCTGATGCTCGTCATGGTCATAAATAATACAAATTATTTACTTGTTTAATTCTTTATTTTAATTTGTAGATTAATGATGATGGTCAGGTTGGAGATTGAAAGCTTATAAGGTGTACAAGGCTTGTTAGAAAAATGAACTTTTTGTATTTAGTTTGAAATGAAGTTTTAATTTTGTATTATAATTTCTTTTTATGAATTTATAGTTTTGATATTTGTTATTTGAGATATTTATTATTTTTCATTTGATATTAGTATCTGATATTGGTTTAATTATTTCATATTATTATTTTTTATTTCATATTTTTGTATTATTTTGTGACTAATAAAAATTAAATATCCATGGATATCCATATCCATATGGAGAAAATCCATATCAATGTCCAATATTAAATGATGGATATGGATATGCATATATCCATCATAGATAATTGTGGATTTATACTTGGACTGTTAATATCCATCCACAATTGGATATTTGCCATCCCTATTAATTTATCAATGCTTTTTTGTATATTAAGGGATATTATCCCCCAACCATCTTAAGAATATTGAAAGTGCAACTAGCCACTATGAGTTTTTGATAATATCTCAGAACCACCTCAAGTTTTAATTTTATATCAATTAGTCACATTTCTATTAATTCTATTTACCACCATTAAATAATAATTTAAGATAAAAAAGTTATTTTGTCTTGGAGCCTCCTAAAACAATGTTTTACCTTTTAAAATGAATTCAAGGGTAAAATAATCTTTAAACTTAGATTCTTTAACGGTGGCTAACAAAGTTAACAAAAAATAATTAGTTGATATAAAACTAAGACCTAAGATGGTTTTGAGATACTTGTAGTTTTGATATATGTAAGGTGATTGGAGGATAATTTTTCTATGCTAAAATCAATAAATCCTGAAACAAAATACATTATAAATTATACCAATCTATCAAATTTCAGGTAACAGAATACACTAAAAGCGCCCTGACTTGGCTACCAATAATGATTTCCAATTAATAATCATACAAAACCTAATGCAACAAAATGACATATGTGTATTATGTTTCGCATAACCCATTTGTTGTCATGCATTTAATTTCAGTGAACAATTCAGCTTCAGTTGTGATCATCATGCCCAAGCCCAATGTCACATATGAGGCCATTATTTAGCAAGTCTTCTGAGTTCTGAGCATGGACACGCAATTACGCACAGAGTAGGCCTTTTCACACCCCTCAAAATCCCTCAATTTTTTTTAATTAAAATTACTTAAATAATTAATATAAATAAAATTTCAATTACATATTTAAATAATTTTTTAAAATTTTTTTATACCGTGATAATTCGCTGGGGAGTTAAGAAATCTGCTCATAGAGCT
>NW_006262139.1:16863784-16918651 GCF_000493195.1 Citrus x clementina | reverse complement strand
GCATTATAGACATAGAAATTTTATAATAAAAAGAAAATAATTTTTTTAAAAAAATTTATGCATTTGATAAATAGAAACTTAAAAAGAAACATTATTTCTAAAGTAAATTTTTAGGAGAAGATGACTGGTTTTAATCTATGTTTAGTATTTTATATATCAAACTTAGGGTATATTTTCAGAAATAACATTTAATAGGGTGTGAAAAGAATTTTATATTGGTGTTAAAAGCTACAATCATAACGACAAACCCCATCAAACAATTTTGGATACATGCCCACTGGGCATTGGCCAATCCAATTAAAAATTACTACCTTACAACGGTGCTTACATTATTTTGTATTATTCCTAATAATAATCACAAGTTCTTTTGTTACTAATCATTCCATTATTGAAGCCACGAGACTTTAGCTTAGTAGTTAGAACTCAAATCTCACAATTGTGAGGTTATAGGTTCGTCATAAATTTGAGTCCCCATAACGTATTGTAGGGATTTAATTTATTTTCTCAATTTGAGTGAAAATAATTTTCTTCTTTTTGAAATGCAAGTAGAGTGGACGTCACTTGAATATTAAAAAAGATAAAATCTGAATTATATTATATAAGATTTATAAATTAATTTCAATAATTATTTAATTGTAAATATCAATGTACTAACCTCATGAAATATGAGTTGTAATCTAAGTAATTGTCTCATCTAATAAAAAAAATATTCCATTATTTAAAACTTCATCCTTACCGAAATAAGAAAATTTAGTAAATTTGCAAATTTGAAAAATCGTAATGATTCAAAAGAACCATATGAATTTGCAAATTTATTAATTAATTGAATAAATTTAAATTAAATTAACTCATACAAATGATTAAATATTATTTAAGTTATTCGATTTATATTAATAAAATAATATTTATTCATAAGTTGTGCTTACTGCTTAGTAAGGAGAAAAATAAGAAAAAAATTAAAAAAAATTTACTTCTTCCTCTATCCATCCACTTCCACCCTCCCCCCTTCTTTATTTCTCTAATCTTTCCGTAGGCCAAGTATTTTTCTTCATTAAATAATCTAATTCAGATGCGTTGAATTTAAAAGTCATTGTGGAAAAGCAGAACAGGCCACGAGTTTATCACGGAAATTTCCAGATCATTTTGGCACTGGCCACTGAGCCACAATTATCAGAACGTGACAAATATATCCCAATCGCCTGAGACAGCAGTGAACAGCACGTATGGTTGGATACTATAAAATTGAAGCGCGTGGTGCGATATTCGTTGGAAAGTTCAGGATGTGTAGTGTGAACGGGATATGTAAAGAAAGATTCGCACGATCAATTTGGATAGACCAGCACGAGGTCGCCACACGCCCAACCACGTGTTCGAATGACGACCCTACAAATGGATTTAATCCAACGGCCGAAGATAGAGCCCGTCCACTCTGGAACTCTCTTCGCCCCTGTATAAATGGCAGGCACACGCCCTCGGATCTTATCATCAAATCAGTCGGCTGCCATTCTTCTTCATCAAATTCATTTGCTTTCTTCCTTCAATCTCCATTACGCACTTGCTTACAGCAATGGCATTGGCAGCTTCTTCATCCTCCTCTCTTGCAGCGAAGCAACTGGCTGGTCTTACAACAGGCTCATCATGTTACTCTAAGTCTAATGCTTCTCTTGTGAAATTGGGTGGTATTTTGCCAAGAACGAAGAGGAGTCTGAAGGTTTCTGCTGCTGTGGACGCCAATAGCATGCCGCTGACCGGGGTCGTGTTTCAGCCATTCGAAGAGGTCAAGAAAGAGGTTCTTGATGTTCCTGTTTCCCCTCTGCTTTCACTAGCTCGCCAAAAGTACGAGGACGAGTGTGAGGCCGCTATCAACGAGCAGATCAAGTCAGTTTCTTTCCATTTACATCTTCTGCATCTACTTTTTTATTTTATTTTCTTCTTTTTCTTTATAAAGGTTAAAACGAGCGACGTTGCTCGTGATATTATCACGTGGGGTTCATATTATTAATCCAGTGAATTATTCATTATTGTTTAGCTGTCCATTTGATTTTTAACTTATTATGAATGTGGGTTTGTGTTTACAGTGTGGAATATAATGTCTCATACGTGTACCATGCCCTGTATGCGTACTTTGATCGGGATAATATTGCTCTGAGAGGCCTTGCCAAGTAATTTTTTTTTTTTTACAAACCCTTTTACTTTTTCCCTTTGCTTTTGAAACTAATTTAATTGCGTTTAAGCGATGAGTAATTCGTTTGCTGTAATCAGATTTTTCAAGGAGTCCAGTGAAGAAGAAAGGGAACATGCTGAGAAGTTTATGGAGTATCAGGTACTTCCCTCGTTCCTAATCCTATGTCGAAATGATAGCAAATCTTGTTACTGATTTGTCTTCAGATGATTGGAAATCTGATGCCGCTGATTCAATGTTTTGATTAGAACTTGCGCGGTGGAAAAGTAAAACTGCACTCCATAATGCAGCCCCCTTCGGAGTTTGATCATGCAGAGAAAGGGGATGCCCTGTATGGTAAGTTTAGTGGTCTGACTGCGGCACTTAATCATCTAATTTATTCTATTTCCAGGCTGAAATCGTATAATGTTATTTTGCTTGTTATGGTGAGAAGTAATGTCAATCCTGATTTTGATGTTCTCTGGCTTGTTGATTCAGCAATGGAACTAGCATTGTCCCTGGAGAAGCTAACAAACGAGAAGCTTCTGAGCCTGCGCAGTGTAATATGTCTTTACCATCTTAGTTTTATTTAAGCATATGCCTTAACTGATCCTGCAAGTAAACGTAAATTTTTTTATCTTTTTCTGGTGCCTTTAGAATTGCCTTTTTCATGAGTTTACCCTGTTCTTGATGAACAATAGGTGGCGGATAGAAACAATGATCCCCAAATGGGAGATTTTGTCGAGAGTGAATTTTTGGGTGAGCAGGTGAGCTTCGATTTCGATTCTTCTTCTGTCTTGATATGTTACTCATAAGGTTGAAATTGAATATAAGCTGATTCAAGAAAAGCTTAATATTGTCTTGTATTCTTGCATATTTCTTATGACTATATACTCGTTGGGAGAAAAGTACTTCCCTTAATCGCTGTCTTCAACCAATTAAATATTTTCTCTATCTGAAGAAAAACCAATTAAATGAACTGCAGCTTCTATTTCAACACTTATCTAAATTATTTGAAAGACGCTTGACGGTTTGAGTGTGACCATTCATTTGTTTATTTTATAGGTTGAAGCAATTAACAAGATCGCTAAATATGTTTCTCAACTTAGGATGGTTGGGAAAGGCCACGGTATGATTCAAAATCCACAGTTGACTTATACCTTCATTGTCTTTTATTTCACTCAGCCTCTCCCATTGCATTCAATACTTGCAATTGTGCAGCAAACGAATTGATCTAGCTCAACTCCTAATTTTTTCTCACTCTGGGCTCTAAACCAAGTTTTTTTGGCGGGATTTTTGCAGGAGTATGGCACTTCGATCAAATGCTTCTCCACGAGGGTGATGCTGCATGATGAAGAACCATATTGTTACATTTCTTTGTGGTTTAGTCAACTCTTTGCTGCTAAATGTTCTGAAGTATCTCTGCCACAGGAGGTTGAATGTGTTGTCAAAAAATAAGCTGAAACAGTGATAAGTCCTACAAAGTCAATACTCAATAGCCTCCTTGCTTTATCATATTAGTGTGGTCGCTTTTAGATAGTCTTTTTTATGGTGCTTTTTCTTTATTTAGTAACAGACAGTGTGAAGGGATCTAATAGTTTAAGCAGAGCACCAAATCCATCTTCTGATTGTATAAATATAATTAAGTTGTTCAATAAAAGTTCTGTTTCTGCCCTGGAATAAATTCTTTAACTCACTGGCTTACTAAAGAGCAACTTTGTTTCCCTCTCTTCATTTCTTTTAAGTTTATTTTATTTTTCTTTTTTCAAGGATACTTTGTTGCCTTTCTCGCAATTATTTGGAAGTATATTCGATAAAATATGCAACGAGATTAGAGCACATCATAGTGTTTACTCAGCTGCCGATATTTACATGACAATTTGAACAAAATATATATGTAAATATATATATATTTTTCCTCGGCATTTCCCATCTCCATGAGAGGAAAAATTGCAACGCAAATCAAACCTGGAAAAGAAACCAGAAGTGCCTGCCCGTCAAGTTCATCAAACGCCTTCATCCACAATAAGGGAAAACAAAAAGATTCATCTAAAACCAATTCTTTGAAAAGGAAAGGAGACATGGATTCAAGTTTGCCTAAAACAAAATCTCCAATATGAAGAAGGCCTCTTGTTTCTTCTAGTGTGGTTGCAGGTTTTTGGAGGATAAGCTGAAGAAGAATGAATCATTGCCCACATCACTTGTATATCTTCATATTCTTGGCAAGACTCCAGGTCTTTGTAAATACTAAGAAGCACGTCTCTACTTCCTGCCGTTGTCATAACAACACATGAGTGAGAAAACCAACTAAATAAATTAGTGCTGCTCTGCTTGCAATAACATTTGAAAATAACTATTTGTCACCTTTGTTCTTGTTTCTGAAACCTGAAGCGATCTTCAGAAGTATGGACTTGGTGGAAAAGAGAAATGAGCGTTTGAAGGATAGCCAGCCACCCCACCTCCCCATCTTCTCATAGCTTCAGCTCTCATTTTCTTTCTTTTTATATGCTCGTTTTTCCCTTGTGAGCCCAACCTCACTCTTCAATAATAAAATAATGCTTGAGAGCTAAACAACAAAATGCAACAGACCAAGCACAAACCAACACTCATTAAGACAGGGGGGCCTTTATCTTTACTCAAATTTGGTTTTGATGCAAAGACACTTTTGTCCTCCTGAATTAATCAAACTGATGCAATGATCACGTTTCACAAGGGTCCATTGTGTCATTTAAAAAATGATGGGGACACTCAAAACCCATTTGATGAAGTGCCAAAAACAGGAAGAGTGATAAATTGAAAGAAGTGGACATTTAAGTAGGAGAGATCATTTTGGACTTGAGCATTTCTCATTTATCTTTCTTACCAAAGATTCTCAATTCTATTGTATTCGAAGAAAGTCATATGGGTCCCCAAGTCAAACGGACGGTTGGTTTTTCTTTCAGTTACGTTGTGTTTGTGCTGCACTCCTCACTCTCTCACTATCAAACATATCTCATTAATGATTTTTTTTTAAGGATTATATTGAGTTGATTAATTATTTAAGCATATGATTAAAGATTAGTTAAGAGCGTGCTTAGGTTCTTTGGATTCTTTCGGCATCGCTTTCGAAGCTTTGCTCAATCTTACTGGGTGATGCCACTTTTAGCAAGTAAAGGCATACGCATTGAAACCATTTCCGGTAGCATCGTGCCCAACTACTGCCTCCCGCAGACGACATTGTTCAACAAACTTTAATTCTTCCACCCAAATTCAGTTTCTTTTCTGTGTTGTTTTAATGGAGTGAAGAGCATTTTGCAGAAAGCTCACCCGCATTAGGTAGTGAAGATGAGGAATTTTTTGGAATTATATAATTTATGATTTATGAGGGATGACTGATAGGTAAATGCTCATCTACTACTCGGTTCTTATCTGGAAATAGAAAGCCCGGTGGTTTTCTTATCCGGGTGATGTTAAGTTTTAACATTTGACGTGGGTGTCATCTGTGGAGAGGATAGATTTTCTTATTCAAGCTTAATAAATGAAGTAGAAGCCATTTAATCGAGATGATAACGTTTTTTTGCATTGAAAATAAGAAGTCTGAGTTTAAACTCCAATCATATGAGTGGAGAAAAAATTGAGTTGCGACTAGACTAAACCAATTTATTTTTTATTTTTTAAAAAAGAACCAGCATGAATCATAATGCTAACAAAGTTCATTGCTCAAATTACAGTGTCACTGGGAGTATAATTTCACAAAGCCAAGGATCATCAAAAATCAACATAATATTTTTTCTATTAACATAATCTTTTTTAAATTATGTTTTTAAAGGTAGGGGGCCGACAAATTCAAATTCATTTTCTTTAACCCTTTTTTTTCCCACAATTTAAATTCAAATAACTAACTAAATAAAAATATCTAGGCCTAAACAATTTTCATATTATTTTTGTCAAGATAAAGAAATGAGCGAAGCTCAAATTTTTTTTTTAATCTCTTACCTCCTTAATCAAAGTAATTAGTCAAATATTCTTTTTTCAAGTCTCTTATCTCCCTAACCAAAGTAATTAGTTAAATAAAACTGAGCAGTCTACCATGTCGAACAAAACTATTTAGAAACCACTCAACACGCCCTCATAGTCATAACTCAATCACTAACAAGAATTCAAACGCAAGATGCATAACAAATACTTCACAACAAAGATTAAGATGAACTTTTTTTTTTTGTTGAGCATTGAATTAATGATCAAGATTTATTTTGAATTTTTATTTTTCTTATTTCTCGTACCTAACAATTATTAATTCAATGCAAAAAAACTCAGTTCAACACTGAATCTTTATCCTCACAACAGTGGTGATTGTGATTTGTGCAAAACCCACTGAAAGAGAGAGGAAAAGTACCCTGATCCCCATTCAGGTTTAACCAGACCCCAATGCTTAATATATTTCAAATACAAAAGTGGAAAACCATAAGCCCAAAATTACAAACAGAAACGATAAAGAGATACATGAACTTAGATTAAATAGTTGAAAATAACATCCACCAAATAGTAGCTAAAATAAAAAAGGACAAAGCAGGTTCAAAATTGTGCTGATAAAAATAAAAATAAAAATAAAGATTCATTTTTGCATCGGTCCTACTTCAGCTTTAGAGAGTGCCAATCAGCTCTAATTCAACAAGAAAAAACAAAGCAGCAAAATGTATCCAAATTCATTGTAAAAGCTTAAGCAGCAGCCTGGGCAGCCTGTCTCTTCCTAGCTTCCTCAATGATGGACAACTTAATACCCTTGCCCTTAGGAAGTGACACCCATGGTTTTGAACCCTTCCCGATGGTGAACACATTGCCTAGGCGAGTTGCAAACTCATGACCAAGGGCATCTTGAATATGGATGGTCTCAAAACTTCCCTTATGCTTTTCCCTGTTCTTGATGATTCCAACTCGACCTCTGTTTCTACCCCCAGTGACCATGACAATATTCCCAACATCAAACTTGATGAAGTCAGTGATCTTGTTCTCTTCTAAGTCAAGTTTGATGGTATCATTGGCTTTGATGAGTGGGTCAGGGTAGCGGATGGTACGCCCATCATAGGTGTTGATGTATGGGATACCTTTCTGGCCAAACTGGACTGATCTAACTTTGCAAAGCTTGAACTGCATTACAGAAAATTCATATAAATTTAAAGAGACTCGAGATGTTAACATGTGATATTCATTAGTGATGAATATGCAAACAATGGAAAATATGCACTACAAGTTTGTAAGAGAATTGGAGAGACCAACTACATACATGCATAATGATAAGTTATCAGCAGTAATAATTCTTGATTCAAACAAGCAATTCCACAGCAAATTAATATTAAAAAACCAAGAGAGTACAAAGAGAATCAACTATAAGTTATAGACATACTTTTGCCTCCTCATCTCTGAGGGAATGGAGACGGAAGCGACCCTTGGTGTCATAAAGGAGACGGAAGTTCTCGTTGGTCTTGGGAATTGACACAACATCTGTTAACAAAGTCCCAAAAGAGAAAAAAAAGGACATAACAATCTCAGTACCTCAAACCAACAATTCTGCAAAGAATAGGCCAGGCAGAAGAATGAAAAGAAACTGCTACTCCTATATAACTAATAGATCTAAAATCAAGATTACAGAATACCATTTCCAAAAAAAGGAAAAAAAATCTTGTTACTTGCAAAGAGAGAAGTTCACATACCCATGAAACCAGCAGGGTAGGTCTTATCTGTCCTAACCTTCCCATCAACAAGAACATGTCGTTGCATCAGAATAGCAATAACTTCACGATATGTGAGAGCATATTTCAAACGGTTTCGCAATACAAGGATCAATGGCAAGCATTCCCTTGACTTGTGGGGACCAGATGATGGCTTAGGTGCCTGCAGACCAAGAGAATTATAATGAGTCAGCAAAAGTAGCTGAGAAGTAGAAAAAAGAAAAGAAAGTATCAAAAAGTTTAAGAGTTTAACATGGCAAACATACAAATGCACCACCAAGCTTGTCAAGCATCCAGTGCTTAGGGGCATTGAGCCTCTTCAAGTGCTTCTTCAATCCTCTAGCCTGTAATGCACAAAGAATATACTTGTCAAGTGACCCAGAATTTTATAGTAAGAACCCAACAGAATCCCTCTAACAACCATAGCATAAAGAATATCCACAAAACAAGTATCGCACAAACAATAGCAAATGCATCACAATGGATAAGCCAGGCACCATATAGCAAGTTAGATATGTTCAATTGGAGTACCACACAACCAACACATTGCAAATTCACTTGAAGATATATTTTAATTCCCATGGTACCATAGACATACTAAACATCCAAACTTCTTAATTACACAAGACCCACAAGCTAATTAAGAAAGAAAATTCCAACCAAACATAGAAGTTGGGGGAAAAAAATTCTCTGTGAAACTAATCCAATTTATTCACAGCACTTGCCACATCAAAGACATCTAACGGAATGAAATATGTACGCATGAATGGAAAACACGATCACGTAATTTATATATAATCGATTGCATATATTCTCTTTATCTTCACAGATAAAAATAAAATAAAATAAAATAATCAGAAGGTAACAGTCATGGTGCTGGATACTCACTGATCCAAAAAAAAAGTTCTAAAATTACGGTAATGCTATATGAATCGATTACGAAGCCAAACGTTTCCCGTTCTTCTAATTTATTTAAAAACGACATAGTTTCAAAGACGCGATACTAAATTTTTCAGAGAAAATGGACTTGCGGCAACTATCACATAATGTAACTCAAATCTAAAAACCAAAACAAACGCATTCATCGGGTAAGTTTTTTTCTGAAGACGTAATACACGTTGTCTTAGAAACAAATTAAGAACACGCTAAGGCTGAGTTTGATAAGATTAGAGAAAGTGTACGGAAGGCTAACCATTTTTGTGAGTTTGAAGCTGCTGCCTCGCTGCGGCTGCTTGTCTGTTCTCTTTGGCTCCGCGAGAAGAGTGAGAAGGTGACTAAACCCTAGTTTCTGTATTTATAATAACTGGGGGTACTTTAGGGTTTTTATTTGTTTTGTACTTTTTACCATGAAATTGGATTACGGGTAGGTTTGTTTTATGGGCTTAATCGGGTCGAGTTTAGAAACTATCAAGACGGCCCAACCTTTTTTGCCGATTGCATTTGTTGCTGCGCAATGCTCTAAATACACCCCCCAAAATTCTTAGAAGCCCGAAAATTTTTGGTCCGATGCCTAAAATTAGTATCTGTTAGATTTAAGTCGAATGGGGTATTTTAGGACCTTTTTGTGTGCTCGACATGATAGAATGTGATAAGAGAAGATGAGACAAGATAAGATGAAATGTGATGCAATGAGATAATTATAATAATGAATAATAAATTTAATTGAACCTTAAATAATCTATTTTACCTCTACTAGTAAAAACTCAAATTTTGAGTTTTTGAAAGTAGAGGTTAATTTTTTTTTTAAATGTCAAAATATTTCAAATATCATCTACTTATTTAATAGTTTTATTTACTATTTTCATAATATAACTTTAAAAAACCTACTATTAAAGTAATTTCATAAATTTTTAATAAAAATTTTTATTGATAATCAAACAACTAAATTTTTTTTAGTAAAAGTTATATTTACAAAAGTTTTACTAACAAAAACTCTACTTAAATAAGCTCTATTTGAAAAACTGTACCAAACGGAGCCTTAGTCCCTCATACATTCGTTGGAAAAGATTTTCATTGGAGTTTTGAGAAGTAGATTTTGAATCAATTTCAACTTATTTGCTGTTAAAAATTTGATCTAAAAGAGCTCTAAGGATTTGTAACATTAATATGGCTAGACTGTAATTTAAAAAAAGAACAACAAAGAAAATGAGGGTAAAAATGGTTCAACTTCTCCATATTTTGTTGATATAACACTCTCTTACTTGTGAATTATTTAACACAAACTCATTCTCGTCACTTTCTTATCACATTCTTATTGTTTTCTTTTCACATGTATTTGTCACTTCTTATCACTTTTTGATCACTTTATCGACAGGTTCTCACCACTTCTCAGTCACTTCTTAACCCCTTCTTATTTACGTTGTATCACGTTCTTTCTCATTTACCCGTAATCTTTAACATAATGACTAGAGATATCAGTCTAAAGTTGGATTTTAAACTTTTCAGTCAATTTGTTTTCCAAATTTTTACTTCTATAGAATATTTTATTTTGTAATTTCATCGTGATCTTTTAAACACCGAATCAAATAATGTAATAATAGATTGTGTACAATTTATTCGTGAATCATATTTCTGCTTCTATGTCAAAAATCTACATTAAAATTCATGCTTCGCGTGGTAAAGCCAGAGTTCAAGATGGCTGGTAATGATTATTGGAGAACGATGGAACAAATTAAAACAACCCCACATTACTTGAAAAGTACAAGGTTATGATTTTTGTTTACTTCAGCTTTAAGAAAGAATCAATTACAACTTAGTTGAAAACAATACTAATGATCACAGAGACCAAACAGATTACAGAACAATGTTAAAATACATTAAAAAAAATCAGAAAACAGCCACAGCACTTGATTACAAAAATCAGTTTCTCACAGCAGTTCTCCTTAATCATGGATGATAGAATGAATTAAAATGGAGGCCTCATCAGTTGTTGGAGCCACATCACCTGTTGATTGCAAAAACACAATATTAACTAACCAATCTTTGCAGAATAAAGAAACAGTGCAGCTTATAAGAACCCAAGAAGCCCAAGTGCTATAAGTATATATATACCTGGAAGTGATGTCGGCAAGTGAGAGACAATGTTACCAATGATGCTACCACCACCACCACCACCTTCATCGTCTTTCTTCACTTCTTCATTTTCTTCAACTCTTTTCACCATCACTTCTTCATCTTTCTTCTCATTTTCTGTCACTTGAGCTTGTTCGCTTGGGCGAAAGAAGTTGGGTATCACATTCTTGATTAGTCCCCCACCACCACTATTAACATTACCCACTTCCTCCTCTGACCCAGAGCCCTCATTTTCACTTCTTGCACCAATATCCTTGCTTCCGAAAACTTCATCCTTCTTTTGGTTAACATCTCCTGCTCTGGGACTCAAAGGAGAGACCAAGTTATGAATAATGTGGTCTAAGAGCCCTCCTTTTCTCTCTTCATCATCTTTGCCTTCAGCGTCTGTTTCTTTTCGCTTGCTACACTCTTCTTGCCTATGCAATAAGCTTTCTGCTTCGGGCACAGCATCTTCCATCGTTTTCTCTTTAGTGTTTTTTAATTTTATCACTTCCGATAATTATTTATACCGAAGCCTATCATATAGCGGCCAAGGTGACAAGCGTCCCTATTCAAAGCATTATTTAATGCAAAGCCATATAATTTTATTACACGAACTTCGTAGATATTGTCTAATACAGACAAACCTCCCTTGTATTCCCAAAAAAAGATCAAAAAGATAAATCTGCCTCTACACTGGCGACACATGTCAATCCATAGGCCCATCTGGGCAGTATATTACGATCTCAATACAGAGTCGGTGGTGTCACCGACACGGAGATCTCCTGGGTGGCTGGGCCAATCCTGTTAAGTTCTATTTCTTTTTGCCCGAAGTCCAGTGGTAAAACAGGAGAATCCACTGTTTTCTCAAAACTAGGAAGCTTTTCTTCGCACGACCCTCAATATGGTTTAAGTTTTTCTGTTTGCAACACTGGAAGAAAAATGAACCCATAACAGACATGAAAACTAAATCGTAAAGCTTTTATTTCATGTCTAATTTTATGAATTTTACCGTCTAATAAGATGTAAGAGAATTTATAACTTCACATCAGTAAAATGTTGAATACAAGTTGATCTTCTCTAGGTTTCAAACTTTCATACAAGTTACATGGAGAGGAAATATACTAATTCTTAAGATCCTGAAACCATCTCTCCTCTGAAAGATGACTTGATCGCGCAAAAGTTACCTGGAAGCAAGACAACTTAAATTGAGGCTAAAACTTGCAGAACTCTTATAAGAAGAATAGTGACTCTATGGATCTGACGGATTTGAACCATATTTGGCTTTGACCATTGCATCCATTTTCTCCTGTTTCTCTTTGATCAGTGCCTCAATCCTCTTCTCTCTTCTGGCTTCTTTCGCTTCATTTTCAGCCTTGAGTCTCTCCACTATGGTATTGAAACCAGGAACTTTCTCCAACAGACTGTTTAGAGCTCCGGTCCTTAGGGTGTCGAGAACACGGACAAATTCCTGCATGCACGCATAACATGAAGGTCATACAAGGCACAGGCATCCACTTTTTCCAAAATTTACAATGCAGAACACCTCGAGGTGATCCACAAGGAAGTCCAAAGAGTTTAGGAATTAATGTAAAGATATGGAATATCTAAAGATCTAAGTAGAATTTTTTGTCGAACATATCATCTTCTTTCTAACAAACTACTGAGCTAAAGCAATCAAAAGCTTAAAATGAAACTGGAAGAAGCAAGACCATACCAAAATGTCCACATTCCACTCCCTGATGTAAGGAGGACCTGTTGTGTGGGAACCTAGTGGCTCTCGATACCACTCTCCGCCATATGTAATCTGATCCATAGCTTGCTCAACGCTTAGAACCTCCCATGGCCTTAGCCCAGGGATAATTTTTGATAATTGCAGCCTGTCCCCAACAAAAGCAATCCAGATGCCTTGTATTAATATTAACCAATACATTAAATTGTTTCAGATAGACAAATCTTGTGAGAAGATTAAGAGACACCAGTATCACATAGTTATTAAGAAATATGAAGAATTATCTTCAATCCAATAACAAATGCAATAAACCAAAGTGGACACAGTACCTGAGATCTTTTGGAATAAATTTGTTTGGCATGTGATCAGCTTCCAACATTGTTGTCAGTTCAGAGCCGCTAGCCCAAAGAAACAGAGCATGACTTGGAATTCTAACCCCAGGCCAAACACCACCATTAGCTTGTAGTACAGCATTATCACGTCTCCTGCTCTCCATAGCTTCTTCTTGGAGCTGCTTATAGGTTTTCTTCTCATGTCCCTTAAGAGGAACCCAAGGAGGTATACCTTTTTGAAGTTTGTGAAGGAAAGCTGTTGCTGCAGCACCAAGCCTAACTGGAAGCACCAAGCCAGAAGATAAGTTTCGACTCTAAATAAAAGAATAAAAGATAAGTGCCTCAAAATCCAAAAACCACCAAAAAGATAATAGATTGAGAACAGCAATGAAAGAACAAGGGGTATATTATTATTGCATTAACAAAATACAAATCTGAATCTGTTTAAAAATATATCAGCACTCATATTGAATGGCTAAGAGTGTACATTTACAGTTTATGCATCTCCTCTTGAATATGATACTTTCAAACTTCCAAAGTCACTCAAAACACGAGGAGTTGACATTACCAAAGAAAAATAATTCGGTCTAGTAACTTTTGAGGTCAAAAGCATGATTACGTCCTAATATTTTCAGAGGTTGGATTTATACAAGCAAATTCTATGGTTTAAGAATTCCATCCAAACTGGATAGCTTTTCCACATACAGGCAACTCCTCATTATCACATTATTAGGAAATCAAAATATATTACTTGCAGACAACCCACTACGGAAATCATAAATTATAAATACATTATCATGCAACTACTTCTTGTAGTCTCGCATAGAGATTGCATTAAACAAAATGAATAAACATGAGAAAGAAAATCCAACAAACCTTCCCAAGTAGCAATCGCCTTTTCCAAGCCATAAACCATGTGAATGGGTACCCATTCATCCATGTCTTCCCCCCATATGAATGTATCCTTATCAATGATACCAGCACCCCAAGCTGTCTTAAGCGTAATCAACTCCAACGGCCCTCTTGTTCGACCCAACCGATCCTTATAGTACCAACCCCCACTCCTCATTATAACTATACAAGACCAAAATTAACAACAACATAATCCAGTAAAACTCACAGCATAAACAATTCATATTAAGTTTTAGCATGACTAGAACGGTACTTACAATCATAGTAACGCTTCTCAAGCCGCTTATACCCAATGGCCTGAGCAACATCAATGGGCCGGCCGGGGGGGTACGGCCGCTGCCTAAACCCCCAAAGACCGAACTGAAACTGCTTCATAAAATCCCAAAACTTGTCGTCACTCTCTTCTTTAGTCTTTATCGCC
This sequence comes from Citrus x clementina, assembly GCF_000493195.1. NCBI lineage: Eukaryota > Viridiplantae > Streptophyta > Magnoliopsida > Sapindales > Rutaceae > Citrus > Citrus x clementina. The sequence continues at coordinate 16,904,334 of NW_006262139.1, read as the reverse complement.
TTCCTCGGCATCGGCCTCCCGTCCAATCCAATGACGTGCGGCAAAGCCTGCCACAGCTTCTTGTCCTCCGGTCTGTACGGCTTATCATTCTTCTTCAACTCAACTTCGTTCAAATAATCCGCTATCTCCTCGGCTCGCGCCATGAACTGAACAACGGGACTTTCCCTGAACGATTTCCACCATTCCTCATTTTCTTTAATTTCTTCTTCAGATGGGTTTTCTTTCTTCTCGAAAAGCGGTTCCTCTTTCAGGATTTCTTCTACTTCCGGGGCGTGGCGGTAATCGGGTAAGTTTTCGCATTCCCAGAAGTATTGGTCCAGCATTTTCTTGTAATAACCTGGTTCTTGCCGTTCGGTTTCCGGGTCGGGTTTCTTGGGCGTTTTTCGTTTGAAGAGGGATGATGAAATTGAAGCGAAATTTGAAGTGGGTTTCCCGGGATTGAAGAAAGAGAAGGATTCGGTGAGTGAGTGAAAGTTGATGATTGGAAGTGGGTTTGTGGGTTTATTGAACCAGTTTTCGAAGGGATTAAAGTTGATGGAAGCCATTAGGGTTTAGGGTTTTTGGTTAATAAGATACTGAAATCGTTGAAAATGGAGAAAGTACTGAGAGTGAGCTGAAGTGCAAGAGAAGATTGCGTTCAGTCAAAACGAAGAGGAAGATGCCGGCCATCGTTGGGCCGCTTAGTGTGGGACTTAATAAACACGGGCTCTCGGCTTGTCAAACTTCAAGCTTTTAAGGCCCATAAGTAGTTGAAAATTGAAAAGCACTTTTGGTTTTGAGTGTGCTGATGTAATTTTTCACTCAAAATGATCTACTTGGATATTTCCGACGTCAGCTCCTATCCGGAGCAACTTCACAACTGAGCTCAAATAGTACTGGATTCTTTTAAATGCAGAAAACATTATCTTTTAGTTTTTAAATTTTTTGAAATTTCAGAAAGTTTAAGATAGGGTATGATCAATGTGCATTGGCAACACCCATGCCCTCAAGATTCTAATCCCAATAATTGTTAAGACTCATTTTTCCTTCTAATGTAATTGGGTAACATATATTGAAGTGTGGGTAGAACTTTGGGCAGTGTCATAAAAAATTATAAATTATATCAGTAGAATTCTGATTTGATTAATATACATATTAGTGTTTGAGAAAAAAGAAAAAAAAAAAAAAGAGACATATATATATAGGAGGGTACACTCATAAATAGACACAAATTAGCTTGTGATTATTTGAAAGTGTTTTTAGTGATACCAAAATCACTTAAACACATTCTAAGAGACTTAAATCTGAAAAAAAGTTTCAGAGTTCAGGTGAGATTATTGAAAGGTGCTTTGGTTCAGAGATAACGTGTGATTAGTCAGTTCTTGCAGGCCTTCATGGCATAAAGTACATTCTTTAGCAAGGCTTATCAAGCAATCTCTTTAAAATAAGTCCATTCTAGATATTATGCTGATTTCGATGAAAGATTGTTGCTTCTTAATTTCTATTTTGATCATATGCATCCTCATTGTGAAAATTCAGTGCTGAAAATATTATGGTTAATGATGTCACTTATTCATTCGCATGCATGATTCCGTGGTTTCTGATGAAAAGAAAAAGAAGCTGAAAAAGCAAAAGTGGAAAAGTTTAAGTTACTTTAACTGCCTTTTGCTTTCGTAACACCAGAGCAAATCAATGGGAATAAACAATATCCCGCTACTGAAAGTTGCTTGCTTCAGTGTAATTTGAACTCACAAATGGCTTCCACAAAGCTTTTAACATTCTTCTTTCCTGCTTCTCTATTGCTTCTGTCAATCTCTCCATTTGGTAGTAGTGAAAATGTTACAGTTTCTGTTTACTATGAAACCCTGTGCCCATATTGTGCAGACTTCATAGTAAACCATTTAGTGAAGCTGTTTCAAAAGGGACTTAACTCCATTGTTAATCTTCGTATGATCCCGTGGGGCAACTCTATGATGCAACCTGATGGAACTTTTGTTTGCCAGGTTACATTTCTATGTTTTTTTTTTTTTAATTCTCCTCCCGTTTCATTGTTTTGGATTTTCTAAACAAAAAAAGCACTTCTGTTACTTCTGTATAACCACTTTTCTTCAAGTTCAAGCCTTGTTTAGGATAAAATGCATTTTCTTTTGGTGCAAGAAACTATTTATAAAGGATAAGTATTAAAATAAGGATAATTTTAAATGGCCTCTTCAGGATCAATCTAAGGTGCCCGTAATACTCACCGAATCAAGAAAAATCTTGCCATTTCAGCATGTCAAATTTCTTAAAATAGTCTTGTAATTGGAATTACTTTATTTGCAGCATGGCCCAGGTGAATGCTTACTAAATACTATTGAGGCCTGCACCATTAGCATTTATCCTGATGTGGTGAGTCTTTTCAGTGCCTAGATGACTAATTTTAGTACCAGCCAGTTCGAAATCTCTTAGGCTCATTCTTATGCAAGGATTAATGGTGGTGGTCGTATCACATGTGTACATCGAAGTTGTATGAGTTTTCTTTTTACTAATTATCAATAAAATTCAAGTGCAGGTCCAGCATTTCAGTTTTATCCACTGTGTTGAGCGTCTCGCCTTGGAGAAAAGGCAGGCTGAGTGGATTAACTGCTTTGAATTAACTAAGTTGGGTAGGGTACCGATTGATTGCTACAGAAATGGTCTCGGGAAACTGGTTAGTTTTACACATGACAATTTTGATCTGCTGCCATTATAAATTATCTTTATCAGCCAGCTCTGACATTGATTGCATAGCAACATGCAGCTGGAACAAAAATATGCAACCGAAACTGCTCAGCTAAAACCACCACATAGATTTGTGCCTTGGGTAGTTGTAAATAATCAACCACTTCAAAGGTCATTCCCAACCTCTTTTTTTTTTCGGCTCTATCATATCCCCAGTCTAAGTTTCAAGTTTAAAATTTGCTTTTGCGATTGCAGGACTTCATGAATTTTGCAAACCATGTCTGCAAAGCTTACAAAGGCACTCGAGTACCGGAGGCTTGCAGATCACTTCCTAATAATATTCCAGTCAATGCAGAGTCTACAAGTTCAGTGTGCTATACAGGTGAGGGGAAGAATTAGACATCATTAGACCCAAGGAAAAAAAATTCCAAGATCAAAGATTGCTTGATAGATCATTGGATGAAGATAGTAGCTTCAGTATTTAGTTGGATGGTATTATGTGGCTGGTTAAAGTTTGTTAATAAAGTAAGTGTTTATTATGGTGTTCAGGTTGGCTTGTTTTGCTTTGGATTGTAGGACTAGTATGGCTAAAATAGCATAGTTCATGGACCGGTAAGGATGCTAAAATGGATCTGTGACTGTGGCAAACAAGTGTTTTGCCTACATTTTGAGACCTCTCTCTTCCTGATTTGATCAGTATAGGTGGACTGTGATTGAATGGTATGTTGTTACAGAGGGCTTGTCCAGTCTGATAGGTGATTTTCGCAGGGATGATGCAAGTATTCCATGCTACATAATTGCTTTCCTTTCAAGTATTCCATGCTACATTCCCAGTTTATCTATCATATCGAGTACTTTTGAACGTGCAAATCCGGTTGCAAGAATGGAATTGTTTCCGCTTCATAAACAAGTGATCCTATCTGCATCCAATGTACTTGGCACTTAAAGTGCAGTGTAAAAGCAATGCATTATCGTAATCTCATGCTGGATAGTAATGTGGTAATGTGATCAATAGAAGTTTGAACCGAATCTTTATGGATTGGAAAGAAGGCAAACGGGTCCATTCGCTGTAGAATTACTGCACGTGAATGTTTGTTCTGCTTGGAGTTTGTGAAATATATAAAATGATAAAGTACTCAATGTCATGCTTTCCAATTTCTACTTGCCAATTTCCAAAGATAGTAATTAACAACTCACCAGCCGGATCACAAAAATGTACGTAATAGTGAAGGTGAATAATAGACTTGCACAGCTGGAATGCATCAAAAACATCACTTACCGTACACTCCATTTTACATCCTCTAAATTTAATGGATGAAATGCGCTATTCTTACTTCTTTCGAGCTTCCGGTAAGCACAGGAAACTGCTAGGATGAAGATTAGTCAAGATTACAGGACAATTTGTCTTGAGAGTCACTGTCAGTCACTATGGCAATTTCAACATGAAAAAGGGGGTATTGTGGTCACATTACTCATTAAAGATACAACCCAGTGAATAGTTTCTCCAGCTACATATTCATAAATACACGTACTGTAGACCGGCCTCTGTCCTTGCTCTCAAAGATGCCTCTTTATGAGATAGCCTTAAAAATTTTCTGCGCTTGCCTCTTGTTCTTGTTTACATCTCCATCTCATGTTGCTGCTTCTTATACGCACATAGATGGCAGTGAGGCTTCACTTCCTGCCAAGCCTGGAAATGTTAATCTCTCAGTTTACTATGAAACTCTGTCTCCAACCTGTTCAAATTTCATCGTTAAGAATCTCGAGGGTGTGTTCAACAATGATCTCATTTCCATCATCAATCTCAGGCTGGTCCCTTGGGGTGATGCAAACATCAGTAAATCTAACAATGCCTTTATTTGTAAGGTTACTCTTTCACTCAATCTTCTTTACTTGGGTTGAACTTATTTTGCATATGCGTTTCATTTAAGCGTAGTTTTCAGCTTCAACTTTAAGCCTTGCTTGCAATGCAGTTTTATTTGGCTTTCACTTTACCCAGAAAATAGAAATTTTGAGAATCATAAAACTTTTATGGTTCAGTTTGTTTCCTTAACCAAATGTGACGAGTTTCAGCAGACAAGCTAATGCATAATGACCTGAGAAATAAACCGGGTCATATCAAAGCTAATAGATAATCTCAATTCCACAATAAAGATGCTTATTGAACCGAACAACCAAAATTTTATTGTTACCAGACCTTCCCAAAGAACGGAACTGGAAATTGGCAAATGAGACTTCATTTTGGTGCTCCCCACACATACTTCAACGCTATATTAATTTGTTCATTTATGAAGCAGGCCCACTTCCCCAACTTTTTCTTTCCCTGTCTTCCAATAAGTGAAGACAGAATAGAGGTTCTATTATTGTTCTTGCCCATTAAATATTTCTTATTGTTTCCATATACATATGTATACATGATGATAATGATCATGACGTGCTACCATTATCGGTCAATGTTAATTTATCACATATTCTTCCAATATGCTTTCTTTCCACAATATAAGCATGACCCGTATACTATCTTTCACCAAATTTGCAGCATGGCCCAGACGAATGCTTGTTAAATGAAGTTGAAGCCTGTGCCATCAATGTTCTGAAAAATGTGGTACAATTTGCTTTCCTTTTTAGAAAACTATACTTGAATCCTAGAGTGGATCAAAGTTACTTTATCTATATATTTCGTTGTTTCTTTTTTTCTTATTTATTGACGTGCTTAATCAACCTTACTAAAGTATCTAATATTGCAGAACAAGTACTATGGTTTTATTTACTGCATTGAGTTTCTAGCCATAGAGGGGAGGCACAAGGACTGGCAAACTTGTTTCAACACATTAGGATTGCCTGCAAAACCTGTTCTGGATTGCTATAAAAGTGGAAATGGAACAAAGGTCAGCTTCATCGGCTCAGTGGTTACAATAATAATAACTCTAGAGATTCCAATGGGTTCATTTTTTGTGTCTCCTGTGTCCATGTTTTCGCTGTCCGTTTAATTGATCTAGTGTGGAATGAAATTGCAAGCAGCTTTTGCTACAACATGAATATGAGACTTCTCATCTTATCCCACCTCATACAATTTTACCATGGGTGCTGGTGAATAATCAAGCCATCAGAAATGTAAGTCCTTAATCAATGCCTCTCCCAGTCTTTCTCTCAAAACCTACAGAGTGAAGAACACCAACAACATTTTTCCTGCAGGACTATGAGAATTTTACAGCGTATGTGTGCAGAGCTTACAAAGGTAATGTGGTACCCAATGCGTGCAAATTGCCTTCACCAGGTATCAACTCTGCCAAGAAGGTAAATTCTCCAGCAAAAAGAATGCAAAGATTCATAGAAGCTTCCTGGAAGCCATCGCAGAAGGAACCTTAATCTTGCAAATCCCCATCTTATGGTAAATACAAATTCAGGCATTGTTTTACAATGTAGCTAATCTTCATTACAACCTAATCATCAATAGACTTAACTGCTGAGACTATTCAACATCACAAAGCTAATATACGATGCCAAAAAATAAAGAAAGCATGAACAAGATTTAAATAGAATTAATTTTGCTTACATTTTCGGCTCAAGTTCACACTAAAGTTCTGTTGTTGCTTCAATATGCTTCTGTAATTTTTCTGCGTCTTTGTATTCACTTTCAAGAACTTGAAGTGGAAACATTTGAAGGTAAAATAAGTCAAGAGCACAAGCACAATTGCAAAGAGAGCGATTATTTATTACTTTTTTCTGTTTGAGTGGGTGAGCATCTTAAAAATTAAATGCTATTTTAGAATTCCACTTGAGCAAACACCTAGGTAACTCAATCTCTAAAATTTGGTATAATTAAGGTCTTATTTAGGATTAAAGTTGTATATCTGTAGTTTGAAAGTTACATTTTAAAAATATTTGATAAATACTAACTGATATAATTTGGAAGGTAAATTAATTTGATTTTATATATCTTTATTAATTTTGTCAAAATTATAATTTTAAAATTATATTTACTAATACTATTAATTTTTTTTTTCATAATTATAGTTTTTTTTTTCTACAACACCTCAATGGCCTAAGGATTAAATGGTGGGTGTTACTATGATAAATAAATGATATTATCCTATTCTAATATGGACCAAACATGGATTAGACAAAAAGTATTTTAATCTCATTCTTTGTGTTAAAAGAATTTTACAGAGAATTAAAAAGAAATGAGAAATGAGAAAGTAGCGTTATTATCTCGCTCTTATTAACTTCATGGTGAAGATCGGGTTTTGACAAGATGCTTAATCGAATTAGGCTGGTTCTGATCTGATTTAGTGGCCAGCTAATCTAAAAGGCACAAGCAGTATTTTTTCGACTAAGGGTGGTTGGTGAAGATTCTTAGCCAAAGTTACTTTAAATTTTTCCACATTGCAATTATTTAACATGATAAATCAACTCTTTTATTCTCTTTAAAAGGGCGAAAAATTAAGAAATGCTCTTTAAAACCTACCAGCCTTCAACATTTATAAAGAACAAGTCGACAAAAAATGCCCATACTAACAGTAAGCGGTGGTGGTGGCGAATCTTGATTTAATCGTAAAAGAATATTTCTAATGTTACATTGATGTGCTCTTTAAAACAAAGATACTTTGCTCAAGCAGGACTTGGGAGCCAAAGGGTAAATTTATAAAGTGAAGCTGGGTAAATCTATAAAGTGGAGCTAAGGAGGAAAATAAATTTTAAGATTTCGAGAGGTTTTAGAATTAAAAACAAACTCTAGTACATGCATAAAGATGAACGAAAAAGAATCATGGAATGTGCATGTTACAATCTCATGGTGAAGTCAAGAAAAGTGGCACTCACTTTCAGGCTAGCTGGGGAATTACACCACCCTCCACTTAAAATTCTGAAGAACTATTAATTTAGTAAGACTCGAAATATATATATATATATATATTTTCTGTTCATTAGAATCCTCAAGTTTTAAGAAAGGTATAAATACATATATCTTTTATTTGAGATTGGAGTATTATAATTTTTAACCTACAGCTGTTGTGGAAAAAAATTATAACTATAAATTAAACGTTAATAATATGTGATAAATATAATTTTAAATAATAATTTTGATAAAATTATTAAAGATATAATAAATTTTCTATCAAACAAGTGAAAAATTATATTAACATAGCTTTCAAACTACAGTGATTAGTGTTCACCAAACATTTTAGTGTAGTACCTTTTAAATTACAGTTGTCCAACTTCAATCTCAAACGGACTTATAGTATATGAAAATTTATGTGTTTATATAAGCATATCATTTTTTTGTTAGAATTGACGCCCACGATGGGGTGAAATATAAAAATAATTTAGAAGTTTTTTTTTTAAATAAAGTTTCATATTACTAGTGTAAATCTAACTGGAATCTAAGAGTTATGAAGATTTTTTTGTTGACTTTAATTGCCCTTATTAGCTTTTATATAAGCAGACCTATTCTATGAAAAATAAGTTTGGGATAGGCGTAAGAGACATGAAAAATACGTAGAAGCTATGAGTCATAGCTTCGTATAAGCATATTGCTCTTTCAAAAAATGAACTTGAGTAATGCTCCATTTCAGAAAATGCTGTTCCAGTGGACATGGAAAGAACTCAACGAAGGTTAGTCTCGTCAAAATTGTTCACAAGTTTTGCTTGTCTTCACTCTTCATGATTTTCAATTCATGAACTGTCATTTGTATTTGCACCATGCTGTCAGCTCTAAATGTTACAATGCATTGGTATAACCTTGGAAGCAAATTGATATGAACGCAATGTGGCTTGAGCTGAAGTAAGGTAATAAAACTATACACATCTCAAGCCGCCAGATGAATTTGTACCGTGGGTAACAGTGAATGGCGAGCCACTGGGCCATGTAAGTCTCACTATCACCCTATTTCTCTCTCATTTTCTCTCTCACTCATTAATTTCTGAGTGCAGGATTTATTAAATTTTGTTAAGTATGTCTGCAAGGCCTATAAAGGCTCTTATGTGCCGGAGGCTTGTAAACCACTGCCCCCGGCAGCCAGGGCCAACAATGCTGATAAAGCAAGAAATTTAGACATCATTCGTGGCAATTGAGAGCTAGATGCGGAACCATTTGAAGCTAAAACTATAGAAGAACACAAGAAAGAACATGGTGATTTCACGAACTTTCTTAAAAATCTCAATTGCCGCATTATAAATCCACTTAAGATCTATTCGGTGACCAGATACGAGTTGGAACTTGAGAACACCATTGCCTTAGTGTTAAAGAATGGAGAGCATTAAAAAGAACAGTGAAAAAGAGAAAGCAGCATAATTAGGTTGCTGCATTTACTTCATGGTGAAGATCAAGTTTTGTTAAGTTGCTTAAGCTTCTTCCCAGAAATTTAACCATTAGGCTTGTTCTGATCTGATCATTCTCAGCTAATGAATGAAGCATAAGCCTTCATTTTTCAACTTGGGATTTTGTGAAGACACTAAACAAGGTTGCTTAAGACTATCCCAAATTGGATTTGCTTAACACGACAGTTCAAATATATTATTCTCTTTTAGAAGAAGAAAAATTAATGAAACAAAGGTTAGAGACATAAAGTGAAGCTGAGTTGGAAAATGAATTACAAGGTTCGAGCATTTTTAGAATAAAAACAAATTATGTATGTGAGGAATAAAAAAACAAAGGAAAAATGCAAAGTCACAATGAAAATCTCTTGAAATCAAGAAAGTGGCAGTCATTTCAAGGCTTACTGAGGAGTTATTACATAACCTTGACTCAACCCTCCATTTAAATTTCACGAGAACAGTTCAATAAGATACAGCTTACAGCCAAGTGAGTGCGTTTGAGAGCGCTATAAGTACCAACCCCATGTGGGAACTTCTATGCGTAATATTTTTCTCAAAAATGACTTTCCATCAGCTACCCTCCTCCTTTCTTTCCACTGCTCTGCTGTTCATGTTCATCTTCCACATTGCTCTTCTGTGGAATATGACGGTGCTACAATTTTCCCTACTGTAAAACAGGATGAGAAAGTTAATCTATCTGTATACTATGAGAGCTTAAGTGACACTGGTGCTGAATTCATCACACATGATTTAGGGAAGGTCTTTGAGAAGGGTCTCACTAGCATTGTCAATCTCAGGCTTATCCCCTGGGGCAAGGCTCAAATCGTAGAACCAAACGAGACCATAGTTTGCGAGGTCAATTATTCTGCCTTCATCTTCAATATTTGCATTTAGCTTTAACATGTATGGTCAATTTCAATTGGTTTGGATTCACCGTGACATGATCCTGCTCCCTAAATCGTTTGCAGCATGGAGAAGATGAATGCTACTTCAATGTTATACATGCCTGTGCCATCAAAGCCTGGCCTGAACAGCTGGTAAGAAATGCTAGACAATATGTTGACTCCGTGTCAGTGGCTGAATTAATGTTCTTCTTTTCCTTTTATACACCATTATCACTAATTATGTAGAACATTTCTCATTTTTTGAACTACAAAAATATCAATTAATTTCAGAAGTTATCACTCAAATATGTATCTAAGCTATATAATTTAGAGAAAGTTAGATGTGCATTTCCCTTGCTCTGAACCTTCTACGTTATGTAAATCTGTTGCAGCTACATTTCACTTTCATTAAATGCCTTGAAGAAACTTCTTGGGGACCAACTTTGGATAAGGAAAAAGTGTGGAGAACCTGTTGTCAAAACCTGAAGCTGAGTCCAAACTTGATTAAGGACTGCTATGATAATGGCACTGGAAGATGGGTTAGTCCCAATCTCATTTCATCAAAATTTTTGCTAATGCTCATGGTGTATATATATCTTTGGATGTTTTTGTTTGCACATTTCTCCTGTCATTCATATTAATTAAACGAAAAGGTTTTGGCCTTTAGCATTTTGCTGTTCTACTACTTTATAAAGGATTTGGTCAGACCATGAAAGCAATTAACATGAATGCAGCTTGAGCTAATATACGCTGCTGAAACTGAGCGTCTTAAGCCACCAATTCAATTTGTGCCATGGTTGACGCTGAATGGTGATGCAGTTGGCCCAGTTAGTCTCTAAACCCTCTCGGCTCTCTCACTTTCTCTTGCTTTTCCTCTCTCACTCATTTTCTGTAACTTTCTGTTTGTTGCAGGATTATGGAAATTTTGTGAAGTATGTGTGTGAGGCTTACAGTGGCAGTCATGTGCCAGAGGCTTGCAAAGAAATGCCAAAATCAGCCAAGACTAGTGCTGCAGAGAAAGAAACTGCAATCCTACTGAAGCAGATGAGACCTAAATGGAATATCGGATGGTAACGTTGATAAAGCATGAATTACATACGGTTTTTGTTCTGTCCTTAATCTTGTTTGTATTGGTATAAAATATAAATAAAAAGTAACTTGAATTTTAAATAAGCCTTTTTAACCTTTTCATGATGGTTGATTGTGCAACTTGAACTAAACAGCTTTGCTCCCTGAAGCATTTCAATTCATCCACCCAATTACACAGCTCACTAATAAGCTAGTGAATGCTAAAAATGGAGGATTAAGTGTCTAAGCCACTAGTTATGCTTAATATAGTAGATCAAGGTTAAAAAATGATTTGTGTTACAAGCAAAGGTTAAAAAGTGATTCCTGGGAGCACCTACTGATCTGAATTGACCATAATCAAATTTCTGCTCAAGGTTCAAGATTATACCAATGGTGGCAAAATGCTACAAGTACTGTCTGTTTTTATGCTATTTTTTTTTCTTTTATGTATTCGCCCTCAAAAAACTATTACTGAAAGCATTTGAAGGAAAAATAGTGGGTGTGCTGTTTTCATTTCCAGAAATGAGTAGGGTTTTGAGAAAACTGTGACCTTAGTGCTAAAAGATTAGAAACTAAAAGAAAGGGAAAAAAAAAAGAGAGCAGCATGATTATGTTGCTGCAATAACTTCATGCTGAATATCAATTTTTCTTAAAATGCTTATTAAGTTTTTTTCCCCCAGAAATTGCATTATAAGGCTGGCTCTGAACTGATATATGGTCGCCTCATCTACTAAGCACAAGCAGTTTTTCAATCTTTTTTCGAGAAACGGTGGTTGGAAGATGCTTAACAAAGTTGCTTGAGATTCTCCCAAATTGAGATTGTTTAACGTGATAGAACAACTCTTTTTCTCTTTTTTTGTAAAAGGAGAAGTATTAATTAAAGAAAGGGTACAAACATTAAGTTAAGCTGAGTCGGAAAATGTATTGAAAGATCAGAGCAGTTTTAGAAATTTAACAAACTACGTGGGTATCAAAAAGTACACGAACAGAAAAATGAAAGTGGCAATTGCAATCTCACTAAATCAAGAAAGAGATAGTCATATTGCATGGCTTATTGGGGAGTTATAACATAAGCTCGAGTTAACACTCCATTCAAAAATTCAGAAGAATGATTCAATGAGATACAGCATACAACAGAATGAGTGTACTTAAGAGAGGTATAAATAACAGCCAAGTACGGGGATTTATATGTGCACATTGCTCTCAAAAATGACTTCTCATCAGCTCTACTTCTTCATTGTTTTCACTTCTCTGATGTTCATGTTCATCTCTTCCCCTTGCTCTTGTGTGGAATATGATGGTGCTACAAATTTGCCTCCCTCCAAACACAACGATAACGTTAATCTATCTCTATATTATGAGACCTTATGTCCAGGTTCTGCTGAATTCATCTCAGAAGTTTTAGGAAAGGTCTTCGAGAAGGGTCTCATCAGCATTGTCAACCTCAGGCTTATCCCCTGGGGCAATGCCGAAATTGTGGAACCGAACAAGACCATAGATTGCCAGGTCAATTTTTACCTCTTCATCTTCAATATTTGCTTTTAGTTATGACAATCATGGTTAAATTCAATCGGTCTGGATTCATTATAACATGTTCCGAGTTCATACGCTGTTTGCAGCATGGAGAAGATGAATGCTACTTCAATACCATAGAGGCCTGTGCCATTTTAGCCTGGCCTGATCAGCCGGTAAGACATGCTTCACAAGAGCTATTGCCTCAACCTCAATGGCTGCGTTAATGGTCTCATTCTTATTATGCACAAGCATTCGTGTTTACAGAAAGAAATTTCTTATTTGTTGAAGTGAGACTATCTCTCAATTATGTGGCTAAGCTATAAAATTTACAGAAGTACATTTCCCTTGCTCATACCCTCCTCTGTTATGTGAATTTGCTGCAGAAGAATCATTTCGATTTCATTCAATGCCTTGAGAATAGAACTTTGAGGGGACCCATTAGGGATAGAAAAGAAGCGTGGCTAACCTGTTGTAAGGATCTTGAACTGAGTCCAAACTTCATTAAGGACTGCTACGAAAGTGGAATTGGCAGACTGGTCAGTACCCGTCTAATTAAATTAAAGGCTTTATTCATATTATTTAACACAATGGTTTTGGCATTTTTCACATGAGTTGGTCTGACCATGAAAGCAAATTAATATGCATGCAGCTGGAGCTAAAATACGGTGATGAAACTCTGCACCTTAATCCGCCACTTGAATATGTACCATGGGTGACAGTGAATAACAAAGCACTTCGCGAAGTTAGTCCGTAAACTCCTTGTCGCTCTCTCATTTCCTCTCCTGTTATCTGTAACTTTTTGTTTGTTGCAGGATTATGAGAAGTTTGTGGAGTATGTGTGCGGGGCTTACAAAGGCGGTCATGTACCAGAGGCTTGCAAATCACTATCGAAACCAGCCGAGAGTGATGCTGCTGGGGTAACAGTTTCAAGCATTTCTGTCTGCTATGCTGATGAAGCAAGTGAATTAGAAATCGATCAAGCAAACTAACACAATTTCAAGCCTGTACTGGATATTTTGGATGAAAATAAAATCTTATAGAGTATGTTTTGCATTGTCATGCTTCCACATGTTTCTCCTGATATAAATGAAAAGTAACATAAATTTTGAACAATTCCTTGTAGAGTATGATATGCATAGTCCTGCTGTGTTGTCACAGCCCAAGCAATAGCAGCTCCACAAGCTGCACAAGTTGATGACTGCCATCATTTAATTAATATGCAAATGTAGGAACTGTTTGTTCGATTACATAATCCACTGAAGTCAGCTGAAGTTTATTGCACAACTTAACATTTATCTAGGTTCGTGGCTAATGTAAATGAGAGATATGAACTTTGAGAAGAAAAGGAAAAGGTATCTGGTATCCAGATAGGGAATGGAAGTCAGATTAGAAGTTTAAAAGTGCAAGCAACTTGTAAGTGGACTATAATTTATGCAATGCAATAAATTATGCAGTCAATTCACCCACCAAATTGCACAGCTCATTAATAAACTAGTGGATGCAAAAAGTGGAGGATTAACCCATTAAATGTCTAAGCCACAGGTTTTTCTTAAACATGATAGATCAAGTACTTACTGAGTGATTCCATAAACAAAAATTTTTACTGTTACCTTCATCACAGGCACTTTACCTTTATGTAATAATAATGTCTATTTGATATGACTTATCTAATAATTATAAGTGTTTATTTAATTTTATAAACTCTTTTCGAAATTTTTGTTATTATCGGATTGTCTTTTTAGTATAAAAAGGGAGATTTGTGGATAATACATTCAGCATCTGCTAAGAACACATTATTTCTTTCGGCAGCTCCTATAGATGAGCAAAATTTTGAAGGTAAATTCAATCAACTTAAAGAGTTTTTGGCTTTCTGTTTATTTATTATTAACATAAGTAGAAACATTTACATATAAAGATGTAATCTGCGCATGCATGTGCGAAAAAATAATTCTGTGATATCTCATCCACAGCAAAGCAGAACCTCAAAAAGTTAAAAAGTGGTATTAAAAGTAAGAAAAAGTTTTGCTTTGTTTAAAGCATGGGCATTAACAGTAACACAAGGACACTCTATTTATTGCAACATGGAAGAGTACAGTGAGTAGTTGCAAGAGCTATAAATACTGCACCCCACATAAGAAATTATTTGCACTGGCTCTCAGAAATGGCTGCTTGTCACTCGCTCCCCTTTGTTCTAAGCATTCTGCTGCTCATCTTCATCTCTCCATCTCTTTCTTTCAGTGAAGATGCTGCTGCTAAATCTCAGAAAGTGAAACTTTCTTTATACTATGAAAGTTTGTGTCCATATTGTGCCAATTTCATAGAAAATCAACTAGTTAAAGTTTTTAATACCGATCTTCGCATCATTGTCAACTTAAGGCTAGTCCCCTATGGCAATGCTCAAATCAGAGGACCTGACAAAACTATCATTTGCCAGGTAAAATTTTGGTATAAAATGTGCATATTTTTGGCTTATATTTCTCTTATTCAATCTTGTGTATTCTTTTGCAGCATGGCCAAAATGAATGCTACTTGAATACCATACATGCCTGTGCCATTAACGCCTGGCCTGATGTCGTAAGACCTGCAATTTATTAGTCTTCTTTCACATCAGTAACTTTGTTAGCAGAGGATGGTACCTTAAGCTTAATCATATTGGCACTCTAAGCAATTGCTTGATCTTCACATTTATAAATCATGATGCAGAGAATACATTTCAAACTTATCCAGTGCATAGAAGGTCAAGCCTCTGCGAGCGAACAACCAGAAGCAGCATGGAGAAAATGTTGCAATGATCTGGGATTCAGTCAGCAACCAATTGACAATTGCTATCAAAGTGGTGAAGGAACTAAGGTTAGTTTCATCCGAAGAGAACAATTCTTTAGTGGCTACTATTTTTAATTTTCATAAGGTTCAGTATTTTTCTGTATCATTTTATGAATGTTATTTCAACACAAATTATGTGTTTTCCCCTTGTATATCAAGCTCTGAAATTGGAAACTGCAAATTGACATGCAGCTTACACTGAAATATGCTGAGGAAACAGATTCTCTAAAGCCACCGCATAGATTTGTGCCATGGGTGACTGTGAACGATCAAGCACTTGAAGAAGTAGGTCCCTCATATTCCTCTCTCAATTTCTCTCCCAATTAATAATTCAACTTTTCGTTTCCCTTGGTGCAGGCTTTCCAAAATTTTATAGCCTACGTCTGCAAAGCATACAAAGGCAAATTTCTACCAAATGCCTGCAAATCAAGTCGGCAAGAATCAACTCCAAGGGAAGCATCAATTCTCCCAGTCTGCTACAAATCCTCAATGTTTGCGACAGAGAGAGTCCCAACATCAGCAGAGACTTCAATGAAGATGGAACCACCAGCATGATTTATGCAGCTCAGAATCAGCTTTTGGTTGGTTCCTCATAGCTGGTCCCCTATATTATACAATAAACTGACCGGCAAATAGTTATTTCATTGGAATACTATCATAAACTTGTGGGCATGATGAAAGGAAATTCACCTTTAATCCATGGTTCGTTATAGAGATACGTGATGTAAGAATGTTTGTGTTGAGTATGAATTCAAAGTAGATTCATCTAATTTCTGTAAGATCATTGATCTTCTCATATTTTGATTTTGATGAGACAACTTCACATCTATCACCAATCAGTACTCACCCGGTAAATTAAAATTCAGGCAATAAAAGTAACTAACCCAACAAAAGTAATAATTTCTGCAGCTGCAGGCCATAACAATGCTGACAGTACGATTTTTCTCTAATGCATATGTATGAAAATCAAAATCATTTAAAACATCATGTTCTTTTATATATTCTGTGAACAGACATCGGTATGCACCAATCCAACATCCACATATGAAGACCGGAAAATTTAGAACTACAATAAATAACTTGATATGTCACATATGAAGGTTACAGCTTTACAGAAACAAACATGGCAATTCAAAATACACAAGGCAAACGAAAGGATTCACAAGAAGCATCAATCACAAACAAGTTAGATTTGTCATCTGAAGAGAAGAATACCCAATATCCATCACAAATTTATTGCCTTCCAAATGTTATGACAAATATCAGAAGCTGCCATCTTCGCTGGGTCATATTCAAACTTGTCAATCACCTTTTTGTCCCTGTCCACTATATCTGTAAGTATTATGAGTTAAGGTTAACCCACATGCCGCACTATTAAAAAACCTCATTTCTTACATAACCAAACAAATTGAAGGAAAAATGATAAAAAAACCAAAAACGAGTAATGGATCATAACAGAAGGATACAGCCGGCAATTTTTGATGGATCGTCCAAGTTGGGAATAATATTCGTGACAGATGCATACATGGAAAGTTTCATCCTGCAACATTAAGGAAAAAAATGATTCCTTTTAATTTTTTTTTTTCAAAAGAACAGATCAATCAAACAAAAAATTGATTCAAGACAGATCAAGAAGCATATTTAAACATATTAAAGGTATTCACCATCAATAACTAGTTGCTTCTTCTTTTTCCAGGACATTTAATACTACAAAATTTACTTGCTCAAGCAATTATATTCCAAAAATTAATCGGCTAATGCAGGTAAAAAATCATAATTGAGTACAGGATCCAAAAAAGAACGTTAGAAGAAAAGGGGAAAAAATTCTGAAAATACAAGCATCAAGATAATGAATATCACATACTCAGCCTTCAACTCATCTTGCTTGAATTTCTTCAGAGTTTGCTTCTGCTCTTCAATTGCAACTCTTTCACGTTCCAGATCATTAATCTCATTGGCGATAACTGTGTTGACATAAACAAGAGGAAAGTAACAAATCAGTATCATTCACACACAACAAAAACAAATTAATAGCAACTAAACACTTATCTAAGCTCCTCCTTGAGAGCACGTTCCTTTTTGAGTTCCTGTTCTAATTCAATCTGGAGATGGTCAACCTCAGCTTCTCCTGCAATATCAGATTTTGCCCGCTCGGTTTTCTGCTTGCAAGCATCTATCCTTTCCTGATAATCTGCTTCACAAATAAAACTAGTCAACCGCATGGTAATAATTAATAATTAATTAAAGTTTTTAAATTTTGACAGTTACTTGCTGGTAAATGCAGAAGCTAACTAACTTAATCAAAATACTTGTATAATTCACTTTCTATAGCTAAACAAAAATTACACACAATCTAAACTAATACTTGAGCTTTAACATGTATAAGTTTAGAATATTTATACAGATATATATAGTAAATAAAATTTAAAAAAAAACACGAAATCAAGCTGAAAAGCAAAGTGAAAATGGGTAACAACCTCGAATCGCGTTCAGAGTCTCGTTGAAATCAGCGTCACAAGAGGACTCAAGCGACTCCGACTGACTCAAGCAACGAGTCAAGCTGTCAATGTCTCTTTTGTCCTTCAATACTTCCACGAGATCGTCGCTGTATGAAATCAGCTTATCCACATCGATCTTTCTAGAACTTTCGCCCATTGCAACACTATCGTTCTCTCTGTCACTCTAGGGTTTTCGGCGCTTTTTCTTTTCGTCGGAATTGAAATAAAAATTAAAAATTAAAAAAAATATAAAATAGCAGAGAGTTTGAATATTTGTAAAGTGAAAGCAAACGGTAAAGTGGAGGCAAAAATGTTTGAGTTTGATTTTAGAGATCTGAATAGCGGGGAACTGTTGTTTGAGTTTGGGAAATGGGATGCGACTCGAAAAGAGGGAAAACGCTGATGATTAGGGATGGTAATGGGCATCGCCTGCACCGAGTTTGTCATTACCAAACTCAAATTTGCATAAATTTTGAATTATTAAATTCATCTGTAATTTGTAGTGAGTTTTAATTTTTTTAAAAAAACCTACCCGCAGTAGGTTTTAATAATTACCAAACCTGTAATAGTATCCGGCGGATTTTTTACGGGTTTCTGTATTTAAAATCACAAATATTTAATATATAAATTTATAATAATAACCTCAAATTTCATATAACAGACTCAATTTTATATTTAAACAATGTAAATGAAAAATTAAAATTTCCACATTAATTCAACACAAATTCTCAAATTTAAGTATAAATTATACAAATTTATTTAAAAAACACAAACTAATATCTAAAAATAATAATTATATTTCATATTATCATTTAAAATAAGCTCCAAGAGAAGATATTCATTTCATTCACCACCATAAGCACACATCCAACACAATGCCTATAATAATAATTAAGATTAATATTTTCAAACACTAATTCGAAGGGAAATGCCTTTAATTTTTTTTAGGTTATGACTTTAGAATAGGAGATGGGTCACATACACACATATACAACTTTGAGTCTTTAGCTATTTGGTAATTTGATTAATGACATTATTTTCTTTATATATTTTTATATTAAAATTAAATTAAAAATATTTGAAAAAAATATTACGGGTTTGGTGGATATCCATGCGGGTATCCACCGGGTATAAGGTTAATACCAAACCCACCCGCATTCATGTGCGAGTTTTAATTTATAATACTAAATCCGCCCGCAACGGGTAAAATTACCCGCAACGGGCGGATTTTGGCGGGTGGGTTTGGGCGGGTTTGCGGGTATAATTGCCATCCCTATGATGTTAATGATTGAAAAGGAGGAGCTTTAATCATCTTCCAATTTAATAAATACCTTGGCAGTAAAATGAAAGAATAGTCGATATGTCCGAGTGGTTAAGGAGACAGACTCGAAATCTGTTGGGCTTTGCCTGCGCAGGTTCGAATCCTGCTGTCGACGTTTTGTTTTGTTTTTATGGTGAAAAGGGTTCTCATATAAGCTTGCATGGTGCTATAATGTTATTATAGTCGAAGCAAATATATTTTGAATGCATTAAAAAAAAAATGAAATTTGAGAGTGCATGTGGTCCCATATAATTTATTTCACTGACTTAGTTGTTTACATTCATTTTTTTATCTTTAGTTCTGAGACTGGGAGAGCATAAAACGTAAATAACGATTAATGTAAAGAATGCATGTAACATCCTAAATTTAACACGTGCGGAGTACGTGAAGAAAAATATTACTTATAAATCGTAATCCTTATTCATAATTTTTAAATTGAAATATCTCAAATTCTTATTTAAATAAATTCATAAATTCATACATCTAACACTAAATAATCTCTCCCAAAACATAACAATAACAAAAGTCTCAAACTCCAAATTATAAGTTCATAACAGAAATAAACTAAAAAGAAACATGAGTCTATTCCTCTTCTTATTCAAATAGCAAACGAAAACGAAATCTCCAACTCCAAAGCTAAGCACACCTTTCAAAAGAAACTTAATATGCAAAAAGTAATGACGAGGGATGAGCCGTCAACTCGGTAAGTAAAATCATTCCTAACACACTAGGTCTATCGATACTAAAAATATTGCAAGCCTTCTTTTATTTAAAACATATATCATAATCCATAAATTAAAAAAGAAACAGTATATCACGATAAAATAACTTAAATTCATTGTATCTCAGAATATCAGCAGCATATTTACTTATGAAAGCAAATCATATATCACATTCACAGAAAATAAAAGGTTAGCTTATGTCACATAGTATCACCTATAGTCTCGGTGACCCGGTTAGAAACAGAATCAGAATATTGTGTGCACACTCAGAATAGAAACCCAGTACTGGTCCAGAACATATATATCGTATAATACGATCAGAATCAGAATCAGAATAACTACGAACAATGAGCCAAAACATAATGACTTATATTTGGCACTTTACACTATATGTGGCACTTTGCGACACTTTGGCCCTCAAGAGGTGACCCCCATATAGTCTCAAGAGGTAGCCCCCGTACAATAAAAAATAATTGAAATCACGCATAGACACAAAACATTCGTATCAGTTTCATAAATGTCCATAACAACAATTTAAACTTGCAAAGTATTTTATAGATAAAATCATAAAAGATAGTCATGTCATAAAATAATTTACATATTTAAAGCATTTATTAAATACTTTATTAAAAAGAATTTAGGTTTTGAAAACATTTTCATAAGCTAATTTTGTTATGAAAATCCATTAATCTTCTAAATAGTATAAAAATATTTATACTTATAATAATATCAAAATACTTACACATATCCAATATACTAGGAATGGAGTTACTTATCTCGACTAAGGAATTTGAATTAACACACCTCTAAGCCTCTAAGAGCCTCAATCACCTCCAACACCTTAAACAAATACAAGATATGACAATTAATAACTTATTCTAAGAACCTGATTTTTCTGATTCATGACCGTACATGTTAGATTCTCATAATTTTAACTCTTAATCTAGAACTCAGAATGACATACTATTCTACAAGGCTATTATGGACATCCATGGGTACCTCATGTAAAATTTTCAATAGGATCCGATACCAAAAACATTTTCAAAACTATTTATTACTCGAAAAATTCGAAACTTTTTCACAGTAATCTTAACCAAACAGAATGGGTTCTGAGATTTTTATAAAATTCGATACTAGTTAGAAAATTATCAAATCAAAATAGAAAATACTAGACACATGTATTAACTTCTAAATAAAATTTCATAATGTTTCGAGTTCATTTGATAGTATAAATAATTTTGTGAATCTGGTCGCTGCACTGGAATCATAGTTTTCCAGTGCAGCAGTGTCTGATTCGAAAATACATATAAAATCGAAAACGAAGTCAAATTTAATGAAACGAAATTTATTCAAGAACCCTTACATGTCTAGTTTCCAGAAATATGAATTTCTTAAGAAAAATCGTTCAGAAAATAGAGGTTTAAATTCGAGATACTCATGTTATCCAAAATTATCCTGTGTGCTTAATACGTCAAGGGTTGATTAACTAAACTCATAATAAATCAAAATCCTAAACAAAGCCTAAACACATTCTAAATCATGCATTATGATCTATAACAATCTAAAATCATGCCAATATAAACCCTAGATAGAGTGGTTGGAAATCTTGTGGGGAATGAGGGGAGTAAACTTACCAATTGCTTTGATTCTCTCATAAACAAAGGCTTGAATTTTAGGGTTTGGGTAAGAGCATAATGAGCAGCAGAGAAGAAGAAGAAACGTCGTGGATTTAGGGTTATGTAAGGGGGAAAATATAAATTTATAGGGAATCTTAAGTAACCCTATTGAATTTGGAAAAATAACCATTTCCTAAAATTATCCCATGAATAACCCTTTTTATAAGAGCAAAAACGTCATTTATAAATTTTATTAAAAAAAGAAATAAAATAATAGAAATTTGGGCGTTACAATGCACATGATTTTCATGGTTGGGCCTGTAGCCGAGGGCGAAGTCAGGAAAAAATTTTTGGGTGAGCTAAATTTGTTTTCCAAGTCCAAATATTATCCCAACTAAAAATATAAAGTTTAATGAAAATTCCATTATCGAATCTGAATTTATAGTGTCTACAAATTCTCTTTCAATGTAGATAATCATACAATTTGATAAAAACTTCTTCTCTATGTTATTTCGAAGTGGTGTCTTAATAAACTTCATAGCTGAAAATGCTCGTTCAGTCATTGTAGTCGAAACAGGAAGAGTCAACACTAAACGAGTCAATCTGTTTATCTAGAAGTAAATTTGAGATTTTCTTATCTCAACTAATTTTCGACATAATTCTGAAAGTGAAGGAAATGCACTAAAACTCAACAAGACGAAGCACATCAATCTAAAAACATTCTAATTGTCTTTTCGAAGTAAGTATCTCAAATTGAGTAAAATCTCGAGGATAAAATTTCTCTGCAAGATTACAAATATCATCAACATTAAATGATTTGAAAGAATCAACAGGATTCAAAGCAGAGCTAAGAGTAAGAAGTTCGATCGTCTGATATATAAATCTATTATTTAACTCCATCAACTGAAAATCTATTACAACATTAAACAAATCAATTTGATAATAATGCTCCACTGTGACATAATCTTTCTGCTAACAAGAATGCATCGTACCTTTCATATAGCGATTATTTATTCCAAGCACATCAATATGATGACTTTCACAAAATGATATCACACTCTTAATAAAAGTATCCCAACCACTCTCCCTTAAGCTTTGAAGAAGTAATTTTGTAGCTGATATTAAATATATAGCATTTAAAACCTTATTCATCAAATGCAAGATAAAAACTAATTTAAAGGTTGACATTGTATCATACACACCTTTAGCTTCCCCTCGTATGTCATTATTCGATCCATTGCAAATCATCTTTTCAAGATACTCATGAACAACATCAAACATACTGATCAACCTATTGACCGAAGTAAAATGAGAGCTCCGACGAGTTGCTCCAGGTCGTTGTATTGAATAAACTTGATTAGCTCATGTACTAGTTTCAAGCTCTCCATAGGCTATCAAATCAATAATTTCAGCCTCCCTAATAGATTTCAACTCAGAATGATGCTTAGGAGAGGAACCAAAAACATTAACAATGGAATTCAAAGTTGAAAAAAAATTCATACATCAGACACATCTTTGGAAACTTTTACTAATGCAAGTTGCAGCCGATAAGTAAAACAATGTACACAATATGCATATAGACAGTCTCTTCGAAATAATGCTTGCAATCCATTCCATGCATCTCGCATATTACTAGCACCATCATATCTTTATCCTCGTAAATCTTCAACCAAAAGATTATAACGAGTAAGGACATTACCTTTTTCTTTTTTCAGAGTTGATGCATTAGTTTCTTTCACATCCACAACTTCAAAAAACCGTTCACGATCAAATCCATCATAATCAAGAAATCTCATAATAATAGCCATTTGTTCCTTTTTAGATTCATCTTGTGCTTTATTAACAAGAATACAGAATTTTGCATCTCCAATTTCTTCACGAATCTTTTGTCACACTCTATTGACAATGACATTCAAAAGCTCTTTTTGAATATCGGATGAAGTATATTTTGCATTGCCCATAGTATTTTCCAAAACAACTTCAACAATATCTTTATTCATCCTTGTTGAATACTTTATTATTTCAATAAAATTTCTAGGATTAGAGGATTTAATGGACTCATCATGGCCTCTAAAAGCACATGCTTACTTTGCAAGCCATTTAACAACTTTTATTGAGGTTTGAAGCCACAATCTATTTTGTAAAATCTGTTATGATGATTGTGCATTCATGACTCTATCTATATGTTGAGGTGGATTCTTTAAACCACCCCATTTTAGCATACCCTTAGTATAATGTGAATTAAGCCCCCTTCATGATGCAAAAAAGAACATC
Source organism: Citrus x clementina (assembly GCF_000493195.1). Taxonomy (NCBI): domain Eukaryota; kingdom Viridiplantae; phylum Streptophyta; class Magnoliopsida; order Sapindales; family Rutaceae; genus Citrus; species Citrus x clementina. The sequence continues at coordinate 16,880,619 of NW_006262139.1, read as the reverse complement.
TCTCTCCATTATTAATCATCTTTCAACTCCTAAACCCTTCAATTGTAAACTTATGATATTTTGTTTTTTTTTCCATAAAAAAGAAAACATGGAAAACATTATGCAGCATTAATTTCTTTAGAATACTCAAGTCAAGGAAATTGTGTATACCAAATGTATTGAAATTGACGAAATTGTTGTCCATCAGATGAAGGTGGAAACTCTTCTAATTTTGGTTTATATGGACCCATGCTGATGTACGATCTCCTAACATCATCTTGTTGATTAACAAGATATGTCCATATTGGTTTACGTAACTTCGGATCTCATTCTAATGAAGCAATATTTTTACATTGAGCTTCAACTCTTCGAGACTTAGATGCGGGTTGCTCATCTAGCTTAAGATCATCAACATCACATGGAACCTCACTTGATGACCGACCACTATCTTTTTCTTAAAAAATGCAAGAAGAGTTTTTTTAGGCTTTAATGACTGATTGTTTGACATTAATTAACACCTGAAAAATAAAGAAGTAAAAACATAAAAAAATTTTAAAAAAAAGCAATCACCAATTAGTTTAATTAACAAATTAATAAAAGTATAGAATCATCAGCCCGTCACAATATCACATTCACACTATCCAAAAGGCAAACAATAAGTTTAATTGACAAATTATCATGATATATAATATACTATATTGAATTTATGGTCTCCATTTAACCTGAAATAATTTAATATTATACAATCAATTTTTCTAATCAAGTATAGTTGTGACCCCTATATAGTTCTTCTAATTGAGATAATTTAGTCTTTACTATCTTACAATTTATAAATATATTGTAAATGATTAAACAAAAAATAAATTTATTATCTAATTCTTACCAAGAAGAAAAATAAGAATTGAAGAAGCCAAGAGGGTGCACAGCTGTTATGGAATTTAGAACCTCGAAAAAGGGAATCTTTTTTTCTAATCTATTCATATGAATGGACGCTTTTTGTTCAATAAAGGGAATTCATTTTTTTTAATTTATTCATACGAATGAGCCTAATGGCAAAGTTGTAAATAATGGAGTGGTACATCTGTAAATAAAAGTACAAAACCATGACAATTTTGTAAACTAGATAGCATATATTTTTGTAAATTTTCTAAAATTTTGGACGAGCTGTAGCCCGCATATATCCTCGCCACTGTCTATGGCCTACATTCATGAGGAGAGTCTTAACAACATTTCCACTATGTAAATACAAGTAGTTCTTTACGTGATACATGATAAATAATATAAAAACGATCTTCCTAGAGCTTATTCTCTTAGGCTCTTTGAAAGGAGCTCTATGTTTGTCCATGGAGAGGCTGATTGGATTTTTGACAAGGAAGCTTATATGTAGCAGTGAGCTTATAAGTAGTTTTTACCTCTTAAAAAGATGAGGATCTAGAAAAATAGCGAGGAAAATGATCTCTTAAGGAGAGGTTGTGGACATAGTTGGATAAAGTTATGAGAGTTCTAAGAATGTAAGGAAAGAAGAGTTTTAGAGAATTGAGGGAGGTTATAGACCTCTGTTTTGCGAGGAATAAAGAACTCGAAAGGAAAAAAACTTAAAAGGGAAAAAGACCTTCAAGTAAGATTCAAGCTTGATTTATATAATAAGAGTTTGAAGACATCTTTAGGTCCTTTTAGACAAGTAATAGAATTTAGTTGGCCATGACCCTTGTTTTGTAAGGGCATTTGTATATTTTCCATTCGGAGTTCAAATATTTAGAGTCTTCTGGATTTCTCTTATGAGACACATGGTAATTTTCATTTAAGTATCTTTTTGACTCAATGACTGTAAATCCCTCTCCACATGGTGAATTTTGATTTATCTTAACATTTGAAAAAAAAAGTCATGCACCTCCTAAACTTCTTGACAGTGGCATGCCTATTTGTCCCCTCGGACCTTTGTTCCATAGGAGATTGACATGAAAATGTGAGGATAAGCTTGAGACGCAAGCTAAGTTTCACGTGTCCCTTATTCTAAGTTGGTGGTAATTCATTGGTGACTCTTGAGTTTTTTGTTGAGCTAGTTAGTTCTTGTTAGAGGCTCTATCACCTCTTTTATGGTCCCACTAGATGACCAGACCAGTTGAATTAAGGAAAGGAGAGGCAATTTCTGAGATGTAAGGCATCCTAAGTAAGCTCCCTTAATCTTCACTTTGTCTTAGGTATTCTTATCGGCACTTATATACTCTTTTACAGCCTACAATTCTTACCAATGTCTCCTTCCAATGGTTTCTAACTATCCTAATAATATATTGAACATCCTCTTTATCCTTTCCAGCTGCATCTCCTACACTAGCACGTGTCCTTTCATCATTGACCCAAAATTAACCATTAACAATACTCCCTCAATCTCTTTTAGTGAGGAATAAGGTAAAAGAGACTATTCTATCTGAGGCACGTTCTTTTATTTTCTGCTAGTCCACATGGCACTCTTAAATTAGTTTAATCAAATTTATCCACCAACAGCAGCATATTTATTTTTTAGCGCTTATTGCAACTTTCCAACAGGTCAATCATTATTGAAATTCTTCACTTTTAGCGTGCTTAACTACGAAGTTTGAAGTAAAGATTGTCATTTTTCTTTGAAAACCAATTGGTCCTCAAAGAATGGATATTAAACCATTTAACTTCATCCGTCCATAGTTCTAAGGAATAATAATTCAAATAGAGATTTAAATGTTTAGTATCTTGGCATCCATCTCATTATTATTTTATTATACTAATCCATTCTACTATAGTAAGGTACATTTGCTTGAATTTTATCAGAGCATGCAAAATTTCAAAACCATGCATTTTGGTTATTTTGAAATTTTAAAAATCTAAACAAAATTTAAGCAGTCCTACTTAAACATTTTTGGTAAGGAGTGATGTAACTTTTAAGTCACAGTTACTGTGGAAAAAAAATTATTATGAAATAAAAATTGATAGTTTATAGTAAATATGATTTCTAAATAATAATTTTGGTAAAATGATAAATATATAATAGATTTTTCATTATATAATAGCTAATTTGGGGTAGTTGCACTACCATACCTACATTTTAGGAGAAAATTTTCTCTTACAATCGGACTGTGGGGTAGCTGCATTGCAGCCTAAGTGTGGGATGAAATCAACTTAGTTTTCAAATCTTAACAACTAGTATTTACTAAATATTTTAATACTGTAATTTTTAAAATATATTTACTTAACCTTAATACCAGTCAAGGCATTAAGAAAATGGCTTTTTCTGTATTTTTATTTGTAATAGAGGTGGAGATTTTAAATGTCGTATTCTATCGTTATTATTTGCTATAAAATGTCACATTAAAGTTAAGGAAAAATATTAGTATTCCTAAGTAACGTGCCAAGCATATAATACTTCTCAAACCCACATATTACTAAATATATATGTAGATCCAAATACTTTTCAAACACCTTAAATCAAATTCAACCACACTTCGTTTAAGGCTATAAGGTTATGGGCTTTATGGTCGTGTACGGATCGCACTAGCCACTTGTCATCACTAAACGAGAACTAATAGACGCCAAACCTCGTGCAGGGACAACATCATTCCGCTCCTGGCGCACGACAACGTATCCAACCAAACAAACACCGCCGAGTCATCATTTACCGCATCGCCCTCGCGGTGTCCTTCTGTCCTTTACTTCCACGCCGATACGCACCCGTATCACGCAGACAGACGCACAAACACATGATACAAGTAAGAGAAATGAGAATCAAATGAATTAAATGAAATGATTCCACCGAGTAGCTCCTCTCTATCGCATCTCGCCTCAACAAAACCCTAACCAAAACGCAACGTAAAGTATAATCCATTCTCTCTCTCGCTCTCTCAATTTCCCTCGCAGTTTCACTTGGTATATCTTCGCCTCTGTCGCTCTCGAATATTCTTAATTAAGTTAAATATTTGTCTGTTTATTTAAATATCTAGACGTAAAAAACTTTTATTAGTTTTGATTGGAATTACTGTTTATTGATGAAATGGAGATGAATGTGAACAGTTCAGAGCTCTATATGCTTCCTTGCAAGAGAGCGGGTGGTGGAGAGGCTGTGGTACTAGAAGTAGCAGGACCAATCCGTTCACCGGAAGCTTCGATTAAAAAACATAAAATTACCGATTTGCCCCCAATCGCTTCGGCGACTACCGCCACTACAGCTGCTAACACGGGGAACGTCAGGAGTGCTGAAAAATCCGCCGCTAGTAACAGTAACAATAGCAACGGCGCTGATTCGTCGATCATGGGACTTGGTAACGGAAATCCGTCTGATATTGATGAGGATCTCCACAGCCGCCAGCTAGCTGTGTATGGTCGCGAGACCATGAGGAGGCTATTCGCCTCAAATATCTTAATATCCGGAATGCAAGGCCTTGGTGCCGAGATTGGTACGTGAAACTCGTAAAACGCTGTAGTTTTTAATATGAAATGTTTTTGTATTATGTTTTTATGTTATTAATTTTTAGGGGATTTATGCTTGTTGCAGCAAAGAATCTTATTCTCGCTGGTGTTAAGTCTGTGACCTTGCATGATGAGGGAGTTGTGGAGTTGTGGGATTTGTCTAGCAATTTCATTTTCTCGGAAGATGATGTTGGGAAGAATCGAGCTCTTGCCTCTATTCAGAAGTTGCAAGAACTGAATAACGCTGTGGCCATTTCGGCTTTGACAACTGAATTGACTAAGGAGACACTCTCTGATTTCCAGGTAATGCTTTCATATGCTTTGTAAAAGCTGATGCATCATTTTTGAATTACAGAATTGTTTGTTGATGGTTATTTATTTGTCCCTTTTTTTTGGGGGTGACATTATGTGTTAAAGTAGAGTCAGTGTGTTTATTGTCATCTTTGGAATGTTTTGAAATTAATTTTAGCTATGATTTTGTAAACTTTTGTGTTATAATGATTTTTAGTATTTTGGCTTCTCATCAACAAAATCAATATGAAAATTTACTGATCTACTATGGTAGCGTTGGTAATTCTGTAGATGAAGACATTAGGTGCTAGAACCTTTAAACCAGAGGACCATAACTTATGTGCTAAATGGTGTCCACCATGCATTTCAGTGCTGCCTGTTTTCATTGTTCTTTGAGTAGCGGCTGGAATTATAAGTTGCAAGGGTAAGAAAGGATTTTATGTTCTTCCTTCAGTAATCTTATATGATTAATGGCTGGACTTCTGTTGTATATCCAGTTCAGGATTTTCGTTCCTTCAGTAATTTTACTTTCTTCAATGGTTCTGCATTCTGTACTTTTTCATTTTGATCCTGTCTAACTATAGTGAAAAATGTTCATGTCTTTTTATGCTTTTATTCTATAATCTTGCTTTATTTATTAGTATTTGAGTTTATGAAATTTTCATTTGAATTGTATTCTTCAGGCTGTAGTCTTTACTGATATCAGCTTAGAGAAAGCGGTTGAATTTGATGATTACTGCCATAATCATCAGCCTCCAATTGCATTTATCAAATCTGAAGTGAGGGGTCTTTTTGGTAACATTTTCTGTGACTTTGGCCCTGAGTTCACAGTTTTCGATGTTGATGGGGAGGAACCACATACTGGTATAATCGCATCCATCAGTAATGACAACCCTCCCCTTATTTCCTGTGTTGATGATGAGAGAATTGAGTTTCAGGATGGGGATTTGGTTGTGTTTTCTGAAGTCCATGGGATGACCGAATTAAATGATGGGAAACCAAGGAAGGTTAAGAATGCTAGACCCTACTCGTTCTCTATTGATGAGGACACCACTAATTATTCTGCATATGAGAAAGGTGGTATTGTCACACAGGTGAAACAACCCAAGATAATAAATTTTAAGCCTCTGCGAGAAGCATTGAAAGATCCTGGGGATTTCCTTTTAAGTGACTTCTCCAAGTTTGATCGTCCACCAGTCCTGCACTTGGCCTTCCAGGCACTGGATAAGTCCATCCAAGAGTTAGGACGCTTCCCTGTTGCAGGGTCAGAGGAGGATGCTCAGAAAATCATCTCTCTGTTCACTAACATCAATGACAACTTAGCAGATGGAAGGGTTGAAGAAATTGACCACAAACTGCTTCGTCATTTTGCATTTGGTGCGAGGGCTGTACTAAATCCCATGGCTGCCATGTTTGGTGGTATTGTTGGACAGGAAGTTGTGAAGGCTTGCTCTGGAAAGTTTCATCCTCTCTTACAGGTTGGTATTCTTGGTCAGGACTTTGTTCTGTATGGAATGGCTGCTTGATATGGTCATGTTGCATGAATTTTGTTTTTCGGATTTAATTGTTCAACTGTTTTGCCCATATCCATTTTGTTATATTTGAGATTGCTTATGTTTAGAGCTCTATTGACTTGAGTGTTAAATTTTTTTGTGGACAGTTTTTCTACTTCGATTCTGTTGAGTCACTTCCCTCGGAACCCTTGGATCCCAGGGACTTGCAGCCCTTAAACAGTCGTTATGATGCACAGATTTCAGTGTTTGGCTCCAAGCTCCAGAAAAAGTTGGAGGAAGCTAAAGTGTTTGTTGTAGGGTCTGGTGCTCTGGGGTGTGAGTTCTTAAAAAATCTAGCATTAATGGGGGTTTCTTGTGGTAACCAAGGGAAGTTGACAATTACAGATGATGATGTCATTGAGAAGAGCAACCTTAGCAGGCAATTTCTGTTCCGGGATTGGAACATTGGGCAGGCTAAATCCTCAGTTGCTGCTTCTGCAGCTGCTTTGATAAATCCTCATCTAAATACTGAAGCCTTGCAGATCCGTGCAAACCCAGAGACTGAGAATGTGTTTAATGATACATTCTGGGAGAATCTGAACGTTGTTGTCAATGCTCTGGATAATGTCAATGCCAGGCTTTACATTGACCAGAGGTGCTTATATTTCCAAAAGCCACTTTTGGAGTCAGGAACTCTAGGTGCCAAGTGCAATACTCAGATGGTCATTCCGCACTTGACTGAAAATTATGGTGCGTCACGAGACCCACCTGAAAAACAAGCTCCCATGTGCACAGTTCATTCATTCCCACACAACATTGATCACTGCCTGACTTGGGCTCGGTCTGAGTTTGAGGGTTTGCTTGAGAAGACACCAGCAGAAGTAAATGCCTATCTGACTAGTCCCACTGAGTACGCATCTGCAATGAAGAATGCTGGTGATGCTCAGGCCAGGGACAACTTGGACCGCGTCCTTGAATGCCTTGATAAGGAGAGATGTGAAACATTCCAAGACTGTATCACCTGGGCCCGTCTAAGGTACTATGTTTAGTTATTGATTGCATGTTTTTTAAGTTGCACTCTATCTTGATCTTTTCTTAATTCAGCTTCTGATCTTTTGCTATTAACTAAACCAGGTTTGAAGACTACTTTGCTGACCGTGTGAAGCAATTGACATTTACTTTTCCTGAGAATGCTACAACCAGCAACGGGACACCCTTCTGGTCAGCCCCCAAGCGTTTCCCCCGCCCTTTGCAGTTCTCAGTTGATGATCTCAGTCACCTTCAATTTTTGATGGCAGCATCAATATTACGAGCTGAAACATATGGCATTCCTATCCCTGATTGGGTCAAGTCACCCGTAAAGCTAGCTGATGCTGTTAACAAAGTGATAGTCCCTGATTTCCAGCCCAAGGAAAATGTAAAGATTGAGACAGATGAGAAAGCCACAAGTATGTCCACTGGATCAATTGATGATGCTGTAGTAATCAATGAGTTGCTCCAAAAGTTAGAAAAATGCCAGAAGCAGCTGCCAACAGGTTACAAGATGAACCCAATCCAGTTTGAAAAGGTTAATGTTATTTGGTTTTTATTATATTTTATATGCAATATATTGTAATGCTATCATCCAGTTTTTGTTCTGTTTCTTACACCAAACTAGGAGGTCTTGGGCTGCAGTGTTGTTGTCAATCTGTAAGAACCTTTTGATGTAGTTTTGCTTGTTGGTGTCGGAGAGAACCTATGCCTCCTAAATGACTACTGTGCACTAGTTCTTGTTTGGTTTTATATATATTTAAACACATAAAACTTTCTTTTTTTTTGGGGGGGGGGGGGGGGGGGGGGGGGGGGAAGGACTCATATAAAGGTTTGGTTCTTAAGAATTGGGTGCAAAGCTCTTCCCCTTCATTACAGATGAGTTTAGCAGTAACACTAGGTTTATTTATAGATTATGTTTGAGGGCAGGTCGGTTTGTTTTGGAGGACCTAAGCTATTGGAGTTTAATATTCTTCATTACAACATTGTGTTCTCTTTCTCGTACTGAGCTTGATGGTTTATGAAGTACCCGGGGAGGGTGATCCATAGTCTGGAAAATTTCACTATTGAGCTTGGTGGACTTGATCATTAACACCTTTTGAAAAATAAGTTCAATTATGTCCAAAAGAAGGAAATTGACTTGTTTCATGTGGATGTTTGGTGGTTTCTGATATATAGGATATCTATACTTGATAATCATCATTCCACTGTTCAGGCCTCATAACCTGTCATTGAGTTTCTTTTTCTTTAAATAAATATTTGCTGATTTATAGTCTAGTTTCTAGTTTCTTACTTGTATTGGATATATATCTGATTTTGCAGGATGATGATACAAACTTTCACATGGACTTAATAGCTGGCCTTGCAAACATGAGGGCAAGGAACTATGGCATCCCTGAAGTTGACAAGCTCAAGGCCAAGTTCATTGCAGGGAGGATTATCCCAGCAATCGCAACCTCTACTGCCATGGCAACTGGTCTTGTGTGCTTGGAGCTTTATAAGGTTCTAGATGGTGGGCACAAACTGGAAGACTACCGAAATACCTTTGCCAATCTGGCCCTCCCTCTGTTCTCGATGGCTGAGCCAGTTCCACCTAAGGTGTTCAAGCATCAGGATATGAGCTGGACTGTGTGGGACCGGTGGATTTTGCGGGACAACCCTACACTAAGACAACTTCTTCAGTGGTTGCAGGACAAGGGCTTGAATGCTTACAGCATCTCCTATGGGAGTTGCTTGCTTTTTAACAGCATGTTTCCGAGGCACAAAGAAAGGATGGACAAGAAGGTGGTGGATCTGGTTAGGGATGTGGCCAAGGCAGAACTGCCTCCATATCGACAACATTTTGATGTGGTAGTCGCATGCGAGGATGAAGATGACAATGATATTGATATTCCTCAAATCTCAATTTACTTTAGTTAGGTGTTTCCGTCTAGTTAATTAGTTGACATTTATTGGTAGGATGAAAAATGAATGATATGCTTTGTGAACATGAGCAGATGTACTGGATTTGTTATGGTGACTAAATATTCTCCTATCAATCAGTAGCTTATTCAGTTCCATTAGAGTAGAATGTTTGAGTTGTTTATGATTCGAGTCAGGGCATGTGCTGAATTTTCAGTCTTGATCTTTCTGTGATGCATGATTATTGTGAATTCAAGCGACGGGGAGGGCTACTGTTACAGAGTAGCATTTACGAAGTCAAATTAGAGAGAATAGACAGATGATAAATGTCTGAAAGCTGAAGTTGCAGGTAAATATCTTGTCCTTTTCCAGATTAATAGAAATATTTCTTTTAGACTCTTGGTTCTGGTTGTTATTAATTCTCAACAGTTAATAATTTTTAAATGGAAAATTACCGGAGGTAAATTATTGGGATATCTTCTATTGAGGTGTTGTCTTTAGGGCGTATAAAATGGTAGCACAATTTTGAGATGCTAGTTAATCAATGTTAAAAGGGATCACACGCTAAGATCCAACTAAAATGTGAATTCTTGGACAGATCATGTTCAGTTCTTGGTGAAATAACAACACTGGGGCCTTGAAGGACTGCTTTTTTCAGAATTCAGGATGTCTATCGTCAATCTATTGATTTAATCAAATTTTCTTGCACAATAACAACATAATTAATCTGTACATCATAAAGAAAGGGCACGGTGTGCATGCCATACATATGTACTCTCAGAATTTCATTTTTCCCTCCACCCAATCATATAGCTTTAACTTCTCCAAGCAGAGACTCTCACTAGTGGTGTTCCTCTCCACTCAAGAATAATTTCATTCTTACTCTGTCCTCCAATTGTCACTTCATATGAGCTTTCCCCTTTCATCAATTCTTTGGCTTCCATCAAAAAACCTTTACTCACTTCACATTTCTCCAATCCAAATCCTGCCTGAAGATGATACCCTTGCCTTATTTCCTCCCATTTTTGCAACCAACCATGGGAGGAGATGTAAGGTGCCACAAAAAGACACTCCATGGCCATTCTTGCTCCTGCAAGTTGTGTCGGAAAACTTGTTTTCATTGATTCTAAAACAGCTTGGTAATGCTCCAGATACCCTTCAAAAAATGACCCAAAACCTGAACTGCCAATCACTTTCTCACAAGCATCTCCATCTCCTAAAGTTACAATACCTCGGCTTCTGCATAACATTTCCTTGGCAACTTGTAGAAACTCTATAACATGCTTTCTGCTTCTGCTTCTTCCCATGTGCGGAAGCTCTACAATGCAGTTAAACACCGACCATTCTTTGCTGCAACCTTTTTTCTTCCTCTTCATCTCCCACACCAATTCCTCAAAATCCATCTCCTCCACCTTCAACTTTAGGCCAAAATCTCTTGCATAATCACATAGTTGCTTTCTTGTCTCCTCAAAACTCCATTGCCTTGGTACACGAGCAAATTCACTATCCTCTATCTTTACCGATGTCAATCTCAGTGTTCTATTTTGTCGCGCCATGGCCTCAATCATTGAAGGCCACTGAATCCCTTCTCCCATGTCAAAGTCCACTATGTGTACGTGCTCAGCATCATCCGGTATAGACTCAAGGATTGCAGAGTTTGCCGCGAAGTGAGCAAACCTTCCATATGGGAAAATTTGGTAAAATGCCTTGAAGGCCGCCTCAAAGTTTTTTCTTGATTCTTGCATCAAATAATCCCCTTTCTTTTCAAAGTCGGGGGATAAGTTGTATGCAAGGCGCTCCAAGATTTCACCTGCTGGACTAGCTTTATCGCTTAAGCATCTGATGATCACGTCCGCGAGCTCTCTCTGCTCCTTCTCTACAGCTTCTCCATAAGCCTGGAGAAGATGCAGAACCCCCAATTGATTATCAATTTCCATATCTTCTCCCAGGAAAGTCACCGTTGAGTCCATTGAAGCCTCGCTTGATTTCGTTGGTGTACTAGGAGAAGAAACTTGTGAAAGAAGGCTTAAACTTCCCTCGCTATTATCAAAACTTGTGCCAAAATCTTTGACTTTGTCACTAAAAGCAGACTCGAAATTTCCCAATTCCATGGAAAATTCATTCATCATGGCTTGTAATTCATCATCACAAGGTGGAAATGGGGTCATTTCATTAGAAAACAGGTAAGAAAGATTCGATGTCAATGAATAATCTGAGGTATCATCGTCAAAGTTGAAATCACAGGTTCCCAATTCATCATCAAGAGTTGAATTGATGACTGTGTGAAACGGCCAAGAGGGCTGAAGAAACTCTTGTTGCGTCATGTTTAATTTGATGATGATGCTGAAAGAGTAACTAAGAAAGGGAATTAATGAGAATTTTGTTTGGGTTGAATTGTGATGACGAACACCCTTTACCAGTATTTATACGAAGGAAAAAATGAATATAAAAATGAATCATATTTAATTATGAGAAGCTACCGATCACCATCACCCTACTTTCATAGAGTTTTAATCAACCTAAGGTTCCCTGGTAAGCCCTCTTGCTGTTTCTTGGCAGGTTCTTGAAGATAGGGACGTTTGCATGTAAATTTCGTAAAAATATTTTTTTAATAGAGAAATTAGTTATATAACTTTTCATATCAATTCACTGTAATTACCTTTTCTGTATTTTAATGAAGGGCCGGAATTCTCATTATATATATATATATATATAGTGAGAGTTTCCTAATTTACGTTGGAAAATTTTAATATATGTATATAGGCTGTGCATTGATTGGTTCTTCAGTATCCCAGGGGAGAGAAATTAATCCTCTGCATAAAACGACGCCTGGCCGTTCTACCATATGAAAACAAAATAGACCTCTACGTGAAGGGGCATCGAATGTATCTAAATTATTTTTTAGCTTCTAATGAAGGACAAGCATATACATACAATAAAAATATTATCCAAGGTTGCATGAAAACTCCATAAACACTACACTTAAATTGATAAGGTCAAATCATTATTATTTTCGTTTACATTTAATGTTTTTACGTCCCTTTTGAAATGTTTGATTGAATACCAAACACAATTATCTATTTTTATATAGGAATATATAAATATAATAATGATTTGATTAATTAAATTAATGTGGGTGGTGTAAATGTTCCTCTCCTGTTTATGAGAGTAGAAATTTAAATTGTGTTATGGTAGATTTCGTCTAAAGATGATCCTAGTAAATATTTGAGGTGAATATAAGTATGTATGTATGTGTGTGTATATGTATTAGGCGTAGTACATGAGTATTAAATTAATTAAAATTAGAATCTAATTTAATAATATGTTTATTTTTCTTTAAAAAAAATAGGAATAAGCAAAGGGCAAAATCATCAATTTACATGTCTATGACCAAGTCTGTTAGGTTTTAATGGTGTACTCTAATGGGTGAAATTTGATGACTAGCAGAAAGAATGGGTTCAAATTGATGAATGTTGATGAACGTGGGGACAGGTTGAAATTATTCGTTATTGTTGTTGTTGTTATTATAATTATAATCACGATGATGATGTTATGTCAATCTCTAGTAAAAATATTAATTTTCATATGTAAGAAAAAAGAAAAATAACTACATTATTATGATTTATACATATAATAAATTAACGAAAAAATGACATCTAAGTTAAAATTAAAATGGACAATGATCCTCTCTTAGTGTTTTTTCTCTCCTATTCTCTCCTAGTGAAATAAATGGCCAATATTGAATTTTGAATTTTGATATTTGACAATCAAGCCATCTTTTTTTTTGGATCATGATCCTCTCATGATCTAATCTTCATCTGAGCAAATTCTGTTAATATGATTAGTGGTTAATAAATTAAAAAAAAAAGTAGTTAAATCATAATCATCTACTAACACTAAAACACATGTATCATAAGATTTGTAAAAGATCAAAAGTGCTCAGATCAGGAAATGATTCTAATCCCTTTTTTCCACTTTATTTAATTTAAGACAGTTGTTTTTCTCTACATTTGAAAGACTAGGAAAAAAGTAGGAGAGGATCCTAATCCTATAAAACAAAATAAATCACTTCTAAAATTTTTACAAGTAATTTTGGACACAACATTTTGGAATAAAATTTTTATAAATATTCTTAATCTCTTTGGTAAATTTAGCATTAAGGAAATGAAAATTGAAGTCAATATTATAAACTACGGGTAAATATTCACCAACCATCTAAAGTTTCATAGTTTATAAAAAATATACAAATACTTTTTTTTTTCTTTTGTAGTTATCCACCTAAAATTTATAAAGTATACCAATTAATTACTTTTCCGCCAGAAAAGATGGATGATATTATAGGAGTAATTTAGTTAATTAACAAAATCACAATTTGTTACAGGATTTTCAGTTTTTTTTGGGGGGGGTTGGGGGGGGGGGGGTTTATGATCCAAATACTCCATTATTCATTCACTTCGAGCCCCAATTTGCATGAAGAAGAAACTCGCTTCCACTATCCAATCCCGACATTATTTTCACCAAAGTCCTTCTATTTTTTACTGCGAAACAAACTTTGAATGTTGAATATTTGTTGATTCGATTTTGGTGGGGCAATTTTGGGGTTTCAAAATCGAAGTGTGATATAAAATGGAACCGAGGGAAAAGAAAAAAGAAAAAAATGAATGATATGTGTTTGTTGAAGTTAATTGATAAGAATAGGTAAGAAATTGAAGCAATTTGAGAAAGAATCGAATGGTTCTAGGTTCGGTTGGGTGACGGGTACTTTTGGTCTTTTGAGGGGTTTTCAAAATTGAATTGAAACTCTGAATGATGTATGGAAAAGTATTTGGTGAAGTCAATTTGATGAGAAGAAGTATGAAATTAAAGCAATTTGAGAGAGGATCGAGCAGCTACGGTGAGGACTGAGGACTTAGAATTATTCTTTTTATTTTATTTTGTCTTCATGTTGGTGACAAAGGATTTGTTATAAAGCCTCCAAATTTAAGGACGGAAAGGATAATGGAGAAAAATAGTTTTATTTTTTATTGTACAAAGTCACAAATGCCTTATCTTAAAGTCAAAATAGTTATCGTACTGATATTCAGTTAAGTACTCTAATGTTATTTTAAAAAAATGTGGAGCATTGATACGTTTTATAAACTTTAGGTAAATAACTACAAAAGAATAAAATTAATTGTGAATTTTTAATCAGGAAAATTATTTTTGCACCACTTTTATTTTATCATATGTACATCTAACCACCACAAAACTTTGACATGTTTTTTGCACCACCTTTGTTTTTAAATTTGTATCAATCAACCACTTTAACACTAAAAATAACAATTTTACCCCGAAATAAATTTAAAAAACTATTTTATTCAACAAAATTTTGAAAAAAAAATTAAAAAAATTATGACTATAAGAACATCTCTAAATTCAACAAAACAAATAAATATCAAAATCTAAGATGATAATCTTTAAATGAAATTATAAAAAATTCACATCTTGTAATCATAATTTTTTGTAATTATAATTTCATTTAATTTTTGTAATTAAATTAAGTATAGGGAAGTTGAAAAAAAATTAACATGAAGAGAAAAGCTCCCTATAATTATTGTAAACTTTCCTATAATTAATATTAAGAAACTTCCCTATACAAATTAAATGAAATTATAATTACAAAAAATTAACATGATAATTATAAAAAAAAAATAACATGTTGGATTTGAGATTTGTTTATTTTGTCAAATTTAGAGGTATTTTTGTAATTATAATTTTTTTATTTTTCAAAAATTTATAAAATAAAATGGTTTTTTAATTCATTTAGGGGTAAAATAATTATTTTTAGTGTCAAAGTAGTTGATTGATACACGCTTAAAAATAAAAGGTAGTGTAAAGAACATGTCAAAATTTTATAGTAGTTATATATATATATATTATTGGAAAGTAAACATTTCATTGCTTTACAACACATCAATTACAGAATGGATTTTTGCTGGTATTGAGTCTAGCCAGACAGCACTAATTTTTTCGTTTAAGCCAAATTTGGTTATATTACGAGGCATGAGCATTACAGGTTTTGCGAACATGTTGGATTGTACATGGCAGAAAATATTATATTTAAAGTACAATTGTTTGAGCAAAATTCTATAAAAGGGTGATAAAAACATACTGCAAAACATCGTTTTGAGTTTTTAATTTCGAACCACATTTTGTGCACAATTTTTGTTGCTTTTTTGTCGAGGTTTGGTTCGCTTTGCATATTGCATACCACGAGCTGTGAAAAAATAGAGACTGACACACGAAAGCCAATAGTTTGGGACTACTTAACTAATTGATGCAATTTACAAATTTTTTTTTTTTTGTCTTTTGTTGTTCTTTTTCACAAATTATGAAAGTGATTATAGATACTATTTGGATAATGATTTGCCATCATATCCGAATCTTTTTAAAAGCTTTGCTGTCATTAGACCCAATAAATATCCTCTATGATTTGTCTAATTACTTGCATTATAGCATAGTTTATTTCAATTAATATTAGATTATAGAAATCCATTAGAACATAGTTTATATATATAATATAGTTCTTTCGTGGGACGTATTTCTAATTGTAGAATAAAATAAAATTCGAATGTTAAAAAAAAAAAGTATATTGAACCGATTCATTTAGAAGTCTGCTTTATATCCTCTTAGAGATTGTTTTTTTTTTTTTTTTCAATTTTCCTTATATGGATAATGCTAAAATATTGCCCCTCATTGAGTATTCGTATTCTCTCACTTGAGCGGCCGAATAATATCTTAAATATAAAATTGGCTGGAATCCTGACAAAAACAATAGGCTTTGAACTTAAAACATACATGAATGACCTGCATGATATTGATAATAGATTCCGTATTAGCGGCCGTTAATTAATCGAATTTGTATCAAGTAGCTAACCCTGAATATTTTTTAATTAATCAAAGACCTTCTTCTAGCTAACCCACTGAAGGGTGATAAATTTTGAATTAATGTGAAAGGTAAATTAATACACTGCATGAGAATTGATGTGATATATAATCACATGGAATCAAGACACGTAAAGAAAATTGAAGTGTGGACGTCTCTTCCATCAATTAGACAATTACCGTAAGAATTCTGTTAAATTGTCAGCAAGTACCCAGAAAAGATTATTATTGTCATCACTATTTATTATTTATTTTTATCAATTTTTTTTGTCCTTAAACGATAGCTGACTTAGTCAAGATTTAATTTTTTGTGAAAGAATTAAGACTTAATTAAGACTGACGGTCATTGTGGTAATTCCTTCCTACATTGGAGGCCACAAAATGGGATCTAATTCTTGATCTCCCTCCCTCAACACATAATATATCATACGTTTTAATTGTATTAATTTAAAATAATATAGGCATAGATTGTACACGTCTTGTTTGCATTATCATGAACAGATAAGGATGAAGAAAATAATAAAGATTTCGTGGAGAATTAATTGTTATGATTACAAGTACACGTTTAAGGTTCTGTCGCTTCTCTTGCTTGCCTTTCGAGTTTGCATTTTCAGCCTCTCTTTGACGGCTTTTAAGATTGAATGGCTAAATTGTAAGAAGATGATTAGTTCCATGTATTTTTGTTTATTCTAATTACATCTATCAGGAAGGTAATACTATCGCAGATATTTTGGTCAACACGGACGTCGATTGTGCTAATTCTTATTATGTTTAATTTAG
>NW_006262139.1:16862281-16863684 GCF_000493195.1 Citrus x clementina | reverse complement strand
GGGGGGGGGGGGGGGGGGGGGGGGGGGGGGAAGAATAGTAGATTAATTATCCTTTGCATGCAAAACTCAAAAGTTTAAATTATTAGGTATAGATTTAATTTTAGTATGAAGATAGATCTACGAAACTTTCTCATGTGTAAGTTTAAACTAGATCATCCAAAAGTTGTTTAAGCTAGCTATTTGGTGATCAGGACTGAAACGTTACTATATCAATCCAACGTGACATAACAATGAAACATTTTATTAACAATTATCACGAACTGTTACTTGAAGTTTACACCTCATACTCGAGACCCTTTAATTTCTATGCGGACCAGATTATTTCAAGTACATACAAACATGTATCCGGTAAAAATACGGAGCCCATTTTCTTATTGTTCTTCATGAACTTACATGACTATAATATATGAGTTGGCAATCTAGGGGTGGCAAATTGGGTCAAGATTCATTCAATTCGATTCGATGTGAATTAAGTGGGTCTGTATTTAAAAAAATTAATTCGTTTAATAAATAGGTGAACTGATTTTATTTGCTAATTAAATGAATCAAATTAGGGTTTGAGGATATTGATTCATTTATTCGTTTAGAATTCGTTTAATAAATGAGTTATAAATGAATCAAATACGATCCGTTCGTTTAAAATTCGTTTATTATTCATTTAATTAAATTACATATTTTCCTTAAATATGTATGAAAATTTTTTAAAAGTTTGAATGCTAATATAGTAATTATAAATAATAATAAGTTTGTATTTTATACGATGCTCAATTTGTGATCTTTTTAGCTTTTATTTTGCTTGATTTTTATTTTACTAATTATATTTTTTTAAATGAATTAATATTTAATTCAATTTGTCATGGATATGTTATAGGAAAAACGAATAGTAAACGAATCTAAATTCGAATGCACTATAAAGTTGTGTGATTTAATAACAATAAAATTTGATTCTATTAAACTATACGGCTTAAAAGCATGTCCACGTAAAAAAAAAAAAAAAGACAATATACTAAAAAAAGATTCCACACACACTACAGAGAGGCTCCAAGTGCGAAGAATACAATACAATATACAATATTATGAGCTTATCATATGGCAATAATTTTATTTATTTACTTAATTATTTCGCATACCGCCATTTGTGCCGGATTTTAATTTTATGAGAGATTCTTTTTTCTGCATGGTTTCGTAGCCATGCAAGAAAAGAACATTAGGTCAGTCAACAAATCAAATAAAATTAAGATTCCAGTTATCCATACGATTCGCTTTAGCTTGATATGGACTAATTAATTTCAACTAATAATATTAATTAATTACAGTCCCATTATCATGACACCTGAAATTCTTTGCTAAAAGGTTAAGGACTACAAATATCTCCAATTCTGGATATTATTGGGCACGTCCAG